>NC_059435.1:20574310-20886810 GCF_021028975.2 Sphaerodactylus townsendi
TATGGATTTCCCCCAAAGAAGTGTGCTGGAAGCAGAGGACCGGATTGATGAAGGGCCCACCCAAGACTGTGATTCGGAAGCCCTCCATTCTATCTGAGGAGCTCTGAGGAGCAAGATCTTCCAAGGACATTCCTTTCCTTCTTTCCTTGTCATGTGTAATAGTCAGATTGTTCTTCATGTGTAATAGTCAGATTGTGACCTGAAAAGGCATGGTTATTTTGGATTATTATTGGATTAATAAACAATTAATTCAGTACTACTTTATGTCTTACACTGTAGGTGTAACTGCACTTGCAAGAATGTGTACAGGACAACACCATGCTTTTAGATTTGAGTGAAATGTTTGAGCCTTACATAAGAACATAAGAACTGGCCTGCTGGATCAGACCAGAGTCTATCTAGTCCAGCACTCTGCTACTCGCAGTGGCCCACCAGGTGCCTTTGGGAGCTCACATGCAGGAGGTGAAAGCAATGGCCTTCTGCTGCTGCTGCTCTTGAGCACCTGGTCTGCTAAGGCATTTGCAATCTGAGATCAAGGCAGATCAAGACTGGTAGCCATAGATCGACTTCTCCTCCATAAATCTATCCAAGCCCTTTTTAAAGCCATCCAGGTTAGTGGCCATCACTTACCTCCTGTGGCAGCATATTCCAAACACCAATCACACGTTGCGTGAAGAAGTGTTTCCTTTTATTAGTCCTAATTCTTCCCCCCAGCATTTTCAATGAATGCCCCCTGGTTCTAGTATTGTGAGAAAGAGAGAAAAATTTCTCTCTGTCAACATTTTCTACCCCATGCATAATTTTATAGACTTCAGTCATTTCCCCCCTCAGACATCTCCTCTCCAAACTAAAGAGTCCCAAACGCTGCAGCCTCTCCTCATAAGGAAGGTGCTCCAATCCTTCAATCATCCTCGTTGCCCTTCTCTGCACTTTTTCTATCTCTTCGATATCCTTTTTGAAAGCCTTGTACATGTGCAAAAGTTGCAGCATGTGGAAAAGAAACTCCGCTGTTTCAGGGAGTGAAAAAGATGGGAGTCCGTTTTTAAGAACATAAGAACAAGCCAGCTGGATCAGACCAGAGTCCATCTAGTCCAGCTCTCTGCTACTCACAGTGGCCCACCAGGTGCCTTGGGGAGCTCCCATGCAGGATGTGAAAGCAATGGCCTTCTGCTGCTGCTGCTCCTGAGCACCTGGTCTGCTAAGGCATTTGCAATCTCAGATCAAAGAGGATCAAGATTGGAAGCCATAGATCGACTTCTCCTCCATAAATCTGTCCAAGCCCCTTTTAAAGCTATCCAGGTTAGTGGCCATCACCACCTCCTGTGGCAGCATATTCCAAACACCAATCACATGTTGCGTGAAGAAGTGTTTCCTTTTATTTGTCCTAAATCTTCCCCCCAGCATTTTCAATGAATGCCCCCTGGTTCTAGTATTGTGAGAAAAACCTTCTCAGGTGTGTGTTGATACAGACCACGTCAAACAGAAGGTGGGGAGGATGGCATATCCATTCCAGAATCCTCCAACAGAACCATTTTATCCTCTTCCTGAACAATCACATCCTGAGGGAAGAATGATATGTGCGCTCTTTGAATCTTTTTGTCAAAATGGCACTGTGGTCCAATAGTAACAGTCAAACTAGGGTGTTTTTTCCCCCTCCTCATCAGGACGTCCAGGGATCCAAGACAGCCAGGAAGGGCCATTTCCAGGGATTAAACAGCAGTTGTATATACGAACTTACTTCACTTCAATAAAACTGAACAATGACCGGGATCTGAAACCCTGGCTTAGGATGAAATGAAACATTATGTGTGATTCCTTGGTCATATTAAAAGATGCGTTTTCTTTGACATATGGGGGGTGGGGGGGTGGGGAGGACAGATCATCCTTCCCTTGTGCGATTTTCTTTCCAAAAAATCACCACATCAAAAATTGATGTTGCCCCCTGCCATTACCCACATATCTCCTCACACACACGTACTTGCGCAAATACCGTGTGAAAGTGGCAGTTTTCAGGGGGATAACTCCTGGAGAAGGATATGATGAAATCCCTATTCCATCACACTTGTTTGCATTCTTTGAACAGGCTGTTTAGCAGAAGGAGCTAAGTGTAGGGTTGCCAAATCTGGGTAAGGAATTTCCTGGTGATTTGGAGTGGAGGTGGAGCCTAGGGAGGGTGGGGTTTGGAGAGGGGAAGGAACTCGCCAGGATGGTCTTATGACCATTGAATTCACCCTCCAAAGCAGCCCTTTTCTACAGGGGAATTGATCCTTGTTGTCTGGAGATCAGTTATAATCAGTGGCGTATCTGCCTAGGGACAAGGGGTACCCCTGGTCCCCGGGCGCCACTCTTCTGGACACGTTGGGGTCGCAAAATCAGCCCCCTCATGACCAGGAAGTCCTGCTGTCTCGTTTTTGCATGCCTCGACCCCATCCGAGGCACACAAAAAGACAAGACAGCAGGACTTCCTGCTGCCTCCAAGCGCCCTCAATCCTGTCCTGGACTCCCCCCCCCTTCCTTCCTTCCTTCCTTCCCCCCCTGCCGGCTGGGCTCCCAGCCAGCAGCCTGCTTTTATAAGCACTCAGACTAGGGATGGGGCTGGGAGAACAGGAAGGGGTGGGACTTCCTGCTCCACAAGCCCCACCCCCCCAGCCTCAGTGCTTATGAAAGAAGGTCTCCGAGGCCGGGACTGCAGCCTCTTCTGGTTTGCCCAGAGGGAAGGTCAGAAGAGACTGCAGGCTGGGAGTCCAGCCGGCAGAGGGAGTCTGAGGGGGGAGGTGGGAACCCTAGACCTTGCCCATGTCCATGGTGACATGGGTGGGGTTGAGAGCAGTGGGAGGCAAAGTTGGGATGGGGGCAGAGCCTGGGGGTGGGGCAGGGGGGGAGGGGGGCAGAGCCTGGGGGGCATCCTGGAGACAATTTGTCTCCGGGCACCATTTACCCCGGTACGCCTCTGGTTATAATTCCAGGAGATCTCCAGGCCCAGCCTGAAGGTTGGCGACCCTTGCTAAGAGCAGCCTGAGCAAGACAGGAGGTGCTGCTATTGGGAAAACCAAGGAAGTGACCTATGATACTACAGTTAAATGATTTTAAGAAGACAGAGCTAAAAAGGAGTGCTGGCTTCACCTGCCACTGCCCATACCACTGTTGATACTACTGCATGTCAGGTCAGAGGTCAATAAGAATACTGATCACAGGCCCAATGGCCAGGCACCCACAATGTTATGTGTTGCTGCTGTGTTGGCCTTTCTGAACAAAGTATTGTCAAAGGCTTTCATGGCCGGATTCAACTGGTAACAGACTTCCCTCTGTGATACACCTCTGAAGATGCCGGCCACAGATGCAGGCGAAACGTTAGGAAGAAGATCTACCAGACCATAACGACACAGCCTGGAAAACCCACAACAACCTTTCTGAACAAAATTTCTCTACCTATTGACTCCCTTGGCTGAGCTGACAAAGCTGACTGTCTTAGACAAAGGCCTGTACAACCATGGGTGCTGTAGGACTTCAGTTATTTTTTCTGATAGGTTTCTCCAAGCCATGGGGGCACAATGGTGGGGATTTCATACATTTCTCACAGGCACATAAGCACTCGATCTGGTTATCAGCTACCCATACAGTGGTACTGGCGGAACGTGTGAGTCCCAGTTATTCCACCTTTGGTTCAGAACGTTTGTTTGGCAGCGGAAAGTAGTTCCATAGGCTCAAAGTGCAGCCTACTATGTAATAAGGACTTTTCACAACTGTGTGTGCAAACTTGTGTGGCATATGTATAATATTCTCATATTCTATATGCTAATTCATTATGCATATTCAAATTCTGCCCAGGAATGAGGTTCTCAGGAAGAGACTCCCTGACGGTCCTTCCTGACAAAGATGCTTGTTTGTTGGGTACATCAGAAAGGGTCTTTTCGGTAGCAGCCCCACAATTATGGAACAATCTTCCCAGGTAGGGGCACCTGGCCCTCTCACTTTTGATCTTCAGGAGCCAGTTGCAGATGGTTTTACTTAGAACTGCATTTGACTAATTTAGTTTTCATTCATTGGCAATCCTAATGGGAGGATTTAAATTGGGGTTTTTTATGGGTTTTTAAAATAGTTTTGTTTTATTTATATTGCAAGCTGCCTTGAATTCCACAGGGTAGAATAAACAAACAAACAAATAAATAAATAATAGTAGAAGGGTAGACCTTGAAACCCAGCCTATGGGATCTGGGTCACTTTTTGGCATGAATGTGAATACTTTGCCCCAATTTTAAAATCTCTCTTTAATGTAGTTATTATACATGGGTTTATTTTAATGTTTCCATTTCCCCCAGTTCCAATGAGAAATGTAATACCACTATCCACTCACCCCCCACATCCAACTGACTTCCAATTTTCAGAAACTGCATCACTTTCCGAATAATCCTCCCTCACACATTTGAAGTGAGGGGGGGGGGGGACATCTCCAATTAATATACAATTAAACTTCTCAGCTGTTCAGAGGGATTCTTTGGCAATGTTATTTCCTTGAGTTTTCAGAAACAAGGTCAGTCCAAATTGTTCTATGGGTCTATGGAGCAGCAGTGGCGTAGGAGGTTAAGAGCTCGTGTATCTAATCTGGAGGAACCGGGTTTGATTCCCCGCTCTGCCACTTGAGCTGTGGAGGCTTATCTGGGGAATTCAGATTAGCCTGTACACTCCCACACACGCCAGCTGGGTGACCTTGGGCTAGTCACAGCTTCTTGGAGCTCCCTCAGCCCCACCTCCCTCACAGGGTGTTTGTTGTGAAGGAGGAAGGGCAAGGAGATTGTAAGCCCCTTGGAGTCTCCTGCAGAAGGGAAAGGGGGGATATAAATCCAAACTCCTCTTCCTCCTCCTCCTCCTCCTCCTCCTCCTCTTCTTCTTCTTCTTCTTCTTCTTCTTCTTCTTCTTCTTCTTCTTCTTCTTCTTCTGTATTTGTGACCTGAAATCCTTCTTGAGAGGACTGGCAAGTGTTTTATAGATGCCATATTTACAATAGAAGTCTTTAGGATTCTTAAGAGATGATTTTGATTATATTGTGGGAAGATGATGTATTTTGTCACAGGAGAAAGGCAGGCTGTAAATGCCATCACTAACGAAAGATTCCTCTCTATACATTCTCGCCATTTATTTATTTATCTGTGGTGTTAAACTGTACCAAACTGCCTCAAAATTATTAATGTCTTCCCTTTTCTTGTGATTCTTTTGGGTGAAATGTTTTTTTAAAGGCTTCATTTGTGTGCTGTCCCTTTAAGGTGCCATTTTGTGAGTTCAGTCTTTGCTTGCAGAAGCCCCTTGCCCTGTTTTTTGAGTATTTCAGAGAATTTTTGAGGGTTTTTTTTTAGTTTAATCTTCACAGCATCGACTGCAGAAGACTCAGGGAACTGCAGCATGAGGCTAAGAAGCATGAAGCACCAATTTGTCCACACAGTGGGGGGAAAAAACAGGGGAACACAAAATGACGGCCAGGAATAGTTTCAAGGAAATGCATGCGAACAAAAGAGGAAGAATTGAAAATGTTTTACTAATGTTTTACAAACATTTTAGGAGAATTTGTGGAGAAAAGGCCACTTTAGCTGTTTGACAATTACCACGTCTACAACTAGACCAACTCTGTCACAGAACAGGACTTTGCAGACCTGAAACTTATATATCCTCTGCCAAGGGGACTTCTTCTTTCAGATACATCTGACCCCTCAACTCCCCAGCCCACAAGCTTCACCTTGTGGAGCAGCAGTGGCGTAGTGGTTAAGAGCAGGTGTACTGTAACCTGGAGAAACCAGGTTTGATTCCCCGCTCTATCCTTAGCTCAGAAAACTACATCTATTTCTGGCCTTCTCTCTCTCTCCTTTTTCTTTTCTTTTCTTCCTCCCCAGCAGTGGCGTAGTGGTTAAGATCAGGTGTACTCTAATCTGGAAGGACCAGGTCTGATTCCCAGCTCTGGCATCAGAGCTCTGGAGGCTTATCTAGGGATTCAGATTAGCCTGTACACTCCAACACATGGCAGCTGGGTGACTTTGGGCTAGTCACAGCTCTATGGAGCTCTCTCAGCCCCACCTACCTCACAGGGTGTTTGTTATAAGGGGGGAAGGGAAAGGAGTTTGTAAGCCTCTTGAGTCTCCTTGCAGGAGAGAAAGGGGGGATATAAATTCAACTCTTCTTCTTTTTCTTCCTTCTGAGGTATAATGTTATAAAGGGCCTCAGAATGGGCCTTTATTGGCATAAACAACAGTACAACAATAGTAAAAAACTGATTAAAAACATTTACAATACAGGAAATAAATGTTAAGTGGAAGGAAAACTACTGGCATTTAGTAATTTCCAGGAGAAAGTCTGCCACTATCATACAAAGAGAAGGGTCAGGGTTGTCCAACAAGTAGTGTAATCTAAATAAATCGGGGAGATTGGGTAAATGTAAAGGAGTAAGATTTACATACTTGGATCTGATTTCCTTGAATCTGAAACAGTGTAGTAACTGGTGGGCCAGGGATTCAACTGAGCCATCATTACCTCACTAGCATCTCCTCACAAGTCTTGAGTGATTGTATGAGGCCTATATTGTTGAAGTTCAGGAATCCCCACTTTTTATATTCTGGTTCCAAACAAGCTGCTTTGAGCGCTTGTCACAATCAAGGTGAATACAGGTGAGCAGGAGAGAGGGGCTGTTCAATTAATCACCCAACTCTCCAAATATTCCAGCTCTCAGCCACCAAAACTGGGTGGTCTGTGCAGAGGCGAAGCTACCAGGAGATGGGGGAAAGGGGGTACGCGTTGTACTGGGCGCCCCATTGTGGGGGTGCAAAAATTGCAGGTTCGTTTTGGGGTTTTTTGGGTTTGGGGTATTTTTTTCAGTTGTTGGACTGCAGGGGGCGAAGTTTATAGGCTAGCAGCACCAAAATTTCAGAGAGTTTTTGGGAGACTCTCCTGATGATACCAACCAAGTTAGGTGAGGGTTTGTCCAGGGGGGCCAAAGTTATGGACTCCCAAAGGGGGTTCCCCATCCCCCATTGTTTCCAATGGGATCTAATAGGAGATGGGGGCTACACCTTTGACGGTCCATAACTTTGGACCCCCTGAACCAAAATTCACCAAACCTGGGTGGTATCATCAGGAGACTCTCCTAAAGATAACCTGAAATTTTGGTGCTGCTAGTTTAACAATTTCACACCTGACAGCAGGCACCCCCCAGATTTCCCCAGATTCTCCTTTTAAATCCACCCCCTTGGCATGGATTTAAAGGAAGAATCCGAGGTCCCCAGTTTGAACATTGAAAGTGATGCTGTTTCAGGGTGGGGGATAATTCACCCCAAAGCAACATCACTTTCAATGTTGTTTTAACTGGGGACCCCAGATCCTCCCTTTAAGGTGGATTTAAAAGGAGAATCTGGGCTCCCTAGGTTAAACTCCATTGAAAGTGATGCTGTTTGGGGGTGGGTTCCAGCAACACAGCAGATGCCCATGGGAGAAGGGGGGCGCAAAACTCAGATTTTGCATCAAGCTCCATTTTGCCTAGCTACACCTGTGGCTCTGTGCCTATGTATGTCCCTACGCAATCCCACGCACAGCATTGCTACCTTCCACCTGATTAGAAGTCTTGCTAGGAGGTGCAATTCTGCCCCTTTTTGTCATAACATGCATACACTTGTGGATCACATTTAATGAATATATAGTGTGAAAATGGAGAATAGGCCTAAAATTGTATTTGATATTAAAGAATAAGGGATTTCTAGAACCAAGGTTTCAAGAAGGTTTTCTCTATAAAGGCCAGCGGGTCAGCAGTTCCACAGCAGAGAAGATTTTATCACCAAAGAATTTATAACATCACGAAACAGATTTAGAGAGGTGAGAGCACATATCTAATCGACTGTTTAGGCCTACGTAAATAAACACAGGAATGAAGAGATCAAAGGTTAGAATAGAGATGAATGAACACCGACATTATAATAAGATATATAACAATGTATTCTACTAGAATCACATATTATAATTGTCAAAATTGCTTGCAACCAACTGATTTCTTGTCTCAGTTAGCTCTTCTATCCTTTCATCACTCGGGCTGCTCGGTTCAGTAGCTGTAAGAGCCGGTGCTTGTCCCAATTCATACAGATTTTTTCCTTTTCAGCAAGTAACGCCCTTCTTTTTCCGGGAGCGCATTAATTTTTCCGCTGCTTAAGGCTGCTTTCTTTTGCTAGACCATGAGCACAAGCCTGTGCTCCTTTCCAGATCTTGCAGGTACAATCTATGCTTGCAACCAACTGGTTTCTTGTCTCAGTTAGCTCTTCTATCCTTTCACCACTCAGGCTGCTCGGTTCAGTAGCTGTAAGAGCCGGTGCTTGTCCCAATTCATTCTGATTTTTTCCTTTTCAGCAAGTAACGCCCTTCTTTTTTCTGGGAGCGCATTAATTTTCCGCTGCTTAAGGCTGCTTTCTTCTGCTAGACCAGGAATCGGGAACCCGCAGATCGCGAGCCGCATGCGGCTCTTCCGCCGCTGTTCTGCGGCTCCATGAGCCGAGCCGCGGGGCCCATCTTCACCCGCCCTGCAAGGAGAAGGGCGGGCGCTTCACTCGCCCGGCGGCCGGCCAGGCTGAGCCGCCGGTATCCTCTTCACCCGCCCTGCAAGGAGCAGGGCGGGCGCTTCACTCGCCCGGCGGCCGGCCAGGCTGAGCCGCCGGGATCCTCTTCACCCGCCCTGCAAGGAGCAGGGCGGGCGCGATTTACTTCTGCCAGCGGCTGCCGGCCAGGCTGAGCCGCCCGGATCTTCGCCTCGTCCCTGCTCCTTGCAGGGCGGGCGCTTATTTGCCCTCGGGTGGCCGGCCAGGCCGAGCTGGGATTTCTTCGCCCGTCCCTGCCTCTTTGCAGGGCGGGCGCTGATTTGTTTCGGTGGCCGTTGTGTCGAAAGCCGCTATCTCTTCGCCCGCCTCCTGCTCCTTTGCAGGGCGGGCGTCACCACTTGCACCCTCCTCGCCCGCTGCCGGCCAGTTGTGCCGAGCCGCCGGTACCCCGCTTCGGCCTGCTCCTTGCGGGCGGGTTGCCTGGCGGCTGGCTGCCGAGCCGCTGGCACCTCTTCGCCCGCCCTGCTTCCCTGCAGGGCCGGGCGCTGAACTTCGCTCTGCGGTGCCGGCCAGGCCGAGCCGCCGGACTTCCCCGTTCGCCCCGCCCCCGTGCAGAGCAGGGCGTTTCACTTCGGCGCTGCACTTCGCCCGGCTGAGCCGGCAAGACCGGTGCCGCCGGAGTTCTTCGGCTTCGCCTCTGCAAGGGAGCAGGGCGGGCGGGTTGCCACTCGCCGAGGGCTGGCCAGGCCGAGCCAGCTGGGACCCCTTCGCCCGCCCCTGGACCCCTTCTTCGCCCGCTTTCCAATCCGCCTTCCGCCGGCTGGCAAGGCCGAGCCGCCGGGATGCTTCGCCCGCCCCTGCAAGGGAGCAGGGCGGGCGCCACCTCGCCCGGCGGCCGCTATTGCCAGGCCGAGCCAAAGCCGAAGTCTCCTTTCGCCTTCCCTGCAAGTGAGCAGGGCGGGCGCTTTCACTGCCGGTGGCCGGCCAGGCCGCAGCCGCCGGACCCCTCGCCCGCCTCTGCAAGGACCCCGCCTGGCGTTTCACCGCCTCCGGCGGCTGGCAAGGCCGAGCCGCCGGGATTTCGCCTCGCCCTGCAAGCGGAGCAGGGCGGGCGCTCACCCCCGGCGGCCGGCAAGACCGAGCCGCTGGGACTCCTTTCGCCTCGCCCTGCAAGTGAGCAGGGCGGGCGTTTCAATTCGCCCGGCGGCCGGCAAGACTGAGCCGCTGGGGACTTTTCGCCCGCCCCTGCAAGTGAGCAGGGCGGGCGACGCCTCGCCTCTGGCGGCCGGCAAGACCTGAGCCGCTGGGAGTTTCGCCCGGCCCTGCAAGGAGCAGGGCGGGCGCGACTCTCTCGGGCGGTGGCCGGTGGCCAGGACCGAGCCGCCGGGATTTTTCGCTCGCCCGCCTCTGCAAGGGGAGCAGGGCTGGCGCTTCACTTCGCCCGGCGGCCGGCCAGGCCGAGCTGCCGGAACCGGTGGCCGCTTTCACTCGCCCCGCAAGGAGCAGGGCGGGCGCTATCACTTCCGGGCGGCCGGACAGGCCGAGCCAGCCGGGACTTCTTTCGCCTTCGCCCTGCTCCTTGCAGGTGGGTGGCGCTTTTTACGTTCTGCTCCTCGGCTGCCGGCCAGGCCGGTGAGCCACTGACTTTCGGCCTTCCGACTTTCGCCCGCCCTGTAAGGAGTAGGTAGGGCGCCACCCCGCCCTGGCGGCCGGATAGGCTGAGCTGCTGGAACCTTTCTTCACTCGCCCCAGGCGAGCAGGGCTGGCGCTTCACTTCGGCGGCCGGACAGGCCGAAGCCGCCAGGGACTCTCTTCAGCCTCTGCCGGCCTCCCCAGGGCCTTTCTGTATGGAAAAGAAACTGTTCGGGCGTCGGGTTAGGCCGGAAAGCCGGCCTGACCCTTCTTCACTTCGGGCTCCTGCAGCGGGAGCAGGTATGCCAGCTTTCAGCTCTCGGGCGGCCGGTAAGGCCGAAGCCAGCTGGACCCTCTTCGCTTCCTCGCCCTGACCCTCTTCGCCCGCTTCAATCGCCTTCGCCGGGCTGGCAAGGCCGAGCCGTTGGGACCGCCTTCTTCGTTCGGGCCTCCTGTTTCCTTTTTCTGCAGGGCGGGCGCTCACCCCTTCGGGTGCCGGCTGCCAGGCTGAGCCGCTGGAGTTTCTTCGCCTGCCCTGTAAGGAGCAGGGCGGGCGCTTATCTCGCCCGGCGGCCAGCCAGGCCGAGCCGCCGGAACCCTCTTCACCCGCCCTGAAAGGAGCAGATCTTGCAGGTACAATCTATGCTTGCAACCAACTGGTTTCTTGTCTCAGTTAGCTCTTCTATCCTTTCACCACTCAGGCTGCTCGGTTCAGTAGCTGTAAGAGCCGGTGCTTGTCCCAATTCATTCAGATTTTTTCCTTTTCAGCAAGTAACGCCCTTTTTTTTCTGGGAGCGCATTAATTTTCCGCTGCTTAAGGCTGCTTTCTTCTGCTAGACTGGGGGCACACCTTTCCAAGATCTTGCAGGTACAACTCTATGCTTGCAACTAACTGGTTTCTTGTCTCAGTTAGCTCTTCTATCCTTTCACCACTCAGGCTGCTCGGTTCAGTAGCTGTAAGAGCCGGTCCTTGTCCCAATTCATTCAGATTTTTTTCCTTTTCAGCAAGTAACAACACCCTTCTTTTTTCAGGGGGGCGCATTAATTTCCGCTCAGCTGCTTAAGGCTGCTTTCTGCTTTTGACCGGGGTACAACCTGTGCCCCCCCTTCCAAGCATCTTGTGGCAGGTACAACTCTATGCTTGCAACCAACTGATTTCTTTTTGTCCTCAGTTAGCTCTTCCTTTCTATCCTTTCACCCACTCAGGCTGCTCGGTTCAGTAGCTGTAAGAGCCGGTGTTGTCCCAATTCATTCAGACTTCTTTTCCTTTCCTCGGCAAGTAACACCCTTCTTTTTTTTTCAGGGGCGTATTAATTCTTCCGGCTGCTTATAGGCTGCTTTCTTCTCTGCTTTGGACTGGGGCCTTTCCAAGATCTTTGCAGTGGTACAACTCTATGCTTGCAACCAACTGGTTTCACCTGCCAGTTAGTTTTCCTTTCTATCCTTTCACCACTCAGGCTGCTCCGGTTCAGTAGCTGTAAGAGCCGGTCCCGTCCCAATTCATTAAGACTCTTTTTTTCCTTTTCGCAAGTAACACCCTTTCTTTTCTGGGGCTTATTAATTTTTCTGCTGCTTAAGGCTGCTTTCTGCTTGACTGGGAGATCTTTGCAGGTACAACTCTATGCTTGAACCAACTCGGTTTCTTGTCTCAGTTAGCTCTTTCTATCCTTCTTCTTCATCACTCAGGCTGCTTCGGTTCAGTAGCCAGGTAAGAGCCGGTCCTTGTCCCACCATTCAGACTTTTTTTCCTTTTCGGCAAGTAACACCCTTCTTTTTTTCAGGGGCGTATTAATTTTCCGCTGCTTAAGGCTGCTTTCTTCTGCTTGACCGGGGGCACAAGCCTGTGCCCTTTCCAAGATCTTGCAGGTACAACTCTATGCTTGCAACCAACTGATTTCTTGTCTCAGTTAGCTCTTCTATCCTTTCACCACTCAGGCTGCTCGGTTCAGTAGCTGTAAGAGCCGGTGTTGTCCCAATTCATTCAGACTTTTTTCCTCGCGGTAACACCCTTTCTTTTTTTTTCAGGCATTAATTTTCCGCTGCTTAAGGCTGCTTTTCTCTTGCTTGACCGGGGTACAAGCCTGTGCCCTTCCAAGATCTTGCAGGTACAACTCTATGCTTGCAACCAACTGGTTTCTTGTCTCAGTTAGCTCTTCTATCCTTTCACCACTCAGGCTGCTCGGTTCAGTAGCTGTAAGAGCCGGTGTTGTCCCAATTCATTCAGACTTTTTTCCTTTTCGGCAAGTAACACCCTTCTTTTTTCAGGGGGCGCATTAATTTTCCGCTGCTTAAGGCTGCTTTCTTCTGCTTGACCGGGGGCACAAGCCTGTGCCCTTTCCAAGATCTTGCAGGTACAACTCTATGCTTGCAACCAACTGGTTTCTTGTCTCAGTTAGCTCTTCTATCCTTTCACCACTCAGGCTGCTCGGTTCAGTAGCTGTAAGAGCCGGTCCTTGTCCCAATTCATTCAGACTTTTTTCCTTTTCGGCAAGTAACACCCTTCTTTTTTCAGGGGGCGCATTAATTTTCCGCTGCTTAAGGCTGCTTTCTTCTGCTTGACCGGGGGCACAAGCCTGTGCCCTTTCCAAGATCTTGCAGGTACAACTCTATGCTTGCAACCAACTGGTTTCTTGTCTCAGTTAGCTCTTCTATCCTTTCATCACTCAGGCTGCTCGGTTCAGTAGCTGTAAGAGCCGGTCCTTGTCCCAATTCATTCAGACTTTTTTCCTTTTCGGCAAGTAACACCCTTCTTTTTTCAGGGGGCGCATTAATTTTCCGCTGCTTAAGGCTGCTTTCTTCTGCTACTCTGGGGGCACACCTTTCCAAGATCCTTCGTGTACAACTCTATGCTTGCAACCAACTGGTTTCTTGTCTCAGTTAGCTCTTCTATCCTTTCATCACTCAGGCTGCTCGGTTCAGTAGCTGTAAGAGCCGGTCCTTGTCCCAATTCATTCAGACTTTTTTCCTTTTCGGCAAGTAACACCCTTCTTTTTTCAGGGGGCGCATTAATTTTCCGCTGCTTAAGGCTGCTTTCTTCTGCTTGACCGGGGGCACAAGCCTGTGCCCTTTCCAAGATCTTGCAGGTACAACTCTATCCTTGCAACCAACTGGTTTCTTGTCTCAGTTAGCTCTTCTATCCTTTCATCACTCAGGCTGCTCGGTTCAGTAGCTGTAAGAGCCGGTCCTTGTCCCAATTCATTCAGACTTTTTTCCTTTTCGGCAAGTAACACCCTTCTTTTTTCAGGGGGCGCATTAATTTTCTGCTGCTTAAGGCTGCTTTCTTCTGCTTGACCGGGGGCACAAGCCTGTGCCCTTTCCAAGATCTTGCAGGTACAACTCTATGCTTGCAACCAACTGGTTTCTTGTCTCAGTTAGCTCTTCTATCCTTTCATCACTCAGGCTGCTCGGTTCAGTAGCTGTAAGAGCCGGTGCTTGTCCCAATTCATTCTGATTTTTTTCCTTTTCGGCAAGTAACACCCTTCTTTTTTCTGGGAGCGCATTAATTTTCCGCTGCTTAAGGCTGCTTTCTTCTGCTTGACCGGGGGCACAGGCCTTTCCAAGATCAGGCCAAAGCCAGATCTTCAGCGGCCTATTGCCAGTGTCGGACATGATGGCACGCTGCCCCATGGCACTTATATGATAATGCTGAGTGAGGGTTTAGGCATGTAGCTCTGTTGGTCTCTTATGGCAGCATTGGCTAGACACAGCTGCAGGAAAGTCCTGGCTCTGCTAGTATGCAAGTCAGGAACATGCGGGTTTAATTTGATTGCTTCAGTAAACAGGGCAATGGCCCTTGGCAGTTGGCAATTCTCCACAGCAGCAAGGGTCTCCTCCTTTTTTTTGCTTGCCCGCTTCCATGTCTGAGCTGCAATCTCCATATTTTCATGTATCATCTCTTGCAGTTAACCAGGAGTACTTTTCCTCGCAATTTGAACGGCTGTGATGCACTGGGATTAAGTTGAATGGCTGCATCACAGTCTTCAATGGCAGCCTGCAGGTCTTCCAGCTGCACAAAGAAATTGACTCTGCTTAGATATAAATTGGGAATATGTGGATTCAACCCAATGGCTTCTGTAAACAACCCAATGGCTCTCTGAAGCTCACTGTTAGCCAAAGCTTCAAAAGCCTGCCTACTTTTTTCATTGATTAGATCCACTTTCTCATCAGGTGCCCCATCCTCCACTGTTTCCAATAGGAGCTAATAGGAGATGAGGACTACAAAACTTCACCAAACCTGGGTGGTATCATCAGGAGAGTCTCCTAAAGATACCCTGCAATTTTGGTGATGCTAGCTTCACAATTGCACCCCTGACAGCAGGCTCCCCCACCCAGATTTCCCCAGATTCTCCTTTTAAATCCACCCCCTTCGACATGGATTTAAAGGGAAAATCTGAGGTCCCCAGTTTAAACATTGAAAGTGATACTGTTTCAGTGTGGGGAATAATGTTGTTTTAATTGGGGACCCCAGATTCTCCCTTTAAGGTGAATTTAAAAGGAGAATCTGGGCTCCCTAATTTAAACACCATTGAAAGTGATGCTATTTCGGGGTGGATTCCAATATCACAGCGGTCGCCCATAGGGGGGGGTTTGCGCAAAGCTCAGATTTTGCACCGGGCTCCATTTTCCGTAGCTATGCATCTGCCCAGAGGGGAGGGCAGAAGGGACTGCTGGCTGCCGGCCGGGAGATCAGCCAGTGGGGGGTGGGGCGGGGTGGGGTGAGGTAGGATGGGATGGCGGGGCGGGGCGGGGCAGGGCAGGGCGGGGCAGGGCAGGGGAGTCTGCCATCCCTGGCCTCGGAGTGCTGCTTTTATAAGGACTTAGGCTGGGGGCAGGGCTTGGGGAGATGTGGCCATGCCCCAAGAGGCGGGTGAGGGTGTGGCCCCACTCCCAAACCCACTCCATTAAAAAATCTATACCTACGTCACTCAGATGGGAGGGAATTTTCTTCCCTGGGCTCCTTTAGCCATGTACCTGCAAGCATAAGAGAAAAGACGTGAGCCATTTAAAATAAAAATTTATGCTCAAGGTTGTCACTAAAAAAAGTGGTTATGATGTGCTTGGAACCCATATCACTGTAGGTCACTGTCCATTCAAAACTGTGGGAGTGCCCCTACATGTCCTCAGCTGGGTGCCAGCTGCCAGTCAGTTACCCTAAAGTGATATCCCCAGTTCTCCCAGAAATATGGCTGATCTCCAGTCTACAGGAATCTGGAGATACCATAGAGTCTATGAGAAATACAAGTCCTGGAGTGGCAACAGAAGGAGGATGCTGTGGGACTTCTGCTTCTCATTTATATCCTGAAAGCTCTTATGGTATACTACAGATACTAGGAAAAACTGATAAAATTTCTGTAAAGTTATTAAATGCCAGAGGCGACTGGTGTTGGTTGGCATCCTCCTTTGGGTTTTCAGAATAGATTTTTCTCCTTAACTGATCCCTGAAGGAGGGGGCTAATATTTAGAGGCCACAGCCCCATTGTTTGGAGCCTGAGTTCTGTGGAACATTTCCCCCGGTGGAAAGGGAAAGAGCCTTCTTGCCAGTCGCCTTTCCCTCTGTGGATCCCCAAATCCCCCCTCATTCTTTTTCTGCCCCTTAGGAAGAACATTTCAGTAATCATTTTGGGCTACAGCTGGAGGAAATGAGCAAATCCTCTTCTGCTGATGTAAGTCCCAGGGAAGCCGGCCAGGTGGTTCCGAAGACAGGGACACCTTGGGCTACATCAGGGTCTCAGTTGTGGGGAAAAGCGGGGTATCAGTATCTAACAGAAGCACCAACATGATGTAGTGGTTAAGGTGACACACTAGGCTCTGGGAAACCCAGGTTCGAATCCTCACTTTGCCATAGAAACTTGCTGAGTGACCTTGGGTCAGTGGCGCTATCTCAGATCTGACGCTGGCTAGTATTTGAATGAGAGGACACCTAGGAAGTCCAGGGCAATGGCAGACCACCTCCCTATGCCCTGTGCCTTGAAAACCCTCCTGTGACTTGACGGCAAAAATAAAATAAAAATAAAAAAGGTATCTAATGAGAACAGTCAGTGAAATGTGTTCTACAAGAGCACGTGCCAGACAGCGGGGATTGGCAGCTGCTCCCAGCCAAGTTTGTACTCAGTAGGAAATGTACACAGGCATTGTGTGTGGTGTCTTATCCAAAAAGCAAAGGAATGTGCAATCCATGGTCAGAAGCGAACTGATGACACTGAATACACAAAAACACACGTCTGGTGTCCCTTTCGGAGTCGGTAGATGCGCACAGAGGCAGCTTCATGGGTTCACGTGTTCAGCATGGCGAAGTTGTTACGAGCAGAGGACTGTAAACTGGAGAACCAGGTTTGATTCTCCTCTGCTGCACACAAGTGGCAGACTCTTAACTGGTGAACTAAGCTTGTTTCCTCACTCCTACACATGAAGCCTGCTGGGTGACCTTTGGGCCAATCACGGTTCTCTCGGGACTCTCTCAGCCCCACCTACCTCACAAGGCATTGCTTGCGGGGAGAGGAAGGGAAGGCGTTTGTGAGCCACGCTGAGATGCCTTCTGGTTGAGAAAAGTGGGGTATAAATCCCAGCTCTTCTTCTGCTCCCCCTGACTCAGTCTCTCTTGGGCGGAAAGCGTATGTGTGCTCTGTCGTTCTGACCTTTTCCACAGCTCTGCAGCACAACTCACCATCCTGCACAAAAAGGTCTCTGATCTGATCTCTGGATGAATCAGTTTCAGCTGGAACTGACAGAGCTGCCAACTCCAGGCTGGGAGATCCCTGGAGATGTGGGGGAGGGAGGCTGTGGAGGGCAGGGTTCAGGGAAGGACAGGCTGAGAAAGCTCTGAAGAACTGTGACTAGCCCCAGGTCACCCAGCTGGCATGAAGGTCTTTTCTCACCCATTTCTTGGTTTACGGCCGCCAGGAAGAGGAGGCAGAGCTGTTCTTGAGGTCTAAAAGGAATTCAAGAAGAATAAGAGTTTACAAAAGAGCCTCAAGGAGGTTGGAGTTAACTTACTGAACAGAAACGCTCCATGGCATAGAATAAAAAGTGCCAGAGAGAGAGCTGATAGAATCCACCGGGCAACCTTGTTTAACCCCAAATTAAAAAGAACAGGAACAAAGGATGCATACCTCATTAGAACATGCAGAAATTAGTGGAACCATTAAATAATAATAATAATAATAATAATAACAACAACAACAACAACAACAACAACAACAACAACAACAACAACAACAACAACAACAACAACAACAACCCCCCAAAGGGCACTACCTTGGTGTGGTGGTGGGGCTTGTGTGCTCCAATGAGTCAGAGGGCTGTGCTGGAGGGCCACCCAAACCAGAGAGGCCTCTGATGAGGAGCCAGACTAAATGTGTCCAAAACCCAAAACCATGGTGAAGACAAGAAAAAGAAACTTTATACCGGATCGGTCGTCGCCCGGGTCAACAAGGAAGCGCTCTAGTGCTGGAGTACCTGGGCACTTGGCGGAAAAATGGGCTACAGGACTCAGGATCTTCAGCTGAGCAACCAGGGCTGAAGACTGCAGGGCTACTGGAAGTACCGAACAAACGCCAAAATATTAGGTGTGCAGAGAACAGAGAAATTATGGCTTGCTACTACAAATCAAACCCATCAAAAAAGAGGATACCTCAAACGAGATAGTACCAAGTCTGGAAAGAACTTCACCCAGACACAGAAATTACTGAGCAAAGACTTGCTGATCAAAGAAGATATATTGAAAGGAACAAGGTTTTTTAGTGCACTAGAGCTAGCAGAAATCCAGCAGAAAGCACAAGACAATGGTATTGAAAACATACCAAACAACACTCAAGGAAATTCAACAAAATTGGCATACAATTCAAGGACTACAAGAGACAGAGGAGGAAGAGGGAGGAAGAAACAACAATAATCACACCTCCAAAGGAGCCAACCCAAACAACCCAAAGTTCCCAATTGACAAAAAAGCAAGAAGAACTGATGCAGAAGATCCTAGATCACATGAACAATCCAAACTTAACGCATTACAAGATTGCCACCATTGAAGATTGTTCCAAGGAAGGATCTGCTCAATTCACTGAAGGATGCAAACAAGGTCATTGCTGGAATCCAAACAATGTCACTGCATGAAACAAACCAGCTTATGTACAGCACTGCAGTAGTGATTACTAAAGAGCTAGGGGTAAAGATTCATCACCCAGAAAGAAGGCCGAAATAGGTACTCCAAAGTGGAAAATCAGACTGGGAAGAAAAAAATCAGCAAACTCCACGCATGGGATGCCAGCAAACTGAAAAGCATGAAGGAGAAGAAGCTGAAAAATGAGAAAATCAAGGCAGACCTAGTTAAGAGGTACCACCTGGACAAGAGGAAACTCAATGAGGCAATAGAGGTGGTCAAACAACAGCTGGTGGCAGTTTCAAAGAAGATTGCAAGATTCGAGCAAGGGTTGCTCAATTCAAGCAGAATCAACTTTTCTACTCCAACCAGAAACGATTCTACCAGAATGTAAGTGGAGATGTGAAACGAAACACAGGAGAGCTTCAGACAGAGAACAAACGATTGAGTTCTGAGGAAACATTTGGGACAGCCCAAAGAACTACAACCAAAATGCAAGTTGGGCCAAAGATGTGGAGGCTGAACTGAGCAGCAACAACATGGACAACCTGGTAATAACAACTAAAATGGTTGGAAAACGAGCAAAAGGTGAAGAACTGGACTGCCCCAGGCAGTGATGAACTACATGGATTCTGGCTGAAGAAACTGACCAACTTGCATGAAAAGAATTGCCCAACAGTTGAATCAAGTGCTGCAAACAGGCCAAATTGGAAGAATGGATGACAACAGGGAAAAAACTTTTCTGATAATGAAAGACCAAGAAAAGGGAGCAATCCCTAGCAATTACAGACCAATCACTTGCCTACCAACAACCTTTAAGCTTTTACTGGCATATTAGCTGATGCAATACAAGACCACCTGGAAGGAAAGAAATTGCTGCCCCTAGAACAAAAAGGAAACAAACGTAAACAGTAGGGGAACAAAAGATCAACTGCTCATAGATAAAATGATCCTTGAGAATTGCAAAAGAAGGAAAACCAACTTGCATGTAGCTTGGATTGATTACAGGAAAGCATCTATTCACTGCCACACAGTTGGATACTGCATTGCCTGGAGATAATTGAGTCAGTGAAAACATCAAGAAATTGGTCAAGAATGCAATGCACACTTGGAAAAACAGAATTAATAGTCAATGGAGCAGGAATAGGGGAAGTCAACATCCTAAGGGGAATATTCCAAGGAGACTCCCTGTCCCCACTACTCTTCATCATTGCTATGATTCCGCTCTCTATAATTCTAGAAGAAAACAGGTCAAGGATATCAGACAGCAAGAAACTCACCAAATACATGGATGACCTAAAGCTCTATGGAAAATCAAAAGCAGAGATTGAGTCACTACTGAACACAGTGAGAGTCTTTAGCACTGACATTGCAATGGATTTTGGACGGATAAGTGTGCAACTTTGGAACTCAGTAAAGGTAAACTTGCAACATTCGAAGGTGTGAATATGCCAAATGCCATAGAAATAAAGAGCTTACCAGTGAATGAAAGTTACAAATACTTGGGGATACTCGCAAGCAGAGAACATCAAGCATGCAGAAGTCAAAGGCGTAATTAGGAAGGAATATCTTAGAAGGGTCAGAAAAATTTTGAAATCAAAGTTAAAATGGAGGAAATACAATAAAGGCAATTAATACTTTCTACGGTGCCTGTAGTACGCTACACTGCTGGCATAATTAACTGGACACAAGCCTAATTGGACATCCTGGACAGAAAAACAAGGAAAATTATGACCATCAATCGAGCACTGCATCCAAGAAGTGATGTAGACAGACTCTACCTGGCAAGGTCAGAAGGGAGGAAGAGGACTGCTCCAGGTCAAGCAATCAGTAGAGGAAGAGAAAAGAGGCCTGAAAAGAATACATCCAAGAAAGTCAAGAGCCAGCATTGAAAGAAGTCCACAAGGCTGAGATGCTGGAAAGCCAAAGAATCAAAAGAAGAGTATAGAGTCCAACAGTTTAAAAAATAAGAAAGGAGCAGTGGCTAAACAAGCCACTCCATGGGCAGTACTTTAAGAACATTGAAGGGAAGGTTGACAGCAAGCAAACATGGGAGTGGCTCAGAAGGGGAACTCTAAAGAAGGAAACTGAAGGCCTGAGTTTTGCTGCTGCCCAGGAGCAAGCATTAATGGACAAATGCAATAAAGACACGAATCGAAAAAAGTCCTACAATGACCCAAAGTGCCGTCTCTGCAAAGAGGGTGATGAAACCGTGGAGCACATCATCTGCTGCTGTAAGAAAATAGCCCAAACTGACTATCTCAACGCGTCACAATAGGGCTAGCAGCAATGGTGCACTGGAACCTTTGCAAAAGTAATGGGCCTGCCCTGTAGCAAGCCCTGGTTAATTACAGAGCCAGAGAAGTCCACAGAAAATGAAGAAGCAAAAATACTCTGGGACTTTAGAATACAGACAGACAGACACCTGGCACACAACACCCCAGACATAACAGTGATAGAGAAGAAACATGTTTGGATCATCGATGTTGCTGTGCCAGTTGACAGCAGGGTAGAGGACAAAGAGCTGGAAAAGATCACAAAATACAAGGACCTACAAATTGAAGTTGAACGATTGTGGCAAAAAAAAGAACAACAGTAATCCCACTAGTAGTCGGTGCTCTAGGAGGAATCCCAAGAAATCTTGAAAAACATCTGGAAAGCCTAAACTTGGACAGAACATCAGTCCACATGCTGCAGAAAGCAGCACTTCTAGGAACTGCACATATTCTACGCAAATACCTAGGTCCTTGGGAAGGACTCGATATTCAGAGATGAATTCCAGACACTTGTGCTGTGTTGTTATATGTATAATAATAATAATAATAATAATAATAATAATAATAATAATAATAATAATAATAATAATAATAATATACACCTACCCCGCTTCGTTTGATTTTAGGCTCTGTAAATTCGGAGCAGATGGGAAAAATGGTTATCACTATGGGGCCTTTCTCTGTACTCTTCAAAGTGGTGGTGACTTTCTCCACCGTTTTCTAAAAAGGCATGGTGATTTTGAATTATTACCAATATCAGGTATTACAAAAGACACATCTAGGAAAAGAGTTACTGTGTTTTGAATGTACTTTTGATTTGTACTTCAGAAATGTCTGTAATGCTCTGGAGCCTTATTTTAATATGCCTAATAAAGGTAGTTGTCTTGATATATTGATTGCAGATTTTTACTTTTACAGAAGAAAAACCTGCATTTGAAATATCTGTTTATTTCAGGCTATTGATATAATATAATAAGTTTTCATGGGAGAGCATTTATAAATTTATAGTTGTAACACGATATAATCATATTTATATATTTTTGGTTTTATACTTATTTTTGCAGATTGGCTTGACAAAGAATACGAAATAAAACATTATCCAGAGGTTTTATAGCCTCTAAAAAGCCTCATATAAGTTTCTTGGTCCTTCACCTGTTGGATTTCAATATCCCTGGATTTACGATTTGAAGAAGTGAAGATTGGAACTGACACAATTACAAATCCTTTTTTACAATTGAAAATCATTTGTTTATGACTCGAGTTTTTGTACAGTGTCGTATAGTGTAAAGCTCTGCTACAGTGTCTTCTATACACCTACCCCGCTTATACCTATACACCTATACACCTACCTGCTCTGCAGGTAGAGTGGGGACGCAGAGGCCGTTGCGTAACAAAAAGAGGACATCATCCACGGTCCTCCTATTTGATTTT
This sequence comes from Sphaerodactylus townsendi, assembly GCF_021028975.2. NCBI lineage: Eukaryota > Metazoa > Chordata > Lepidosauria > Squamata > Sphaerodactylidae > Sphaerodactylus > Sphaerodactylus townsendi. Next base: position 20,596,303 of record NC_059435.1, read on the forward strand.
TCTTGTTCGGGGGAAAGTTGTATAGCGGGAAACCTGGCACACAGTTTTTCCGTTGTTTCCTGAAAAGGCATGGTTATTTTGAATTATTTCCAATATCAGGACATAACTGAGTCAAAAGAAGATCTTGAGCAAACTCCAAAGAGGTACAAGCAGTGGTGGGATTCAAATAAGTTAACAACCGGTTCCAGTGGTGGGATTCAAATAATTTAACGACTGGTTGTTTACAAGCACCATTTTAACAACCGGTTCTGCCGAAGTGATGCGAACCTGCTGAATCCCGCCACTGGGTACAAGAACAATTTTACAAGGAAACAACATATCACTTTAAGGGAACTAGCAACAGATGAGTCTGTTGTCATTAAGCCAGCTGACAAAGGAGGGGCAGTGGTGATTATGGATACTGCAGAATATCAGCAGGAGGCCATTAGACAATTATCTGAAAGGAATTGATCCACTGGTTGTTTACAAGCACCATTTTAACAACCGGTTCTGCTGAAGTGATGCAAACCTGCTGAATCCCACCACTGGGTACAAGAACAATTTTACAAGGGTACAACATATCACTTTAAGGCAGACCTGGGCATTATACGGAGAGAAAGTAAATTTTTGGGACTTGAAAGTTTCTGTAGACAAACATAGGCATATCCAGTTGTATAAAAAACCCGCAGACAACTCTTATTTACCTTGGGACTCTTTCCGTTTACAAATCTCCTTGGTGGTCCAGGATCCCGAACTTCCTTTTTGATGTTTTCTCTGCTGTTTCATTTATTAAAAATAAAAGAGAGGAGGAAATTTAAGTGCTTAAACAAAATGTACTGTGTGAGGTCAGAGGCCATAACAGTATAACCAAAGTAACTGCCCAAGCAATAATAAATATAACATTAAAAGACACAGCTACGTTAAAAACCGTTTTAAAACTGTCAGGACCAGGGCATAATATAGATTGCAGCCCGTCAAACATCACAGTTTGGCATGTATCTTCTTGGCTGCCAATCCATACAGTGACATTATATCAGGGGCGTACCTAGGCAAACTGTAGCCCGGGGACAAAACTTGAGTTTGGCGGGGGTCTCCCCATGGGTGGCCACCCTCCCCCATCACGACCAAACGATGTTTTTTTTGCACCAGGTCATTTCTAATCACCATCACATTATAGAACATGCCTCAACGCAGCAATAGTCCATACCACTCTGCAGAAATCAAACATTTAGGCAATTTTTTCAAAATGCTTTCAAAATGTTTTATCATTGCTGTGAAAACGTTTATGTTGTTATATCCAGCACCCCCAATTGACTCCAGCATTGGAAACACAGCACAGTGCTGGGAGGAAGAGAGAGAGGGAGAGGACAGGGACAAATTTCAAGTCATGTTTTCCACAGTAGTTGCACACATTGGATTTTAATACTGACAAAGGCACTAACTGACATGAACTCACAGTCTTCTGAAAATAACTTAACTTAGAAAACATAGTCTTGGAATAACCTTGAACAACTGCTTTTTCCTCTGAAATATGTTCAAAGCCTAGAAGGTAAGAAACTCATCTATGACACTAAGAAGGCACCCCAGATTACCTAAGAAGCTCAGTTCAGAACTATTCCATTGTAGAGATAGAACCAGCCAGCTTTGCTGAAGTTTGGATGTCTGGACACTCATTCTGTGGGCAGCAGCTTCACCTTCAACTGGGTGCCCCCGTAGCATTTGCCCCTCCAAAGCAAACTTCGGCAAAGTTGACTGGTTCCTTTCAGGACACTCAGCAGCAGCCCTGAGGTAAATTTGGTGCCTCTACGCAGAGCAAGACCCCCAGCAGAGCACTGCCATTGAAATCTCTACCACAGAGACAGTTTGGCATAACAGCAAGCCTCACCCAATCCCACACCTCTCACTGCTTCAAATAGAGGAGAAATAGCAGCATTTTCCTCCAGAAGAACAGAGGCACACACACCCTTCCCTACTGCCTTCCACGCACCTCCCTTTTAAAATGAAGCCACTCTACAACACCTAATGAACCACGCACATCAAGGGGGCACATTTGCAAGCCCTGAATCTCCTACCAAATCCACACAGCACTACACCGCAGCTGCAGAAACACAACTCCCTCCCCAAAACTCCTGAAGTGGGAGAGACCCACAGATCTGCCCAGGGCACAGCAAGAACTACAGGAGAAAACAAACCACTTCTAAAGAAAAGGTTGTTTTCTTTTTAAAAAGCTAAGACAACAAACTTAAAAGTAGAACCAAAGCAAAGCTAGCAAGTAACAGCCTAGCCACAAAGCAGGGGGGGGGGACAAACTGGGAGACACCTATATAGAAATTTCACAACCCAAACTAACAATAGAACAAGGTAAAATCATGAAACCACAATGCACAGAGCTTAGGGTGTAACACACTTCTCTCTCTGAAGATGCCAGCCACAGATGCAGGTGAAAACGTTAGGGAACAAGATCCTACCAGACCATGGCCACACAGTCCGGAAAACCCACAACAACCAGTTGAATCCAACCAGGGAAGTTTTGACAATACAAAATAAATTTTGTTTTGTAAAATAAGATGTCAATGGTAAATTTTCCTTGCAATAAGAAAAGTTCCGAAGTTATGTGAACACATAGTTCAGAAATTAGTTTTAAGTCTACTGAGTTATACCTTAGCTAAGATTTTACATCCTCTTTATTAAGGATTTTAGTTTTAAGAATAATTGAATAATATAAAGAGATCCCACCAGTGGTGGGATCCAAAAATTTTAGTAACAGGTTCCTCGGCCAGCTCCCCCCTCAGCAAAGGGGGGGCAGAGGCGATGTAGGCAAACCTGAGCCCTGGGCAAAACTCTGAATTGGATGCCCTTCCATGGGCAGTCACCCCACCACGACCTCAAAAATTTTTTTTGCACCAGGTCATTTCTAAATCACCATCACATTATAGAAAATGCCCCAACTCACAAATCTGAACACAGCAATGGTGAAACACACAGGTTCTTTGATAGAGACTGGTGAGATAAAAGGTACGAAAGGCTGAGAATCAATGAATTGCAGGACCTGAAAGGGATTAACCCAGTTCAGGGAGTTACATTATTAGTCGCAATTGCTATATGGAACCTTCATGTTCAAAGGCAGGATGCCTCTCAGGGAGGCGAGGGCGTGGAGATGGAAAAGCGGACCCAATTGGTAACCCCCTCTCGGCACACACAAATAATTAGTAACCCACTCTCGGGAACTGGTGAGAACCTGCTGGATCCCACCTCTGGATCCCACCCCACCCCCGTTGGCCTTCGCTGCAAAAGGCAGGAATGCCTGTTTTCAGCTCTCATATACTTAAAAGGAACAAACCTCTCTGGAAAGAAAAAAAGACTTTCTTTTTGCAAGATTTGTTATAATTATCATTCATTTGTTTCCAGTAGCAGACCTGCCTAGGGACAAAGGGTACCCTTTGTCCCCGGGCACACCAATTTTTGTCACGTGTTTGGTCACGTGGGGGCGCCAGCAAACCTTTGCAGAGAAAGCAGTAGAACTTTGCAGAGAAAGCAGTGGACCAGATTGTTTTCCTATTTCCTGCCTTATCCCCGCCCACTTCAGACGGTGGCCCACTGGGCCAGTTCCACCTCTCACCCCAAGCAAGCAAGCAAGCCACCCGAGCAGGACGGGGAGCTCCGCCTCCCTTTGTCCCAGCGTTCTTGCCTCCTCCCCTGCTGACTGCCCAGGCAGTAGCACAGAAGGAAAGGAAAGAGCAGGCCTGGGAGGAAGCAGCAGGCAGGCAAGGCAGCACAGGCACGTGGGGAAAGAAGCGGGCTCCGGCTTTTGCCTCCAAATCCTGCTGCCAGCAGCCCATGTCCCTCGCAGTCAGCCTCGTCACAAGAGGAGAGAGAGAGGTTTGTTTTCGCTGGCCCTGCCAGCCAGCCCCCTTCCCTCCCTTGCCCCCAAGTTGGAGCCATATCTCTGCTGAGTGGCTTGAAAAAGTTTTTTTAAACCCCTCCTGAGACGAGACTCCCGAGTCCCAGTCTCCCTCCATGGCTGGCACACTGCAGCTTGAAAAAGTAAAAAAAGTTAAAGGGGGGTGTGTTTTTTGCAAGATTTCCTCTCCCTAAGCAGCTTGGGGGGGAAAAAACCAAACCAGCGACGGCCGGATACGCTCTGCTGCAGCATGAGGCTTGAAAAGGTGGTTTTTTTTTAAAGGAAGGGAAAACTCCAAGATCTCTGCCGGATGCAGAGCAGCTTGAAAAGTTTTAAAAGGGGAGGAACAAAATGAGATCCCAATTCCCAAACACCCCCACCCAAAGGAAAATAGAAAAACCCCGCCCCTGGGATTCTCTTCCCTTACCCCCTGGGGTTGCCTCCCGCCATTGCATTTCTGCCTCTGCTGGGGGGGGGGGGCGCTCTGTTGTGATGGGGGGAGCAGGAAAGATGTGTGGGAGTAAAGGAAAAGGACCTTTCGCCCACCTTGATTTTCCTGCACCTAGATCCTCCTTACAGGAGAGAAAGGAGGGGGAGGCATTCCAAACTGCTTAACCAACAGACTGTCTCCCACTGAAGGAGCCCAGTCCTTGGATCAGCAAGCATCAGCAAAGACAGGTTCCCTCTGCATAGGTTGAGATAAAATTCTTCCGTTTTAAAAACTAAAGAATTCTACCCCAAGAATCCCCTCTCCCCCCCAATACTAGTATTTACCCTGCATTGGCAGCCTCTCTGATGTTGGGGGGCCAGCAAAGGTGTGGGGGAGGAAAGGAAAGGAACTTTTAGCCACCTTACAAGAGAGAATGTGATTGGGGATAGAGAGCCATTCCAAATCTTCTTGTTCTGTTTGTTTGAGTTGGCTTCAGGTCTGATTCCATTGTGGACATAGGAGGAGGGAACAAACTAAATTAAACCGTTATTTGCATCTTTCCAGAGAGGTTTGTTCCTTTTAAGTATATGAGAGCTGAAAACAGGCATTCCTGCCTTTTGCAGCGAAGGCCAACGGGGGTGGGGTGGGATCCAGAGGTGGGATCCAGCAGGTTCTCACCAGTTCCCGAGAGTGGGTTACTAATTATTTGTGTGTGCCGAGAGGGGGTTACCAATTGGGTCCGCTTTTCCATCTCCACGCCCTCGCCTCCCCGAGAGGCATCCTGCCTTTGAACATGAAGGTTCCATATAGCAATTGGTGACTAATAAATGTAACTCCCTGAACTGGGTTAATCCCTTCAGGTCCTGCAATTCATTGATTCTCAGCCTTTCGTACCTTTTATCTCACCAGTCTCTATCAAAGAACCTGTGTGTTTCACCATTGCTGTGTTCAGATTTGTGAGTTGGGGCATTTTCTATAATGTGATGGTGATTTAGAAATGACCTGGTGCAAAAAAAATTTTTGAGGTCGTGGTGGGGTGACTGCCCATGGGAAGGGCATCCAACTCAGGTTTTGCCCAGGGCTCAGGTTTGCCATTACACGCTTCTGCCCTGCCCCTTGCTGAGGGGAGCTGGCGAGGGAACCTGTTACTGTAATTTTGGATCCCACCACTGGTGGGATCTCTTTATATTATTCAATTATTCTTAAAACTAAAATCCTTAATAAAGAGGATGTAAAATCTTAGCTAAGGTATAACTCAGTAGACTTAAAACTAATTTCTGAACTATGTGTTCACATAACTTCGGAACTTTTCTTATTGCAAGGAAAATTTACCATTGACATCTTATTTTACAAAACAAAATTTATTTTGTATTGTCAAAGGCTTCCTGGTTGGATTCAACTGGTTGTTGTGGTTTTCTCCCGACTGTGTGGCCATGGTCTGGTAGATCTTGTTCCTAACGTTTCACCTGCATCTGTGGCTGGCATCTTCAGAGAGAGAAGTGTGTTACACCCTGCTTCAGTATTGTGGTTTCATAATTTTACCTTCTTCTGTTAGTTTTGGCTTTGAAATTTCTATATAGGTGTCTCCCAGTTTGTCCCCACCCCTGCTTTGTGGCTAGGCTGTTACTTGCTAGCTTGCTTTGGTTCTACTCTTTTAAGTTTGTTGTCTTAGCTTTTTTTAAAAAAGAAACAACCTTTCTTTAGAAGTGGTTTGTTTTCCTGTAGTTCTTGCTGTGCCCTGGCAGATCTGTGGGTCTCCCCACTTCCAGGTTTTTTTTTGGGGGGGGAGGGAGTTGTGTTTCTGCAGCTGCGGTGTAGTGCTGTGTGGATTTGGTAGGGAGATTCAGGGTTTGCAAATGCCCCCCTTGATGTGCGTAGTTCATTAGGTGTTGTAGAGTGGCTTCATTTTAAAAGGGAGGTGCGTGGAAGGCAGTAGGGAAGGGTGTGTGTGCCTCTCTGTTCTTCTGGGAGGGAAAATGCTGCCATTTCTCCCATTTTGAAGCAGTGAGAGGTGTGGGATTGGGTGAGGCTTGCTGTTATGCCAAGCTGTCTCTGTGGTAGAGATTTCAATGGCAGTGCTCTGCTGGGGGTCTTGCTCTGCGTAGAGGCACCAAATTTACTTCAGGGCTGCTGCTGAGTGTCCTGAAAGGAACCAGTCAACTTTGCTGAAGTTTGCTTTGGAGGGGCAAATGCTACGGGGGCACCCAGTTGAAGGTGAAGCTGCTGCCCACAGAATGAGTGTCCAGACATCCAAACTTCAGCAAAGCTGGCTGGTTCTATCTCTACAATGGAATAGTTCTGAACTGAGAGGTAATCTGGGGTGCCTTCTTAGTGTCATAGATGAGTTTCTTACCTTCTAGGCTTTGAACATATTTCAGAGGAAAAAGCAGTTGTTCAAGGTTATTCCAAGACTATGTTTTCTAAGTTAAGTTATTTTCAGAAGACTGTGAGTTCATGTCAGTTAGTGCCTTTGTCAGTATTAAAATCCAATGTGTGCAACTACTGTGGAAAACATGACTTGAAATTTGTCCCTGTCCTCTCCCTCTCTCTCTTCCTCCCAGCACTGTGCTGTGTTTCCAATGCTGGGGTCAATTGGGGGTGCTGGATATAACAGTGTAAACGTTTTCACAGCAGTGATAAAACATTTTGAAAGCATTTTGAAAAAATTGTCTAAATGTTTGATTTCTGCTGAGTGGTATGGACTAGTGCTGCGTTGAGGCATGTTCTATAATGTGATGGTGATTAGAAATGACCTGGTGCAAAAAAATCATTGTTTGGTCGTGATGGGGGGGGGGGGGCAAACTCAAGTTTTGTCCCCGGGCTACAGTTTGCCTAGGTACGCCCCTGTTTGCTTCTCCTGCAGGTCTATCCATTTGTTTTGCAGGTAGTACTGCATTGCTAAGGCTCTGACAGCTGGGAGAAAGATCGGGTATTTTGAAAACTTCTCTCTCACTGGTGATGGTGGACAGTGTGGTCAGGTCGCAGTCTCCTCTTTCCTCTGTCAAGATGACATGAAGCAGGCTTTGGTGGGAGAAGTAGACGGGGCTGCTGGCAAATTTCCAGTGCCCTCACTCATTCTCCGACTCTCCTTAGCATTGCAACATGCTTCCTCTTCCAGTTTCGTATCTCCTACAAAGTTGGTCTCGGCCCAGGATCACATTCCAGGAGAAATGAACAGAGGGGGAGTTTCTCCTCTTGGGAGAGATGTTACCATTAGCAATGACCAGAACTGGAAGCAGCATAGCCTTTTCCAGATGGGCCAAGAGACCCCTCCTTCCTTTCTCCCCAACAGAAATGTTGGCTGGTTCCAACCCTATTTCTACAGCAGTCCAATATATTGCAAAGCATTTTTCTGCATGTGCAACTTAGAGTTGCCAAAAAAATGGAGGAAAATGTAGCATGCTAGCTAGCCTGATTTTGTCAGACCCTGGAAACTAAGAAGCGTCATCCTTGGTTAGTACTTGGAGGGGGGACCACCAAGTAAGTCCAGGATTGTTATGCGGAAGAAGGTAATAGCAGGCCACTTCTGAATGTCTCTGATCTTGAAAACCCATGAAGTCACCCTAAGTTGACTGCAACTTGACCACACTGTCCACCATCACCAGTGAGAGAGGAGTTTTCAAAATCCAGATATTGATACCATGAGTTATGCCCTCTGCCAGTGAAACTGACTATCAACCAGGGGCGTAACGAGGCAGCCCTGGGCAAACTGTAGCCCTGGGCAAAACCCGAGTTGGATGCCCCCCCCCATGGGCGGCCACTCCACCACGACCAATTTTTTTTTTTGCACCAGGACATTGGTGCCTGCAGGGGGTGCATTTTTAGACATATCAGCACCCATTCTTTGCTAAGGAGATGGGGGCTACCCTTTTGAGGGTCCATAACTTTGGACCCCCTGAACCAAACTGCACCAAACCTTGGGGGTGCCATCATGACAGTATCCAGATGATACCCTGAAATTTTGGTGCTGATACGTCCAAGAATGCCCTCCCTGCAAGAACATCCCAAAATTTGCCCAAGAATCTTTGTTCTGCATTGAGTTTTCTGCATTGCTGTCAATGGAGGTTGCAGGCTGGGCGGGACATTTCTGAAGGCACAGTCTCATAACTTTCAGGGTCTTATAAAGAGACTGCCCTAGTGATACCCCCCAGGTTTGGTGCAGTTTGGTTCAGGGGGGCTAAAGTTATGGGCCCTCAAAACTGTAGCCCCCATCTCCTATTGGCTCCCATTGGAAACAATGGGGGATAGGGGCACCCCCTTTGGGAGTCCATAACTTTGGACTCCCTGAACCAAACCTCACCAAACTTGGGGGGTATCATAAGGACAGTCTCCTGATGATATGTTGAAATTTTGGTGCTGCTAGCCTAAAAACTGCGCCCCCTGCAGACCAAAAATGGAAAACCACTAAAATACCCAAAAACGAACCCAGCATTTTGATGCCCCCCACAAGGTGATGCCCTGGGCAGCTGCCCACCTTGCCCAATGGGCATTACGCCAGTGCTATCAACAGGATATGCAGCAGGATGTGGAAATGGAATTTCAAAATCTTTACTACTCACAAACCTTTGTGTTGTGGAGGTGTCCTTTGTGTTGTGGAGGTGTCCTTTGTGTTGTGGAGGTGTCCTTTGTGTTGTGGAGGTGTCCTTTTTGTTGAGGGCTTGTTTGCCACTGGACTGCATGAGAAAGCAGAGGTAGAATAAGCTATGCAGAGGAGAAGGCAATAAACAGCATTATGTAGGATTATTTTCCAAATCAGCGAGGGAAGTGGGATCTAGTCTACAAAAGGAAATGCTACGATCATTTGGTTCGGTATTTAAAGTGCCATAAGACTCTTCCCTGTCTTTCCAAACTGTATTATTGCGCAAGTAGACATTTATAGGAGTCCCATCTCTTCCCCCTGGCCCTGATCCTGTGCCTTTAAGCGACTCTAAGCAGAAGGGCATCCTTCTAAACACTGTGACTTCAACGGATTTAGAAGGGCGTCATTCTATTTAGAACCGCACGGCATGAGTATAAGCCCGATGCATATTATTTATTTATTTTTATCCTGCTCTTCCCCACCACAGTAGGCTCAGAGTGGCTCATAACAATATAGAACAACAAAGTTTGTAATACAATCAACAACAAAGCTCTGAAAACATATGATGGCACTTAATTTAACTAGGATGGGGACCTCAGATTCTCTCTTTAAATCCATGCCGAACAGGTTGGGTTTAAAAGGAGAATCTGGGGAAATTCGGAGGGTACCTGTTGTTAGGCATGCAACTGTTAAGCTAGCAGCACCAAAATTTCAGGGTAGGAGATTCTCGTAATGATACCACCCAGGTTTGGTGAAGTTTGGTTCAAAGGGTCAAACATTATGGAGCCTCAAAGGTTTAGCCCCCATCTCCTATTAGCTCCCATTGGAAACAATGGGGGATGGGGCACCCCCTTTGGGAGCCCATAGCTTTGGACTCCCTGAACCAAACCTCACCTAACCTGGGTAGTATCATCAGGAGAGTCTCTCGGAAAATCCCTCAAATTTTGGTGCTGCTAGCATAAAAATAGCACCCCCTGCAGGCCGAGAACTAAAAAAACACTAAAAATTCCAAAAAAACACAAACAAACCTTCAATTGGTGCTTGGTGCTTTTGACTGGTCTCTGTTGTGCCCTTAACTCAGGGCACATATAGTGGACTGTAATCTGAAAAGGAATGGTTATTTATTATTATTATTATTGGATTAATTATTTGATTAATAAACAATTCAGTGCCAGAGGTTATTCTATTCTATTCCTCCGGTTTTCGGAGTCCCCCTGTCATCTAGGGGACCCACTTCTGTTACTGTCTTGTTCCCCTTTTTTGGGAGGGTTCAATCTGGGGTATTGCTGACGCCATTTTACTGAACCACTGCTGCATTTTAAATATTTAAACTTTTAAACTTACTTTTAGTTTAATGGGGTTTTGTTTATATATTGTATGTGGAACCCATGCTGTACACCGCCCAGAGCCCTTTGGGGATTGGGCGGTATAGAAATCCCATAAATAAATAAATAAATAAATAAATAAATAAATAAATAAATAAATAAATAAATAAATAAATAAATAAAATTTGAAGTCTTACCTCTGGGTCTGAGGATGTCACAGGCATTTTCAAGAACGAAGAATGAAGAATGGAGGAAGGAAAGAGGAATAGAAATAGGCAGGGAAGGGAAGTAGCTGATGAAAGTTAGAGGGAGACAAGGTTGTCAGGTAAGCAAACAGTTTCAGGCCGCTTAGTGGGGCAAGAGCAGTGAGCACACAATCAATGTTGTCATACTGTACTTCACTGACTCCCCAGGAGCAAATGCTATGAACTTTCTGAGTGAAGCGATCATTCCCTCTGCTTACTACACAAATGAGATCATCTCTAATTTCTCTAATCCACAATGTTTCAATTCATTATTGTTCTAGCTGCCCTATATTTGCTGGTTCACCTGATGTAGTCAGATTACATAAAAGGCATACACATCCTCCTGAGCAGACCTCCATGCTTTCGTGCTTCTGAATTGCGCTGGCAGGAAGACCTCAACCTTGCAGAGAAGCCCTCTTGAATAGTTCAATTCTCCCTAGTTTGTAATAGATAAGGAGAGCTTTCCTGGCCTCCTTGGGCAAACCGTTCCACAAGAGAGCAGCAGTGGCATAGGAGGTTAAGAGCTCATGTATCTAATCTGGAGGAACCGGGTTTGATTCCCAGCTCTGCTGCCTGTGGAGGCTTATCTGGGGAATTCAGATCAGCCTGTTCACTCCCACACATGCCTAAGGTGACCAGATTGCTAAGGTCACCAGACGGGACGGGGAGGCTGTGCGCGCCGGCTTCTGGGGCTGACGCGGCGAAGCGCAGCTTGGTATGCCCGGCTTCTGGCTTCTGGGGTTACGGTTTGTCGCTTAGCGACTGTGAGCAGGGCGTCCAGCCGCGAGAACAGAAAGCCGCGCGCCTAAGACCAGCCTCCCATTCGCGTCTAGCGACCTTAGCAATCCTGGTCACCTTAGGCATGTGGAAATGGGAGCGAAAACCTGGAGAGCTGATCTGAATTCACAAGGAGTGGCATAACGGCCGAGTTGAGCCCAGAAGCCGATGCAGCCAATGGCGGCGAGGCCGTCAGGAGCTTCTAGGGAGAAGCTGCGCCCGTTAGAAGGCTGACGACAAGCGGCAAGCCCGTGAAGCCTGTGCGCGCTCCCATGTCGGAAAGCGCCGCATGGAGAAGGCTACCGCGCACCGTCTGCTCTTCCCCAAGGCAGTTGGCGGCAGCTCAATCGGGACAATTTGTATTGCCAACTCCAGCGGGGACCAGCTGGACAAATTAATATCCAGTATCCGAGGCAGATCCCGCCAAAAGCGGGACGGATGGTCAGCCTACACATGCCAGCTGGGTGACCTTGGGCTAGTCACAGCTTCTCGGAGCTCAGTGTGTAGGCGCAGAAGAAAGAGAAAGTCAGAGCAAGTAGTAGAAAGTCAGAGCAAGTGGTAGAAAGTCAGAGAGAGACAGGGGAAAGGGTTTTGGATTCAACAAGAAATTTGTTATTTCTTCTTTATTTCTCGTTATTTCTTCGTTATTTCTTCGTTATTTCTTCTTTCCCTCCATTATTTTTCCTATAATGGAGAGATGGCAACCATAAAACTGCTGACCAAAGAAATCATGCAGGCCTTAAAACTATTCTTTTACTATTGCTAGCTTAGCCAAATAGCTCCCAAATGCCCCTTTGTTCACAGTTATACAAAATGTGCAAGCCAAACTGTTTTCAAGATCCAGTTGTACCCAAAAGATAAGGTATCTTTGAGAACACGGCCATACAGCCCGGAAACCACACAGCACCCCAGAATTGACTTTCTCCATCATTTTAAGGAGCCAAAATAAAATGAAAACTTCCTCATCCCTGCGAGGGCTCGTGTAGACGTCTGTTTTGGGTGCAAAAATGAAAAAAAGAAGGCATCGTGCACACCCCGCCATGGCCTGATTGAATGGAAGGATCCATGTCACTATCAGCAGTGGGAAACCCAAACCCGGAGTTACCCTCCCCCCCCCCCCGGAACTTCTCCACTGCTGCACATTCGGCCCGTGTTTTTTTAAAGATTTTCATTTTTCTCCACAAGGTGGCGTGTAACCTCAATGTATGTTCCATTCACATACTGCTTCTTCCACAGAGTATAGTACAAATAATGTCCTGGTTCCAAGTAGTCTTATATTAGCAAAAATGCTACAAATTTCACAAATGGATCAGACCTCAATTTCTCAAATGTTTCAAAACTTCTCAAACGCCTTGTGCATTTAATTGCGTTTTCAAAGGTTCTTCCTCAAGAGAAGTAAAAGTCAAAATGAAAATATAAGTATCACCCTTATTCTTAGGGAATATTCATTCCTTAGTACATTCCTTTGGCCAAATAACCAGGATTTCTACAAAACATGAAATTATTACATAATTAAAACAATATATACACTTTTACAATATTATGTATAGTTAGTAACATGTTTATCGATAACAAATATAAGTCTATCATATAATATACGTCATACTCCGTCTTCCAATAAATATTGTGTATGTTCAATGAATAGTATGATAGTATACTAGTATAACAACACATTTGTGTAATAACTTACCACACATTAGACAAAAGTGGTATATAACACGTTTCTCTAATTGCAATACCATTAATTGAAAACGCAATTAAACGCTGAGGGGCCATTCATGAACTTAACACCTAAGCTCCTAAGCTCCTCGCCCAAATCAACTTCATCCCCCTTTGAAAAATTTACACCTCCTGTTCTTTTCTTGTCTTCTCTGGGCCACTCCCCACTTACCTCGTCTGAGTGTAACCCTGCAGCGACCCCTCGTAGAAAAGCCTCCGTGGCTTTTGACCACGGAGACATTTGTTCCCCACTCATTTTCCATTCAGGACATAGCGCGGGGTTCCACATCAAGAGTCAAAGAGGCAATCGAGCGTTCTGATTGGCTGGCACGTGTGTGCGTCATTTACACGTGGGAGTTGCAGCCATCGGGCATGGGCTCCATTTTGATTGGCTGACCGAAAAGTTGGTTTGGATAAGCTGAGCGCATTGTTTTGAGATCGTCTGCGCATGCTGACGTCACTACCCATTGCAAATTGCTTGGGCAGAAAAACGAAAGTAAAATAGGTCGGTTTACACCGGGCTGACAACCCCAGGCTCGCTCAGCGGCACTTCTGCTGTTGCAAAACCGTGGAGCTCGAGCAAAAAGAGCAAAAGAGGCACGTGGCACGTCTTGTTGTGCACACGTCTCAATTTCCGAGCACTTTCTGACGGGGACACCCTCCCTAAACAAAATGGTGGTTCCTGTTTCCTGATTGGCCAGAAGCTGCGCGTCAGAGCGAATCAGCTGCGCGTAAACAGCCGAGGTCCCCCCCCCCCTACGGCACCCGCGGGGTTTTTGAAAATGTTGCTCTTTGCAGAGGACTTAATTTGCCACACGACAAGGAGGTGGGAGAGCGGCAAATTAAGGGCAGCTGCGCAGTGGGCGCTGGTGACGTGGGGAACGTCCATCCTCCTCGTGTCTTTTAAAGAGGTGACCCCGCGGCTTATGGTGAGTGGGGAGTGGCCCTCTGTTACGCAGTGGACCCCAGGAAAGTTCACAGCGAGAACAGACTCTGCTCCAAATATTTCTCAGCTTGTGTTCCACACTATAGATTCCCATGGTTTCTGTTTTCATCCGATACTGCCACTAGGACACCGTCTATATTGTTGATACATGCTCTGCATGTTTTAATAGATAAGTAAATATACTGAGAGAGATGAGAGATTATGTGCCAAAACAAAGAAATCTGAATGTTTTGTGGCTTATCAGCCAGAAGCTGGGGTTTTGGCATTCAGAAAATTGCATTTGTTCCGCTGAATGATGCCTATGATTTGATAGTTCTGGTTGCAAGAATTCTTGCTTAAATGAAAAGTAAATTATTCTGTCATTCAGCACAGTTAAAGACAGCATACAGAGGAAAGACTAACTTTTGCTAGGGTTCTTTGGGGGCACTCCATGTAAGTAACTCCCCTGAGAATTCTGGCGATGATGTGATTGGTGACATCATAAACTCTCTCTTTCTTTGTGAAACTCTCTTGCTGAGGGGTCACTCATGAATTTAACCCCTAAGCTCTTCCCCCAAATCAACTTCATCCCCCTTTAAGAAATTCACACCTCCTGTTCGTTTATCGTCTTCTCTGTTACGCAGTGGACCCCAGGAAAGTTCACAGCGACAACATAGTCAAGTATTGTCAGAAAACTGAAGATCGGTTATTCAGCAGGAGTCACCACACAAAATGCACGTTTGTTGAAAAAAGTCTGCTCTGTTTTATGTGTTCTTGAATTTCAATTATCCAGCACTAGGCGGCACCACAGGCCGGTTAGGAGCTGAGAATCACACTGCTCCTTTGCAAACCAGAGTGAACTTACAGGAGTCCCCCTCCTTCTTAGCTGCAGACCAGAATCAAGGATTATGCCTAAATGTTCTTTTTTTTCACCTTCTGTGCACCGAAAATTGAATGTATGTTGTTCTAATGTGATGCAAGCCGCTTTGGGGCCCACTGACAAGAAAGGCTGGGTAGAAATGAAATTGACATCGAATTCAAGGATGGTACCAGTGGTGGGATTCAGCAGGTTCGCACCACTTCGGCAGAACCGGTTGTTAAAATGGTGCTTGTAAACAACCAGTTGTTAAATTATTTGAACCCCACCACTGGATAGTACCCTGTTGATCATCATCCTTAGAATACCATCATTAGGTTAATTTAATGCCCTGCGCTGGATAGCCCAGGCAAGGCTGAGTCGTTTCCACACAGCATAATAATAACAACGGGTTATTTTTCAATTTGGGTCTATTTTATTCCATCTTTGTCCTTCGCATGGGCGCTCGTTTTCTATGAAGGAAATAATCCATTTTGTTTCTCCCCCTTCACTCAACTGAGCTCTGGGTTGAGTTAAAGGTGGTGATCGGCTGTGACAGCTGATGTCACAAAGACGTTGAAGAGGTAGGCACAGTTTATGTGTTATTGCCTATAACAGCGGTGGCGAACCTATGACACGGGTGCCAGAGGTGGCACTCAGAGCCCTTTCTGTGGGCACATGTGCACAGAGTTCATCATGTGGGGGGGGCAGAAAATCACCCCCCCACACACACACACATCTAGTCTAGCCTGGGCACGATCCTTTACCTGGGAGTAAGCTTGGTTGCTGGCAATGGGGCTTGCTTCTGAGTAAACCTTCCTAGGGTTGTGATTCACCCATTCGAAGCATTGCATGGTTGGTTCACCAAGCTCACTCCCGAGTAACGTGCACCTCGGAGCCAACCTTTTTTCTAAACTAAAACCTCAGTATTCAGGTTAAATTGCCGTGTTGGCACTTTGCGACAAATAAGTGGGTTTTGGGTTGCAATTTGGGCACTCAGTCTCGAAAAGGTTCGCCATCGCTGGCCTATAACCTGTATATCTCCCCACCCCGCCCCAGAATGCTTGTCGGGAAATGCAAAAAAACCCCCAAAACCCTCAAACACAGGGGTGCTTCTCAAAGTCACCACATTTCTAGACAGAGGCTCATGAGGAGGAATTAACGTGGGATTCCTGCGGAGATTGACTGTGACAAGCCCCCCTGCCCCCCCCCCCCGTGGTAATGCAAACCACCCTTCTGCCAAACTAAAACACAGTCTCACATACTGTGTAAATTAGTGCATAAACCAGGAAAACTGCAGCTATTTGCAAAGCGCAGGAGGAAATCCACAAAGATCCCTCGATGTGATGGTAGATGTGGGAGGCGGATTCCGCGTGGGCCAAAAACAGCAGTATGAAAACAAACGGTGTAAAATGGTTTAAAATGGTGCAAAAGGACTAAAAAAAACTGCAAACAGCTAAAAAGATGGGAAGTTACTGATTAATTTATGCTCTCCTGTCCTCTTTGAACCCATTATTTTCCCCAAGGCCCCTTCCGCACACGCAAAATAATGCATTTTCAAACCACTTTCACAACTGTTTGCAAGTGGATTTTGCCATTCCGCACAGCTTCAAAGAGCACTGAAAGCAGTTTGAAAGTGCGTTATTCTGCATGTGCGGAATGAGCCCAAAATTCATTTTTCCCATGTCAGAACCAGGGATACCAGTTCTTCCCGAAGCCATCTCATTTTCAACCATTTCTTTGTGTATTGTTTATCCTAGAGACATTTCTCTTTCACTGCGTATATTCATTATGAAATAATTCTCTGAGAAGAGACAGGCCACTGTTTCTTTGCAATTTACATCAGCCACACTCTTAACTTGTGTTGAAAGCTGAGCTTTTTGGTCCCCTTGCTTCAGAAGTGCATTAATAGTTCTGTGGCCTTTACCGAGTGGCAAACGAGAAGCATTAGGAATAAAATAACAAACCCAGAGAGATGGGGCACTGAGAACTGCCTATTTTGATCCTGAGCCAAGAAGAACCTGGAGGGATAAGGATCTAGTCCTTAGGGAGTTGTCACCAAAGGTTAAGACAATCTATTGCTCTGGGTTCAGATCTACGAGTGAATCTGCCATCAAGTAATAGCAACCCATGGTGGAGTTTTCAAAGCAAGAGATGAACGGGGTGGGGGCTGCCATTACCTGCCTCCGCATAGCAACCCTGGATTTCCTTTAAGCTTTAAGCTGTCCGAAACTGGGCTCCTGCCCAAAATGGCAGCTAGGCTTATAATCAGATTTCATTTTTCTACATTTTTATAGCAAGTTAATGTTTTTATTGTTTTTATTGTTTTCCTTGAATGCCTTCCATCTTATTATACTGAAACTTGGGTTGTTTTAATCAGTGTTTATTACTGATCCGTGACAATCAGTCAATCAAATCCTGCCATATCTTTTATTTTATTTATTATTGTATTTATAAACCGCCCTCCCCCGATCTGCGCCCTTTTGTAAAAACCACTACCACTGCATTCTATGATTTGAACCTCTGTGACACACAATTTTGCCCGAATGGGTCACATCACATTTACCCAGAAACAGAGAGACGTAAAAGGGGGGGGATAGTTAAACCCCTCAGCTACGAAAGTGAAGGTAGTGGTTCCTGGGATCTGGTATGCAAGGAGAGCAGTGAAATGCCCTAATGCTGTGATGGCGAACCTGTGGCATGCGTGCCACACGTGGCACGTGGAGCTCTCTCGCCAGGCACGTGAGTGCCCAGATCTCCCCCTCACCCGAGCAGGTCGCCTCGCCATTCCCCCTCTGCCCGAGTGAGAAGGCAGAGGGGGAATGGCAGCGGCGACCTGCTCGGGGCCCCCTGCTCTCGTGGCGCAGGGAACCCCCTCTGCCCAAGGGAGAAGGTGGCTGCCTTCTTACTTGGGCAGAGGGGGAGGCGGCGGCGGCAACCTGCTCGGTGGCCTCCAACACTACAGCCTGGGCATTTTTTTAAGCTGAGAAAGGGACCCTTTCTCGGCATACAAAAACCCCAAACAAATGCAGAGCCTGGAGGTCCCCTCTCTCTCTGAGAGGAAAAGCTGGAGCCCACTTCTCTCTGAGAGGCTACCTCTCAGAGAGAGAGTGGCGCTCCAGTCTCCTATGATCCATCCACCCCCCACCCCCATCAAGCTTTCTCTGCCCATGGATCACAGGGTCCATGGCCTGCATCTGTGTCTGGCATCTTCAGAGGTGTATCACAGAGGGAAGTCATAGAGTGTATCATAGTGTGTAACAGACTTCCCTCTGTGATACACCTCTCAAGATGCCAGACACAGATGCAGGTGAAACTTTAGGAGTAAGATCCACCAGACCACGGCCACACAGCCCGGAAAACCAGCCAAAACCTCAGTATTCAGGTTAAATTACCGTATTGGCACTTTGCGATTAATAAGTGGGATTTGAGTTGCAGTTTGGGCACTCGGTCTTGAAAAAGTTCGCCATCACTGATTTAGGGTGACCAACTTCCATTCAGGGTGGATCTTTCCAGGAATTACTAGTGATCTGCAGGGTTGCAAGATCAGTTCCCATCAAGAAAATGGCTGCTTTGGAGGATGGAATCTATGCAATTATAACCCATCAAACTCTCTCCTCTGCTGTAATCGTTCCCTGCACAGCTCCACCCAAAATCTCCAGGAATTCCCAACCCAAAACTGACAACCTGAACAGGCATATGTTTGCAATATCCGTGCCTCCAGAAATACTTTTTCTGTGGTTGAATTGATGACTCACAAATAAAAGACACACCTTATGTCAAGAACTGGTGCAGTGTACTGGCCATAAGAAAAGTTTGGATTTATACCCCACTTTTTTCAACCATAAGGAGTCTCACAATGGCTTACAAACTCCCTCTCTACCTCTTCCCACAACAGACACCTTGCTGAGAGAGTTCTGAGAGAACTGAAACTAGTACAAGGTCACCCAGCAGGCTTCATGTGTAGGAGCGGGGGAACAAACCCAGGTCAAAAACGCCATCCCCAGAGCGCCGTTCGCACAGGGGATGCAGCTGCTTCGCAGCCGCGCCGCCCTCGCGCCGCCCGACCGGCGCGAAGCCGCCGTTTTCCGACCTCGCTTCCCTAGCAAGGTTTTTGGAAAACGGCGGCTTCGAGCTGCTGCCGTGCGAACGGCAGCAGCTCAAAGGCGCCCTCCCCCCCTTTCACCCTCCACCTACCGTGTCTGTGGCCGTCCATAGGCCGCATTAATGCGGCGGCCGAGGCCTGGGGACCACAGCGCCCTACCCCTGCGCACGGCCCAGGAGCACTGGCGCAGGGCAGGGGGGGCAGTGTCCCAGGCTATGCATGGCAACGCTGCCATGAATGGCCACAGACACAGCTAAAAGTCAGCTGGGCTGACGGATTGCTCCCAATCCAGTCAAAATTATCGCCCAATCCAACCCCCATCGTCGCCGTGCAGAAACGGCCTCTGATATAGAAATCAGGCCTACCCTTGCGTTTGATCCGGAAATTGGAACTGGTCCAACATGCAGCGGCTCGCCTGCTCACGGGGGGTGTCTTCCGTGACCATATCCAACCGGTATTGCGTCGCTTGCATTGGCTCCCGGTTGAGTTCCGAATCATCTTCAAGGTATGGGTGCTTACCTTTAAGGCCTTACGTGGCCTGGGACCCTCGTATCTTCGGGACCGAATTACCCCATATGTCCCTACTAGGCCTCTGCGCTCAACAGAGGCCAATCTGCTGGTGGTCCCTGGCCCCTCAATGATGCGACTGGCCTCCACACGGGCCAGGGCCTTTACAGCCCTGGCCCCTGCCTGGTGGAACACTCTTCCTCCAGCTGTCTGGGCCCTGCGGGATCTTGGTGAGTTCCGCAGGGCCTGTAAGACGGAGTTGTTCCGACGGGCTTTTGGAGTGTCCAGTCGTTGATAGGTGCCCCCTCTTCCTCCTCTTCTTCACTTCTGGTCTCTATTATCTATGGGACCCATTTCTCCCCCCTTCTGGGAAGGGTTTTAATGAGTGTTAATGCGGATATTGTTTGTATTGATCGCTGTGTTTTAAATTGTTTTAATGGATTTAAGGGTTACTGTATATATATGATTATGTTGTTCACCACCCAGAGTCCTTCGGGGGTAGAGCGGTATACAAAACCCAATAATAAAATAAATAAAAATAAATAAATTACAAACTTATGCTTATTGCAAGACCACAGTTGAGAAATATTCATAGCTGAAAACACATTTTTGCGGTTACACTTGGGAAATCAGTAACTGAGTGCTGCTGGATCTGCTGCGTTAGCTATTTTGCAAGAATCGGTAGACATTTGCTTGTGTGTAGGTGAAAGGTCAGCAGTGTAGGCATTGACCTAGGGTTTTGAAGTCTATAGAGAAGTTTAACCCAACTAGTTAGATTTTGCTGATTATGCTTACTGAACAGAAAATATATGTAACTCCATGAGTAACCAAGTGATGCTGAATGCATGCTTTTCAAATGTTTTCTTTTACAGATATATTGGAATGTGCTGATTATGCTAAAGATTGTGAGCATGTGTGGACAACCGGGATTGGCCAGGAGTGGTCAGAGGGACAGTTCAGAGATGTCTTAAAATGAGCTGTACAGCGATACAGACCCCAGAAATGGTGCTACTCCATGCTACTCCATGCCTGCAGACATGCTAATAAACCTAGCTTGCTATTAGCCATCCTTGTGTGGAGTTTTTCATTGGTAATAATTTCCATATCAACTCATCCCTCATCTGCAAACAAGGGGACAGGAATACAGGCCTAACTTACGGGGCTGCTGTAATATGGCATGAGTAATGTAAAAGGACTCTGAAAGAACCACATACGTAATAAACATATCGTTCTATCTTCAAAATCTACTGTGTAAATGAGTGCCACTAAGATCAATGTAAAGTTTGTTGTTAAGTTTATTATGCTTATAAATTAACAGTTGATATAATAATAATAATAATAAGCCTTTATTTGGCATAACAACAATCATAACACAATAAAAAACCTGAGATAAAAGGTATACAAATACAAAGGTTTAAAATAGAATATAAATTATTGATTGTGCATCACCTCCAGTAAAAATTGTGCTACCAATTCGCAAGTTTCATTGTCAGAATTGTCCAGAAGGAAAGGAAGTCTACCTGATTCTCCCATTTCACTAGGTATCCTAGAAAAGAATATTGGAATATTTCTAGATCTGATATTAGCAGATGGTTAGGCAGCAGCTATGAAAGCTTAGTTGATAGCTTGCCAATGTTTTCAATTTGTTGTTCACCACAAGAGCATACCCTTTCGCCTTCATTTCAAGTTTGTTAAATCTACCACTAATAAAGGCCGGAGGGGGAAACATTGAAGAGAGCAAAGTGTGGGAGGGCTCTTCTCTGCATTGGATTAGTCAAAAAAAATACAAGATAAGGAGCCATCCTGTTTTGATATAGAGTGGTATTGAAAGATGGGTAAAGGGTAGGAACAAGTTTTCATAGCAGCGGCCCTAAATAAAATTAATCCATCTAAACTTTCCAACAATTTTTACGTTTTAACAAGTTATAGGATTCTGAACTGAGTGTAAGCTGAGGAGAAAAGCGAAGTCGAGAGATATACCAAGTGATTCAATCTTTCTTTCGATCAGAAGAGGCAATCCATGGATTAGCCTGCAAAGTATCCAGACTTAAAGAGTAGGTGGAATTAGCGATAAATAGGGTGCTGCATCATGCGAGAAATGCAGAAGCTAGAGCCAAGGAATTTAAAGAAGCTCTCAACCAAGCCCTATAAACTAATGAATTTTGGCATTTGCCAGTTCGATTAAAACAGAGGGGCGTGATCACTGATTACACAATTTGGCAGGCCCATGAATTTTTCATCGGAAGGAAGGAAAATTTGGAAGTTGGACAGTAATTCCAAGGAGTCAGTCAACTGCTTGGAGCCAGATAAGGCTACTCCATAAAAGTAACTGCGCTTCTATATCTTAGAGTTAAAGATTTTTAATGCTGCTTTCTGGGACAAGGGAGTGGCCCTTTCCATGTAAAAGAAGCGTACGTAAATGGCAGAATAACTGATGGTAGCAGCTGCAATAGCACGGCTTTTTTGTGGAGGTAAACCAGCCGAGAGGTTATAAGAAAATGTAATTCCAAGATATTTGTATTGGTTAACCTGCTCCACTGGCACATTATTCAATCGCCAGTTATGTTTCTTTGTATGTTGTTTGGCAAAGATCAAAATCTTGGTGCTTTTGATAATTGATTCAGACTAATCCGATTTATCTGTACAGTACTGCCCACATCTATTCCAGCAGTCGACTAAGTCCAACTTCTTTTAGAAAGCGAGATAGAAGGGGACCATGGTACTCATCAGCATATAGAAGTATTGGAATATGCCTTGAGCCTAATTTAGGGGGGCATGGTTGTTAATTTCCAATAAGGCTCCGGATGGAGAGGTGCTCACCAAAAAATGAAATTGAAAAGGGTTGAATTGCTAACACACAGCCTTGCCTCCACTTTCCTTTAAAGGTAGAAATAGAATCAGTCATGAAGACCTTTCGCGCGAAGGCACTTAACTCTGCAGTTTGTGTGTTGAGTATAAAGAAGTTGCCCTGATTAGAAAAAGAAGTTTATTGTCTATTCCTTTGTAGCTTAGCCAATTTATTCCACTAGACGCCTTCTCTAGAGACTGTATCCAAGAAGCTGCCTTCAAATCAATGAAGGCAGCGCATAAAGTGCTTGCTTCTTAGGACTTTTGGAGTATTTATTAACCAAATGCGTAAGAAGCATAGCATGGTCTAACGTGGATTTCCCCCTCGTTAGAAGCCCTATTTTATTCTGGGCCAATGATGTTCTGATGACGAATCATCCAGAGCCTGTGACGTTTGGGCACTAGAGAGTGTCTTTAGCATATAATATTACCCAATGACTGATGTCAAACTAATAGTGGTAGGAAGTTGGCAGGATCCGATGGGTGCACCTTTACTATGGGAACTAGGTACAATGACTGCAGATAGCCAAAGGCTTTAGGAATGAGGCCTGAGTCACTTGATTTGGAGTGAATAGAATTGGCCGAAAAAGCAAGTGCCCACCTCACTCTATATGCGCCTTCAGTATCTCTGGGGAGAATTATATCTGGGCCAGAGGCTTTCACGGGGTTTCAATTCAGTTATTCGAGATCCATGATTTCCCTAGAGTTGTAACAGGGAGGCCATTTGGAAGATAAAAGATACTAATGATGGTGTGATGGATGATTAAATGTTACTAGTCTCTTCCTTTTGGAACAACCTTCAAAATGAAGATCTATCCAAACCTCAGGGAGAATAGAAGAAAACGCCCTCATTTTATTTGGAGTCAAGTCTGTTTGTCAAGGCCCAAAACTGTCTTGAGTCATTGGAGATTACAGCTTGATATAAGCGATCCCACTGATTCTGCGCATACTGGACCTGTTTCTCTTTCATTAAAGAATGAAGAGTAGTTTTATATTGAACTAGCTGATTGCACGACACAGGATTTCTAAATCTCTTGAATTGTTGGTAAGATGCACGAATTAGTTTGTTTAATTCATGGCACTCTTTGTCAAACCAGGGGGCACCTCTAGTGCTGTATGGAGGTTTCTGTTTAACGGACTTTACGAGATAGTCTGTGATATGCTTGATTAATGTTTCAAAATTGATATAGTAACATATTATTTATTTATTTATTTGAAACATTTTATGCTACCTTTCCACTCAAATAAGGTCTCCAAGGTGGTGCTCAACCTCAAGGCATAACAACATTTTGGCATTAAAACACCAAGACATTAAAACAGCATTTCAAACAAATCTATAACAAATATTTAAGCAATTACTGAAAACACATAAACTCAAAAACACAAACGACACAATCAGAGAAGAGTGCATTGTCAATAGTAGTTAGGGATTTGTTGGTTTTTGCCATCAAGGGTGGCTTGCCATTGCCTGCCTTCTGTCCCGATGGTGCTAGTACTTCCAATACAACGCAAAAATCATATGAATTCATGAGGATCCATTTAAAATCACCGCTGCAGCTGGTGAGAAACAGGGCCTCTGATGTGCATGTGCCACATTATATTTTAGGCTAGAAACTGTGGACTGTTTGCACACTCCAAGCAGAAGATATTCTCCACATTCCAGGGGCCACAGTTTTTATGAAGATGAATGTGCAGGTGCGTGAACAACATGTCAGAGCTTCTCCCTTCCCGCTTATATAATTTTGCAGAAACCACCAGGTCTCTGCAAAACACTGTCTGACTCTGGCAGCATGATTTTGATGTGGGGTCCCAATCAAAGGCAGCGCGTGCTTTTGGTCTCTGCTAGAAATCAGGCCTCCGCCCAGCCTGGGCTGCCATGGAGACAGGTAGAAGCCCCGCCCCCAATCCCGTCCGGCCTCGCCTCCCGCCAGGACGCCGGCTTCCTCCCTTCCTCTTGCACGCTTCCCTTCCGCAAAGCAAGCGAGCGACGTAGCCCCGCCCCTTCTGTTGCTCCGCCCCCTCGGTCTCTACGGCCGTTGGCCTAGCTCCGCTGTGGGCCGGGCCTTGGGGCGGTTTGTAGTTCCCGCCGCCTCTTCAGCGACAGCGGAGCCTCGGACCTGGTCGCCTCCGTCCCCGGAGCGGGAAAAGGGCAGTCAGAGGCGGAGCGACATCGGTGGGTTTTCCCCCGCCAGAAGGTGACGGATAAGAAGAAGGGGCATCTTTGCCAGGGCCTGGGAAATGGACCCCCCCCCCCATAATCAATTTATTTTCAGCCCCCCCCCCTTTTAAGGCAGTTGGAGCTGAAACTCGCCCCGCCCCCCGCTGGCCTTTCAGGATGTCTCCCGTGAGGCTATAGGAAGCAAGCAACGGTCGTTCCCCGCGCCCCAATTCCTTCCCTCGAGGTCTTCTCCATGCCGGTTTGCTGCGTCTGTCCCCCAGGCCGACTTGGACAAGGTCAGCGTTTGATTCCCCCACCCCCAGGTCCTAGTGCCCTGCAGCTAGTGAGTAATGGACCTTTTTATGGTTTGTGATGGGCCTCGTGTGGTTGGCATGTTTGCCTAGTGTGCTTCTGGCCACAGAAAGCGGGGGGGGGGGGGTCAGAAGGAGAACGTGGATCAGGGCCACTTCCGCAGGAGCGCTGGGGATCAGTGGGGAAGGAGGAGCAGGCAGAGAGAGAGCCGCTGCCCTCCCCCTGCTTTCTGGGGTAGGGCTGGAAGTGGGGGGAAGAGGAGCCACCACCAATCTCACCAGGGTGCCTGACCCTCAGCAGGCTGGGAGACATAAGAGAGGGAGGCTGGGTTTATTTTCCTGGCCCTGTGTGAGCCAGTCAGTCACGCTATCAGGCGAGTCCATGACTGTTGGGTAAGCGATTGGGCAAGGGGAGGTGGAAATGTGAGATTTCAACTTCTTTGTCAGTCTCGCAGTCCCCCCTTGTAATTATTCTAAGGTTAATTTGTGTATTTCTTGTAGGCTGAAAAAGGAGGACTTCGCCATTGGTCAAACCGGAGGCGCCAAAGGCAGGCAGGAGTGTTCAGTGTTCTTTGCTGTTGCTGGGATGGAGATTCTGCTTTCTCAGGTGGAGCAGGTGCCCGACCTTTTAGTCGAGTCCCGCTCAGGTCTGGTGCAAGGCTGGGATGTGGAGACCCTGCAGCTGGCTTTGGACTGGAGCCACTTTTTCCAGCAGCTCAGCACCCGCCTCCACTTCCAGCCGGGTCTCAGGACCGCTGTTGAGAGACGCCTGTGCCGGGGCCATCGATTCAGCCTGGGCCATATGCGGCGCTGCCCAGAGCTGCTGGGCTTGGCCCTGCTGGAGAACCGGGCGCTGCCCTCCGCCACCTATCAGCGCCTTTTGCGCAGCCTCTTGCTCCCGGGAGGCCAGGACAAAAACTCTTTCGTCCTTCTGGCCAGGCGCAGGGCTGCCTTTCAGCTTCTCGGCCTGCATTTGGTGCCACCTCCTGAGGCCTGCGCTGAGCACCAGGTGCCTCCACAGCTCAAGGCCCAGGCTCAGCTGCTGTTGTCGCGGCTGCAAGAGGAAGAAGCAATAGGTGGTATCTCTTTCTCTTCTGCACTCCTGGACCAGCTGCCCCAGGGGCTCATGCTCTACAGGGTGGTGGCGGCAGCCTTGCTGGAGCCCCCCAGAGAAGCTGAGACAACAGCCCCACTGCTCCATTGGCTGCTGATGGGGGACCCAGGCAGCCTCTCTGCTTTTTGCCGCCTCCTGCCTTCCCCGTGGGTGGCTTCATTGTGCAGCCGCTACCCTGAGCTACGCCCCCATTACTTCAACCTCTTAGCCTCCTGGGGAAACTGCTTAAATTACGACTGGCTACAAGGTGTATGGAAAGTCAGTGACTTGGGAGAGGACCAAGTGCCCTGGCAGGAGATGCGGGAACGAGTCTTCTGCCTTCTCCAAGAACCAGAGCCTCTTCGCAGCGCAATAGAGACCAAACTGAATCAACTGAAAGCCCAAGATGGGGACTTCGAAGTTCGAGGCTTGAGCGTGTGGACAGACCTAATGGTGGACGTGAAGGCGACAGACTCAGATAACAAACGGGCTGTTTAGAGTTTTGCTGCAAGAGTCTGATTTTTAAAAAACATTGAAATGTCTAGAGATGAAAACATCTTTCTCCAATTCAGAGAGTTTGCAGTCTTAAAATCAAATGGCACAACTTCAGTAACAGTGTGTACTTCTTTGATAATCTGAGAAACTTCTGTGAAAGTTGGGTCAGGCCATGTTGTTGATCCAATTTTTCTCTAGCCTGTAGTGGTCTGCTATGAGGGTCTGATAAAAAAAGTCAAAACGCCTGGAGATGAAAACATCTTTTTCAAGTTCAGGGAATTTGTGGTCTTAAAATCAAATGGAACAACTTCCGTATTCAGTAACGGCAAGTACTTCTTTAATAATCTGAGGGACTTTGGTGAAAATTGGGCTAGGCCACATTGTTAGTCCTATTTTTAACTAGCCAGTACCTCAAGTAGCTAAGCTGCATCATTCCTTAGCTTGCCTAACACCTGGAGTGTCTTCTTCTCACACCTCGGCTCTCATGCATGCTGACTTCTCCACCTTGCAGCCATGAGGGCAAGACACAGGTCCTGTGTCCCACTGTATCCTAGTTAGTTAGAATAGATTAAGGAACTATATATGCTCCACCCCATTTAGAAATTGATTTCCTACAATAAATGTAGTCTATTAGTTTGAATAGGCAAATGATTCCGAGTTATTTCAGCTCCTGGCACATACAGGAGCTAAGTTCTGTGGAACATTTCCCCTGGTGGAAAGGGAAAGCACCTTCTTGCCAGTCGCCTTTCCCTCTGTGGATCCCCAAATCCCCCCTCATTCTGTTCTGCCCCTTAGGAAGAACATTTCAGTAATCATTTTGGGCTGCAGCTGGAGGAAATGAGCAAATCCTCTTCTGCTGATGCAAGTCCCAGGGAAGCCGGCCAGGTGGTTCCGAAGACAGGGACTCCTTGGGCTACATCAGGGTCTCAGTTGTGGGAAAAAGCGGGGTATCAGTATCTAACAGAAGCACCAACATGATGTAGTGGTTAAGGTGACACACTAGGCTCTGGGAAACCCAGATTCGAATTCTCACTTTGCCATAGAAACTTGCTGGGTGACCTTGGGTCAGTGGCGCTATCTCAGATCTGACGCTGGCTAGTATTTGAATGAGAGAACACCAAGGAAGTCCAGGGCAATGGCAGACCACCTCCCTATGCCCTGTGCCTTGAAAACCTTCCTTGACGGCAAAAAGAAAAGAAACTAAAAAAGGTATCTAATGATAACAGTCAGTGAAATGTGTTATACAAGAGCATGTGCCAGACAGTGGGGATTGGCAGCTGCTCCCAGCCAAGTTTGTACTCAGTAGGAAATGTACACAGGCATTGTGTGTGGTGTCTTATCCAAAAAGCAAAGGAATGTGCAATCCATGGTCAGAAGCGAACTGATGACACTCAATACACAAAAACACACGTCTGGTGTCCCTTTGGGAGTTGGGAGATGCGCACAGAGGCAGCTTCATGGGTTCACGTGTTCAGCAGGGCAAAGTTGTGACGAGCAGAGGACTGTAAACTGGAGAACCAGGTTTGATTCTCCTCTGCTACACACAAGCGGCAGACTCTTAACTGGTGAACTAAGCTTGTTTCCTCACTCCTACACATGAAGCCTGCTGGGTGACCTTGGGCCAATCACAGTTCTCTCAGGCATTGCTTGCGGGGAGAGGAAGGGTCTAGGATCTTGCACTTCCTTTTCGCTGGGAACGACTCTGCTGTTTCATTTATTAAAAATAAGATAGAGAAGGAAATTTAAGTGGTTAAATAAAATGTACTGTGTGAGGTCAAACCCCGCTTAGTTTGTCTTTACGCTCTGTAGGTTCGGAGGGGACGCCGGGAACAATGGTGATGATTATGGGGACTTTCTCTGCACTCTTATAATTGGTGGGACGGCTGGTGAGTTTCTCCGCCGTTTCCTAAAAAGGCATGGTGATTTGAATTATTTCCAATATCAGGTATTACAATCTCTGGCTGTTTTCCAGTCCTGTTAACAAGTCAATCAAAGCAGAGATCATTCAAAGTCCAAAATCAAAAATCCTGATAGAATCCACAGGGCAACCTTGTTTAACCCCAAATTAAAACGAACAGGAACAAAGGATGCATACCTCATTAGAACATGCAGAAATTAGTGGAACCATTAATTGATTAATAATAATAATAATATACACCTACCCCGCTTAGTTTGTCTTTACGCTCTGTAGGTTCAGAGGGGACGCCGGGAACAATGGTGATGATTATGGGGACTTTCTCTGCACTCTTATAATTGGTGGGACGGCTGGTGAGTTTCTCCGCCGTTTCCTAAAAAGGCATGGTGATTTTGAATTATTTCCAATATCAGGTATTACAATCTCTGGCTGTTTTCCAGTCCTGTCAACAAGTCAATCAAAGCAGAGATCATTCAAAGTCCAAAGTCAAAAATCCTGATAGAATCCACAGGGCAACCTTGTTTAACCCCAAATTAAAACGTACAGGAACAAAGGATGCATACCTCATTAGAACATGCAGAAATTAGTGGAACCATTAATTAATTAATAATAATAATAATATACACCTACCCCGCTTAGTTTGTCTTTACGCTCTGTAGGTTCAGAGGGGATGCTGGGAACAATGGTGATGATTATGGGGACTT
Organism: Sphaerodactylus townsendi; assembly: GCF_021028975.2. Taxonomy (NCBI): domain Eukaryota; kingdom Metazoa; phylum Chordata; class Lepidosauria; order Squamata; family Sphaerodactylidae; genus Sphaerodactylus; species Sphaerodactylus townsendi. The sequence continues at coordinate 20,625,174 of NC_059435.1, forward strand.
TCTCTGCACTCTTATAATTGGTGGGACGGCTGGTGAGTTTCTCCGCCGTTTCCTAAAAAGGTATGGTGATTTTGAATTATTTCCAATATCAGGTATTACAATCTCTGGCTGTTTTCCAATCCTGTCAACAAGTCAATCAAAGCAGAGATCATTCAAAGTCCAAAGTCAAAAAATTTGATTCTAAGGATTACACGAAGGGATATGTATACTCTTAGTTATCTAAAGACTTTAAAGTCACATCTTGGAAAAAGAAGCAAAATTTCTTTTACAAGTGACAGAATTTTCTAAGTAACATCCAATGCTAGATACAGTTTATCTTTCTGTGTTTTGAATGTACTTTTGATTTGTACTTCAGAAATGTCTGTAATGCTTTGGAGCCTATTTTAATATGCCTAATAAAGGTAGTTGTCTTGATATATTGATTGCACATTTTTACTTTTACAGAAGAAGAGCCTGCATTTGAAATATCTGTTTATTTCAGGCTATTGATATAATATAGTAAGTTTTCATGGAAGAGCATTTATAAATTTATAGTTGTAACACGATATAATCATATTTATATATTTTTGGTTTTATACTTATTTTTGCAGATTGGCTTGACAAAGAATACGAAATAAAACATAAAACATATGAAGATTGTTGATGATGTTTTCTGAGTGAGAAGCACTTTTCACTAGGTACATGTATTTCTCACTAAGTTACCAGCAGCTTAATTAGTTTTTGTGACTTTACTGAATTGCATCTTGCTTACATTTTCTTTTGTGAGATCAGTGAGATCTCTTGTTTATTAAACTATAACAGATGTTTTCTGTAAGTTAATTTTGAAAAATCCTACCTGAGAAGCATTTTTACATAATTATAAAGAAAATATGAGTATTTTTAGTACAAACCACCAACCTGACATATGTTGCAAGACAAATGATTTTCACTAACTTGTATATTTATATGCAATGCATTCATAATCTGTGTAGGACTTGATGTCTAAAAAATTGCAGGTGACAAATATGAGTCTTCTACTCTATGAATTGTGTGGCATTTCATATAAAGAAGATAGTTCCCAACTAATTTTTTTATTTTAAAAAAAGCATAATTTCTTGTAGGCTGTGGTAAAGGCAGTTTAAACTGTCTCTCCAACCTCTTCCAGGAGGACATTGATGTTCTTTGTCCTTTCAACCAACAGATCTTCATTTTTCATATAGCCGATTCTTTTCAGGCAGTTCAGTTGGTATTGCTGCCTATAAAACAGAATAATAGCTGAGAATACTGCAAATGAGGGGATACGAACACTGAGGTTTTTTTTAATGTTGAAGAGTTTACAGAAGGTATTGGGGAACACTAGAGTTTACATGATTTAGCTGCCACAGATTCTAAGACCGTGGTGATGAACCTATGGCACTCCAGATGTTCATGGACTACAATTCCCATCAGCCCCTGCCAGCAAGGCCAATTGGCTGTGCTGGCAGAAGCTGATGGGAATTGTAGTCCATGAATATCTGGAGTGCCATAAGTTCGCCACTATTGTAAGGCATGAACCAGAGCAAGGGCTTACATGAAGCAAAGATGTTGTGTAGTGGTTAAAAGTCTGAGCACGCTCCACCCAACCCAGGGGCTTTGGCAGATTTAGGAGGGGCCGGGCACCACCTACAGTTCTACTACCCGAATTCTCCACAAAGTGATGCCTTGCCTCTTGGGCCCTGCTTCTGGGGCTGGTTCCAACCCACCAATCCCTTCACAGGCATTGATTTTCCGTCCTCACTCCCGGTCTTAGGAAGCGTTGCAAAGCTCCTAATTTCTTGAACCACAGTTTAGGCAGCTGACTCTGCCACTAGCCCTCCTCGCCAGTCTTCCGCACAACCTTTCCCTCTGAGGCTTCTCATTCTGCCTCACCCTGAAGGTCTTTTTGTTCTCCCTCTTCTGCACTGTTGACTTGCTCCACCTTTCCTCTCACTCCAAACAGCCCACTCCTTCCTGCTGACTCCTCCCTTTTAACTGTTCCCCTCCAAGCCGGTTTCAATGTCCTAGGAATTACAGGGACAGAGTCTGAGAGAGTACGGAACACCTGTAACCCTACCGTGAAGGTTTTCTGATGGGAATACATTCTTTTGTAAACAGCCTACGACAATGAAAAACAGTCAGGGACTTCAAATAATTTCCACGGAAAAAAGGAGTCACATAGTTTATACGAAAAAAAGGCCAGAGAGCCAGCAGTGTGCGACAAAACCAAAGATCAGCTGTAGTAATATCCCATAGTCTCTGCTTTTTTAATTTGAATGTTAAACCGTATCTCAGAAAAGGCAAGACAAGAGGAAGAATGATCAATTGAGGTGGCTTTTTGGACAGCTGTTTTCATCCAGCTACTGGAGTAATCATCCTGGGCTGGGTAGATTCATCAACCTGGGCCCTGTCAGGAGATCCTTATCTTTTTTTATATATATATAATTTTTATTGTATAGAGTATTTGTGCATTTATTACATTTAATATCTTTATTCCATCTATGCATTTTTTCCATTTTCTCTCCCCTCCCCCCTTCTTTCTATTGGTTATTTCATGCAAGCAGTAGGAGATTCATTCTTATTCTCTTATTCCATAGCTCTTTGTTAAATCCGACTTCTTTGATCCATTTTTCATACACTGTCCATATCTTCATGATATCTTCTATTTTTTCTTTCCATAAAATGTTTTTGTCAGTCTCTCAAACATCTCTAACTGTATTTGTTCCCAAATATATTCCAACCATTTTGAAACTGTCCATTTTTTATTATCTTTCCAGCCCAACCTTTTCAACACTGGGCAAGTGTGCTGCTCCTGAAATCATCGATATTTCTTTTATACATTGGTTTCCCAAAACTTCTATTCAACTCCTGATATCCCTAGCTATTATCCCCACAATTAATAAATCTTTATTTACATCAATGTTTACTTTTACCAATAGTTCTACATATTTCAAAATATTCTCCCAAAACTTTTTCACTACTTTGCATTCTATCCACATATGTATATAATATGCTCCTTTTTCTCCGCAATGCCAACATTTTGGGCTTAGTCCTTTAATCATATAGGCTAGTTGTATTGGGGTTCTATTCCATTTAAGTAAAACCTTTCTTTCTAGTTCCACGTATTTTTCAATCTTTAACTTCTTCATGCTGTCCATTATTCTATTTTTTCTTCTTCTAGAAAATTATCTTTTTCCCATTTTTGTTTGGAGGAGATCCTTATCTTGAGCCAAAGGCTCAGTGCTCCAAAGCAGAACCTGTTGGTCAGGGGACATTCACCGGTTTCTGGTAGGAGTGTGTTAGAGACATAGTTGGGTACTTTTAGGATGACTATTTATGTTCTGCTTCACGTCTGCTTATTTTTCTCACTGATTCTGGACTTCTACAGTCCTATCACATCATCTGTTGCCTGTACCATCCTGTTGACTGTATTGACCTATACTTTGTAACCTGCCTTGAACCCTAGAGAGAAAGGGAGACTACAAATAACATTAATAAACAATATATTATTCCTCTGATGTGCTATGTTCCTAGGAACAGGAAGTTTAGACGGGGGTTCTTCCAATCTGTGTTTCCCTGCTAACATTATGAAGTAACTTAGTCACTGGAAGACTTCACTACAATGGTAGTTCTGAATGTTTGTTTTGTAGCCCCAAGCGTCTGCAACCTCAGTCAACCTTCAGGGTCCTTCCAGCTCTGCAGTTCTATGATATGATGACTCAGCCAGCTTCCAGCATGCCATTATGTGCCCATTTTCTGCTGTTTGTTTGATCAGGCCCAAGAGCTCAGTTGGAAACATTTGTACAAGCTTCATAATCCACAAACTAAGAATAATGTACGACAGGAAGCTTTCAGCAGGCAGGGCAAAGTGAACTGGTTTCAAATGTAAGTCTTGTCAGTGGCTATTTGATCTTGTGCATTTTTGTGTGACAAGTGATAGTATCTATCAGCCACAATCCCCTTCTGTGCCAGATTAAGGATTCTGTGCCTGTGATTTAGATCTAGGAAAGAATGCCTCTAGTTGCCACATGATCTCCATTTTAGTCATGGGGCTTTGGGGCAGGGTCTCTGGAGGTGGGAATCAGCTTGGTTCTGTCCTGTGGCCAGCACGTGGCTTGTACATTGCAACCTGACATGCACAACTGTGAACTCTTCTGTTTGAAAACCTGGAAAACGGTGGCATAAGCTGAAATCCCCACCTCTGGTGTACTGGTGAGCAAAGACCGAGAAGAAACTGACCAGAGTCAGCTCCACCCCTAGTTGGCCGCAGAATGCCCCAGGCCTGCTAGTGCCTGGAAATGAGTGGGGGCTTCCAGATCGGGTGCTGCAGACCTGCACGGTGCCTTCCTAGCCACCCAGCTAAGTTCCCCTTCCGCAGGTGCATTTGCCCCTTTTGCCAGTGGAGTGGGTATCCACACTGGTGCAGGAGTGTGTCAGCTCCAGAGGGCGATTCCCCTTTCCTCAGGATTGTACAGCCTATAAGATGACTTCTACCCCTTAAAAAAGTTTAGATATGACACTTCACAATTGTCCACGCTTATCGTTTGCATGTGAATTAAAGATGACCCCTATTTCTTTTATTGCGTTCTTGGGTAGAGGGGAACCTAGCCTTTCTTTCAGGTAAATAGCCAGGAAGGTCTTCAGCATTTGGGCGGCTACTTTAATTGATTAAGGCAGCAGTGCTCCTGGCTGGCGTGAGATGCATGTTTAGGCAAAAACTAGAAATAGCAAAATTCCCTCAGACTCCATGTTCCTAATCGTTCAGCTCAAGAATGAAACAGACAGTGGGTTTTAAGAGTGGTACACTAAGAGGCAAGGAAAGAAAAATGAACACAGTGTATTTTACCAAATGCACCCATAGGCACAGTTCCAACTACTTGAACAATAGCTACGTGACCTAGACAAGCAACTTAAAAGACACTTCGCTTTACCAAGTTATGTTGCAGAAGCTAAAATCCTTTTTCTCACAGATACCACAATCCAGCAGCAAGCCTTTATTGGCATAGACAGCAGTACAGCAATAATAAAAAACATATACAGTACAGGAAATAAATGTTAAGTGGAGGGAAATCTACTGGCATTTAGTAATTTCCAGGAGATAGTCTGCCACTATCATACAGAGAGAAGGATCAGGATTGTCCAGCAAGTAGTGTAATCTAAATAAATTGGGGAGATCGGGTAAATGTAAAGGAGTAAGATTCATATACAATCCAATGGGAAAACCTGTTTGACCCCCGCAGCCAAGCAAGTATAGACTGAAGAGGATATGCAGGTTCCAAAATTACGGCTGATATCCAGTCTGCAGAGTTCAATTCTTCCAGAGGGATTTGGAGCGCAGGCTTTATGTTATGCCATTCTGGAGTTCTTCCAGAATCAAAATGGCAGCTTCAAAGGGCAGTCTTGAAGGCATCAGATCCCCACTGAGCGCTCTTCCCTCTGTCCTCCTCAGGAACCACTCCCAAATCTCTGGGAATTTTCCAAGCTGGAGCTGACAAACCCACATAAAGTCTAGGAGAAACAGAACTCCTAGAGAGGCTGCACAGGGTAGATGCTGATATTTCCCCACTCAGAGCTAACAACCCTACCAATAGCTCACACGCTGCCTCTTGAAGACCCCCCTGACCTATGTTCTTTTTTTTCCAGCCTGGCGCCCAACCTAGCTTTGGGGTTGGGGCTGCATGAGGCACATTCCTGCACCTAGAAATGCAGGGGAAGACCGTTCCGTGCGGTTCTTTTGGATATATTAGTGGCTTTTGATACTGTTGACCATAGTATTCTTCTAGATTTCTTTACTGAGGTGGTATTGTTATGGAGGCTTATTCTTTTTTTGGGGGGGGGGATGTTTTTGGTACTTCCTGTTCAGGACTGTACCAACCTATGACTAGGTTCCTAGGCTTTCAGGTCACAACTAGACTGTATTACTCATGAAGGTGTACTAGCAGACGGCGTGATGTCACAACCCTGATGGTAGCATGCTCTTGGTCTGCTGTCGCTACACACACACCATTGACCCCAAACACTCCTCAGTGTGCCCTGCAACTTCTCATTTTTTTTCCATAGTAACTGCTTATTCAGCATATGGCTGCACAAAAAGGGGTTGTAGGAATTCGATAACATTCCACAGGCAAGTGGAGAAGTTTAAAACAATAAAAATTTCATAGAAGTGGACTAAAATAAGTGAAGGAGCAGACGCAAACTGAAACGAAGCATCTCCCACCTTTTATTACTCTCGACTGAGTATTGTAATAAAGATATTGACAAAAAAAGAACCAGTGAAACAATATGGCATTAAAGTAGAGTGTGTGTGTGTGTGTGTGTGTGTGTGTGTTACTTATGAAAAAACCTGGTGGGCTCCTAGCCTTTGCAGGGCTCCTAGGCTTTAGTCTAGTCAGTCTTATGGATAATACAACTCTATTCCTGGTGGAGAGATTTTAAACAAATGGGTTGGGGATATGTCTTCTGCTATAACCTCTGGCTAGCAGAGTGCTGCAGGATTCCATCCTGTGTAGTGGACCGTCCGAGTCTGCTCTTTTAACCTGGGGAGAAACTGTTTCACTTAAAAAAAAACTTTGTTACTATTCAGAAGATTTCCAGGATGTTCGCTTGTTTTACAGCAAATACATCCATTTATGCATTGTTCGTTTTCTTTTCTTCCCTATAAAAAAACAGCCACTAGGTGGCGCAAGTTGCAGATGCCGTTGAATTCTGGAAACTGCAGGGCTTCCAATGAAAGTATCTATCCATATCCCTTTGCAGTCAATCGTTTTGCATTTCCTGTTACACGTCTGCAAATGCTGAAAATAATGTTCTGTTATAAATGAAAGTAATGTCCATAAATAACCATACTATCATATTGAAAGGTAGTGGGAGAATAATTTATGAAACTTTAATGAATTATTAAATTGTTGGGTGACTAGATTAAGAATTTAGAACATAAAAACGGCTTCTAGGAAAACAAGAGTACCTGAAGGTGATGGTCATACCCCAGCATTTGGCACTCAGGTATATAGCCTATGTACATAAAGACTACCTTTAGTTATTATGAGTAATGATAAGGGGACATGCAAGGACTTGTAGGGGAGGGAAAATCCCATCCCACAGGTCACTGATTCCTACAACAATGTACTTTCCTCCAGACGATGCATTCCCTTTAACAATTTTCATCCAAAATTGTTTGCACTTTGGGGTCACATCTCTGAAAAGAGATGTCTTAAGCCCCCATTTGCTTTAAATTTTTACTCTTCCCTCCCCAAACCTGTGATTCTCGCAAGTTTTTAGAAACATTTCCCTTATCCCAATGTGGCCCAATTCTGCATATTTTTCGATCTGCATAGTGGAGTCATCTTGGGGATTACATCTATGATAGACACTAAGCCTCCATTAATTTGTCTAGGGCGTTTACGAACAAACCTAAGCCGCCTAAGCTAGTTGTCATCAAGTTAATGATTAAGCAAGCACTTCCTTTTCACCTATCCTGAACATACTTCCAAACAACTTCAGAGGCCAATTCCAAAGTTTAGCACTGAGGAAAGATATTTGAGGAAATGCATCTGTCTTCCACTTGTTTCAGATTTTATGCATCAGATTTTATACATTCATGACATCATAGTATAGGCATAGTTGGTCAGCTAATATACATATTATAATATCCTTTTTTAATTTTTTATTGTATAGAATGTTTATATAACTGTTACATGCCATACATTTTTCTAACTATACATTTCCCCCCTTTTTTCCCTCCCTCCCCCTCTTCTTTTTCTCTGTTGTTCAAGCAAGCAGCAGAAGATCCATTCTTCATATTGTCTTCTTCCAGAATTCTTCATTAAATCCGGCTTCTCTCATCCAGGTCACAAACACTGTCCATATCTTTGTAATATCTCTTAATTTCTCTTGCCATGGCATATTTTTTGCCATCATCTCAAAAATTTCTAACTGTATTCGTTCCCATACATATTCCAACCGTTTTGAGATTGTCCATTTCTTATTATCTTTCCAGCCCAATGCTATCACTGCATGTGCAGCTCTAATCATCATTTTTGTACATTTGGTCCCAGAGTTCTGTTTACCCTTTTATCTTCTATTAATTCCGTACCCATTAATAAACTTCATTATTTATACTCAGATTGTCCACTTTTCACTAATTCGTTTCTCTATATACTTCAGAAAATTTCCCCAAAACTTTTTTACATACTATAATATCCTTATGGTAATAAAATCTTGCCTCAAACACCACATGCATCAGGAGGGGACCGAAGGAGAGATATAGGAGAGAGACTGCTGGCAGTGCTCTGACTGGTTAGTAGACAGGAGAATAGAGGTTATAATAGATCTGACTTTTGCTTTGGTGGAAAGTGATGTGAAGTTAAAGCCAATTTATAGCAACCTGCAGCATTTTGAAAGGCAGAGACATACAGAGGTGGTTTGCATTGCCTGCCTCTGCATAGCAACCCTAGATTTTCTTGGTGGTTTCCCATCCAAGTGCTAACCCTATTTAGCTTCTGAGATCTGATGAGACTGAGCTAACCTGGGCCATCCAGGTCAGGGTGATTGCTGTTTTAGCTGCAGCTAAACAGCCTCTTTCAGCCTAAACCTACATTCGAACACTATAGGCTTGCAAGCTTTAAACATACTTAAGCCCGCTTGAAATCAGCAGTGCCTGCCTGCAAGGAAACACAGGATCAGGATGCTCTTTAGCAAGTTTGTGGATGGAACTAGAAATGATCGATTAAGATCCAAATACGGGAATCCAGGCAGAGACGCATTTTTCTGTACAGTCCATTTTTATGTCCAGTGGGGACTCAAAGCAGTTTGCAAAACCATTCTCCCCTTAGTTCCTCATTATAACAACAAGCCCGTGAGGTAGGTTAGGTCAAGAGGGAGTGACTGGTCCAAGATCACTGAGAAAGCATCCATGGCAGAGTTGAGATTCAAACTGGAGTCTCACAGATCCTCATCTGACATTCACACCCCTTCTCAGAACAGCAGGTACTGTTATTGGAGGAGCAAGCCACTGTTCAGTTTGCATGTGCATGTTTGTGCATGCGCGCAGTTAAGTCTCTGGAACAGTGGCAAAAACAACAGCAAGCACAATACTAGCCTGTATGTGGTCCTTTCCCACGTGTACTGTGGGAAGATACCAAAGAACAAACATTTCTCCACAAATTGACAATGAAGATTGCATGTTGCACAATTTAGGAGAGGCAGATCTGACTCGCCTGCATTTTATCTTCCTTAGGATAAAAAGCCGCAGAGCTGTATGTGCTTGGTTTTTATCTATGGAAATTAATCTAATCTGCTTAAATGTAAATCTAACCACAAACCCTACTGCAAAACAAAAAGAACATAAGAACAAGCCTGCTGGATCAGACCAGAGTCCATCTAGTCCAGCACTCTGCTACTCGCAGTGGCCCACCAGGTGCCTTTGGGAGCTCACATGCAGGAGGTGAAAGCAGTGGCCTGCTGCTGCTGCTGCTCCTGAGCACCTGGTCTGCTAAGGCATTTGCAATCTCAGATCAAGGAGGATCAAGATTGGTAGCCATAGGTCGACTTCTCCTCCACAAATCTGTCCAAGCCGTTTTTAAAGCTATCCAGAAAAAGGAAAAAATCCAAAGAAAAGAAAAAGAACTGCTTTTAAGTGTGAAGAATCCTCCAAGCAGAAGATATAATCCACATTCCAGGGGCCAGAGTTTTTATGCAGATGAATGCGCAGGTGTGAACAACCTGTCAAGGCTTCTCCCGTCCCTCTGAAAGGATTTTGCAGAAACCACCAGACCAGGTCTCTGCAAAACACTGCCTGGCAGCACGAATTTGATGGGGGTCCCAATCAAAGGCAGCGCGTGCTTTTAGTCTCTGTTGGAAATCAGTCCTCCGCCCAGCCTGGGCTGCCATGGAGACAGGTAGAAGCCCCGCCCCTTCCAGCCCCGCCTCCCGCCAGGATGCCGGCTTCCTCCCTTCCTCTTACACGCTTCTCTTCCGCAAGGCAGATTAGCGACGCAGCCCCGCCCCTTCTGTTGCTCCGCCCCCTTGGTCTCTACGGCCATTGGCCTAGCTCTGCCTCTGCGCTGCGGGCCGGGCCTTGAGGCGGTTTGTTGCTCCGTCGCCTCGTCAGCGACAGCGGAGCCTCGGACCGGGTCGCCTCCGGAGCGGGTCGCTGGGCTTCTCCCGCCAGAAGAGGACAGGTAAGAAGGGGCGTCCTTGCCGTGGCTTGGGAAATAGACCCCCCCCCCTCACACCTTCGGCATCTCATTTTCAGGTCCCCCCATTTTAAGGTAGTTGGAGCCGAAATCCCCCCCCCCTCCCTCCCTCCCCCCCTCCCCAGGCTCTTTAGGGTGTCTCCCGTGAGGCCATAAGAAGCAGCGAGTGGTGGTTTCCTGTCCGTCCCTCCTTTCCCTTCCCTCGAGGTCTTCTCCATGTCTGTCTGCTGCTTCTTCCCCCCCCAGGCAGCCTCTGGGCTTGGAGAAGGTCAGCATTTCATTCCCCCCCCCTCTTCACCTCCCCCAGTGCCGTGCTGCTAGTGAGTAATGGGCCTCTTATGGTTTACATGTTTGCCTCATGTGCTTCTGGCCTCTGCCCAGTGTGCAGCGTGAGGCAACAGCTGGATGGGGGCCCTGATGGCCGAGGAGGGGGCTTTTATAACCTGCCCTGTTGAGGAGGTCTGATAAAGAATAGCGAGCTATGGAAAGAAAATGGCCCTTGGCGAGGGATGGGTGGGGCAGAGGTTGCAGAGAGTTGAAGTGGGTCCAGAGGTTTCTGTCTAGTGGGCGGAGCCGGTTTGTTTGGTATAAACTGAATCAGGCTATAAAACATGGGTTCCTTGAGGTTCCAGTGTTTAGATGGTTGTCGTTTCCAACCTTTATCTTTCCTTAGTTTATGCAAAGCCTTATAATTCCTTTAGCTTTCTGCGCCCTGTTTTTTCCCCGCCACAGTGACTTGCATCATCGTTCTCCTTTCCATTTTAGTAGATTAGGCTGAGGGCATGAATGACCTAAAGACGCCTTAGGTGAGTCGCCATGAAATGGTGGGGATTTGAACCTGCGGCACTCCAGATGTTCATGGACTACAATTCCCATCAGCCCCTGCCAGTGTGGCCAATTGACCATGCTGGCAAGGGCTGATGGGAATTGTAGTTCATGAACATGTGGAGTGCCATAGGTTCGCCACCATGGCACTAGAGCCTCTTCTGAGCCATCCTGGTTCTCATTATACCATTTAAAAACATGTTTATCCTAAAGGCTTGGATCACTTCTAGGGTCTCTTTTACACATCAGAAAACACTCTCGAATGATGACACGTGTTTATCACATGAATGTGTACTTTTTAGCTGTCCATCTAAAAATGTGACTGAAATCAGGTGAAGGAAATTGTACTTTACAATGGGTCTGATTATGTATCCTGTATTTACAGGTTGCAGAACTGTGAAGTTAAGCCCCTAAGGGTGTCAGAATGAGAGTGCTGTAGATTAAACTCTTCTTGCTTGGGGGCAAGGAGGATATATTAGATGGCATGTTATCCCTTTCCTCATTTCTGTCTGTGTGGTAAACACAAATAGCCTACTTAATTATATGTTGGCCGATGGAGATAAACAGTTTCCCCATATTTATGAGGAGGTACTTCAGGGCTGTTTTAATGTGGGAACTTAACTCAAGGCCTGTGGTTGTTTCTGTAAGGGTTACTTCCTTTTTAAAAATCGTGTGATGGGTAGAGAGACGTATGTTTCGTCTTGAGTATGGGCGGTTGTTTCAGCTAGTGAAAGAAAGAAAAAATTCATGAGTTGTACAACATGTTAGATGCAGCTCCATATTGAGCTCCAAGTGCATGATATCTAATAGTAACTGCTAAGTTGTTTCTCTTGTGAACAGGTCCATATCTAATTAACATTTACTTCTTTACAAAATTTCAACCTGGCTGCTCTCATCAAATTTCAACCTGGCTGCTCTCATCAAACCCTGGCTGCTCTCATCAAGGCTATACCATGTCTCATTGGAAGATAAAACGTCCAATGGGGATCAATCTGCCACCAGTTGCTGGACGTTCTTTCTTCCTACCTTTGAAGCCGCTTGTGACTGAAGCCAGCTGGGCAGCCAACTGGACCACATTCCATTCTCGCCCCCTTTGGGTGTAAGTGGCCAGCAACACTCGAGCAGAGGGTAACTGCAGGGGCGGCCACTACGCCGTGCTCCCTTGCCACCACTGCCATCTGCTCGGCTGCGCCAGGCTGCCTGATGGCCGTGATGCTCCTCACTCAAGTGGCCTCCAGTGGAGCGAGGCTGCAGGACTCTTGCATCCTGATCCTGGGCAACTCACTCAGCAGCCCCCCAAAGCAGCGAGCTGTGGGGGCAGCACTGAAACAGACTGACCAGGTCAAGGAGTGAACACATGGCCAGGTGCAAGCTGCAGGCTTCCCAGGAATTGCACCGACTCCGCCTTGGGCACTGGGCAGGCTGTGTTCCTGTGCACGGCAGCTGGACTTAGCTCCCAACAAGGCGCTTTAGTTCAGCAGCTCTGTGCTTTGGAGGCGGGGGGTCACCCTAAAGCCACCCCAACAATCCTCTTTGCCCCCCACCCCTAATCTAAGGAGGGTGCATGTCTGGCTGCAGGCATCTCCAGCTCTGCCTCTTCCTGCCTGCTGCTGCAAAGTTGACCCTCCTCCGCTAGGCTTCTGAGGCAGAAACAGCCAGACCCTGTCTGTTTGCCCCTCCCTGGAAAGGCAAGGGGTGACTTTCTTTGGAAGGGAAGGGGAGAGATGTCCTGGTCTGGGCCTGCGGGGAGGGAGGGGGCAGCCTCCTCCAACTTTTCCCCCAAGTGAATATTTTTTCATATGGAAGCACCTACTTCTGCCTAACGACCACATTTTTATCGTTTAATGAGACAGGACCATGTGATGAGAGAAGTGTCAGAGTTTTATCTGATTCTCACTGTGTCGATTCTGCAGAAAGCGTTTGTGTAAAACTTGCAGACGGAGTTGTACAGATTCTGCAGCTGCTATATGATAGTCTTTATAGCAACAAAACTGCCCTTGTCAAGACAAAGCTCATAAATGCTCATAAATGCACACTTTCATATTTTACTGCTTAAAAACATCTATCCTGTCTTTGAAAACTCGGTGAAGCACTGTCAAACAATAAACCATCTTCACAAAGCCCCAACTCAACACCACCAGGGAAAACAAAGCCCTGGGTTCCAGTAGGATATAGCAGTTAGGAGTGGGGGACTCTTAATCTGGTGAACTGGGTTTGATTCCCCCCTTGTCCATATGAGTGGTGGACTCTAATTTGGTGAACCGAATTTGGTGAACCCTCCATATGAAGCCTGCTGGGTGACCATGGGCTCACCACAGTTCTCTCAGAATTCTCTTCAGCCTCACCTTCCTCACAAAGTGTCTGTTGTGGGGAGAGGAAGAGAAGGTGATTGTGAGCTGCTTTGAGACTTCTTACAGTTGAGAAAAGCAGGGTATAAATCCAAATTCATCTCTTCTTGTAAATGTGGACAGCCTGAACTTGGGTAAAATACCAACCAAAGTATGGGCTTGTATGTGAGTTATTGTAAGCCATCCTGAATTATGAGAAAAGATGAGATATAAACATGTTAATAATACTAATCCTTTGATTTGATTTTAGGAAATGCAAAACATTGTTCTATAAAGTTACTTTTGCTGTAATGAAAGCAGCATGATTCATTGATCATTTATTTATTGGAATCATTCAAATCTGTTGGGAGTGCAGGAAAGGGTGCTTTTTTCGCAGTGGGGGGGTGTTTTTTCCAACTGTAGAAACCTTGGGAACTTTTTGAGTTGATGATGCTGAAACAAAGAAACTAAACAAGACAAGCAACAAGTGTTGTCTGGTCCAGTTTGAAGGTCTTCTGGAAGAGAAAATGCAGTTCACTCTGGAAAGCTTGCAGGGATGAAACCAACTTTGTCTTCCAGGGGATTGAGTGGGGGGAGTGCCGCGCCAGAAAAGCACTTCGGTTCACCTCACCATCACTAAATCTGGTCCCTGGAGGAAAGGATTTGTGAATTTTGGAACCTGGACAGAGTGGTATAGGTGTAGCAGTGGGTAGCAATCTCTCAAATTGACTGTTTGTCATGCAGCAAAAAACAATCAGAGGAGCTGGAAACTTGCATGAAAACTTGCATGAAAACTAACTGAACTCTCTCATTAGCTATTTTCTTCCCAGAATCCGCCCTTCCCGAGCTGTTTTTTGTATCTTCTACCGCAGGTGGAAAAGAAGTTTGAGGAATTGCTGTTGTTCCTCTGCAGAAATGTGCTGCTCTCTCGGTTACTGTGTGTTATTAAAAACAAAACCATTAGTCTGTCTTCCACATGCACAATGTTTGATTTGAACCTGTCCACCATGTGAACTCTGTTCCTTCATGTTCGTGTCCAACAGCGCATAACTCCTGCCCTTTTGTTCTGTGTAAGGCTGCAGGTAATCCCATGTTTGCTTTCCTCAGAAACTGCAGTGCTGGTCATCCAGCTGGGCTGTTGAGTGGAGCCAAGGGAGTTTATACTTTGAGTGTTTTTCCCCCCACTGCTAGAAGAAGGCTGAATAAATATTTCAAAATTCAAGGGAGACAGCATTGTGTTACAGGGTCAGTGGGACACCTGAGGCTTTTTGGTTGGTTGTTTTCCATTGCCGTTACTACAGTTCCATAAAAATCAAGTTGGTGAGATCCTGTTACTGTGCTTAGCTAATGGGCTTTATTTCATTAGCACAAGGGCATTTTTCTGAGTTTTCCTCTGTATATTAGTTAAATATAAAGTCTGGAGCTGTGAAATTTGCTTTGTGCAGCCATTAAGCACTACTGCTTTGTTGTCTTTCACTCATGAATGAGAGAGAAACTCATGAACGAGAGAGAAATATACAGCATTAATTTTCTCAGTTCTCCTTACTTATGCAAAATGTTTAAGTCACAGTGAACTGAGACACTCTTGTTTCTATTGTGCCATAAAGAATGAAACACTAAGTTGCTGTCCCCAGTCCTTTGAGTCACTCACCATATTTATTTCCCATCTTTACAATGCAAATAATTGTGGGTTACTTAGCAAGCTTGTTATGTGAGAAGTGCTATAGTAATGAGTAACTTTTTGAATTAAGTCACTGAGACATCAGGACAACTTATGTCTCATAATTATTTCCTATTCATATGTGGTTAGTGTTTTTGTACATGCATCAAGTTGATCTCAGTACATCAAGTTGATCTTAGTAGTTGTACAGTCCACATCAAATGAATATTGAGGCTGTCTTTGCACGAATTCTGCTTATTCAAATGATTTCCAGAGCAAGGAGTCTGTGTTCCTCCCACACAAATATCAGAGCGCAGTAATTGGTTACAGGAATCCTAGTTTCCCCGTATCAAGAGTGTTTCTGGGTAGTTTTCAAAGTGCAGATGGTTTCAAAGGCATTCCTCCAATTCCATTTAACCAGCTGGGTAGTTAAATGGAATTGGTAAGGATCTGTGGCCACTTGTTGATTAAGGTTAGTTCAAGCCTATTATAGTTTTGTTGTGTGTGTATATGTGCAATAAAGGCATGTTTTCAGCCACAGCACAGTAAAGGTTTGTGTTTGTTACTTCCTGCTGTAAGTTAGGTATGGTCAAAAATGTGTGATAGACACTGTTTGAATATGTGAAGCAGTTCTGACTTCCCATTTTCCTTTGGTTACAGTTGTCCAAACCTGTTGTGGCTTCAAAGCCTGTTGTCTTAGAAAAAGAGCAGACAGTATTTGATTTGCCCCTTCTCTCCTGGAAAGCCTGCTGGCCTTAACTTGTTTGCTTAAATAGCCATCTGTGATTTTGCTCCTTGGTCGAAAATTTAATTTCGGGAGTTTTTGTTTTTTTTTGAATGAACAAGCTTAATTGAATCAGGAAAGGAGAAACTGAAGCGAGATATTATTGTGACCGAGAGCCCCATCCAAGGGCGTGTGTGGATCTTCTTGAGGGAGTGGCACGCCGGACATTCTGGCGGATTCGCCCTCCCCAGGGCACTTACCCTGGCCAAGGAGTGATTTTGTTGGCATGTGGCACTGTTGGCATGGGGCCAGTGAATGAGGCAACATTAATGGGCTTCCTCTTGGCCTTTGCTGGCAGTATGCTGGTGGGCCGCAGTCCACACCTAAACCAGCCTTTGGCTGGCATAAGTGCAATGCAGCCCAATGCGGCTTCTTGTTGATGGGGAGGCTTTTCGACCTCCCCGCACCTCCAGGAAGCCTCTTAGAGGGAGCCGGCTGGCCGGGCACAGCTACAGCGCTGCAGTTGGGCACCTGGCTCATGAACAGGGCTGTTAGTGTTTTACAGTGTTTAGTAAGCAGACTGCACTCCAGATTCCTGTGCTTGGATTTTAATATTTGTTTGTGGGGGTGGCTTTGCTTTGTGATAAATCAGGTGTTTATCTTTATTGATATTTATCCCACTCTTCTTCCATCCCTCCTCCTTTGTCCTCCCTACTACCCTCTGCCGGACGTTAGGCTCAGAAATGGTGGCTGGATCAAGGTCACCCAGAAGTTTCAAGGTGCAATGGGACTTTGAACCAGTCACCCTGAGCCTACTGTGAAAATGAGTATCTTTTCCAAAGAGAAAAAAGTGAAAGCCAAGGCAGACTTGGGCAGATTAGAATATCTTTTACCAGTTTAAGAATCCCAATTCTCCAACTATTACTTAGACTGAGAAGGCAGCTGAGTTGTTCAGGCCCTAACAGGCGTAGCTGACTGCAGCCTTGCGTATGAGACCTGGACTAATAATTGTTTGCCAAATGCTGATGTTTTTGGCAGGTGGGGAACACCCTTTCAGTTTACAAAAATTCTCTAGCTCAGCGGTTCTCAACCTGTGGGTCGCGACCCCTTTGGGGGTCGAATGACCCTTTCACAGGGGTCGCCTAAGACTCTGCATCAGTGTTCTCCATCTGTAAAATGGATAAATGTTAGGGTTGGGGGTCACCACAACATGAGGAACTGTATTAAAGGGTCGCGGCATTAGGAAGGTTGAGAACCACTGCTCTAGCTGGTGAATGGGAGGTAATTCCTGAAGCCTCGTTTATGATTCTTTGACTCCACTGTGTTCCACAAGGGATATTTTTGAATTCTTGGATTTTATGTTAGAGCAGTGATGGTGAACCTTTTGTGCTCGGCATGTCAAAAATTCGGAAAATGCCTGACTTGGCTCTGCTGGCCTGTCACCCACCCACCCACACGCACCCGAACAAAAGAGAAACAGTTCTTTACATACTCATTTATTTTTAAAAAATACAATCCAATCATGCGTGGTACTATATTAAAAAGTCAAATAGTTACAAACATGAAATGTGAATAAAACAAACTTGGTTGTGGTTGGGTGTTGACGAATGATGGCATGGCGATGATGGCGATTGGCTGGAAATGAGTCGTTGCCACAACAGCTGACCTTTTACATATAAAGATGACTAAATGCATTGCACATTTCAAATAGGTAGATAATGGGATCAATAAGCAGCGTTTTTGAATATGAGTCAGCTTTATGCACTTGTTTAATAGCAGTCATTTATCATGCCTGCATCCTATCTTGTCTTGCACTACGGAACTCAAGGCATGGTAGCTTATTACTAAATTTTAGAGAAGCTTGAATGCAGTTTGGTATTGTGTTGCAGTTTGGGGTCTCCCCTTGTTTCATCTGTCCCGGCTGGCCCATGATGAAACGCTGTATTGTATTATCTCTGTTATGTTTGCTGTACTATGGAAGTATCCCACAGAGCTGTAATGTGGCTGATCTTGTAGATAGCTAGGACAGGCAGGACATTAAGACAATTGGAATAGCTTCTTTTTTAAATTATTCTGTAAATTGGACTACAGTCAAGGCTTGAACTCTTGTGTGTGAGTTGAAAGAGGATTCTTACCCATTCTCAACTAGCATTGAAAACATAAATGGTTTCATAATTCTAAAGAAAACCATTGTAAGCATTATGAATGTATGATGATATGGCCCTACGTTTACTTTGTTTCAGAATCCTATGTATAAAATGTAATCCAATCACACGGTATGTCCCATTAAAACTGTTATGCTTGTGCATGTTAGTAGGTGTGTGCTGACAGAAGTTGGTACAGTAAAAGATACTACATTGCTTGTTCCGCAATTCCTTTGAGCAGAGGTCTATTTCAGATCATTTCTGTTGGTTTGAGTTAATCGCTTTATCCTTTGGTTTGAATTAATTAATTCTGCTTTTCCTTTTAGTTCAGTGTGCAAATCCTGCTTTGAGTCCACTAATTTTCTGGTTATGTTACAGTATTGTGGCATTCTGTTGTACTAGGATAGTCACTATAACCTTCAAGAATTCTAGGACTTAGCAGTATGTGGGACAGTTGAAGGCTTTCATGGCCAGAATCAACTGTCTATTGTGGGTTTTCCAGGCTGTGTGGTCAAGGTCTGATAGTTTTTGCTGCCCACATCTGTAGCTGGCATCTTCAGAGGTGTGTCATGGTAAGATTATGCCTCTGAAGATGCCAGCCATAGATATGGGTAAAATTACCAGACCACAGCCACACAGAAAACCCACAACAGCCAGTATGTGGGAAACTATGGCTGGAATACAAAGAACCTCAGGAGCAAGTGGAAAACATTTCAATATGTGAGAGGGTGTGTGTGTGTGTGTGTGTCTTTCTGTCTGCTAGAGAAACTGAAGAATGAAATAAGACTTTTTCTTGGCTTTGTCCCTTAAATCCACAACAGATCCTGCTCTGAAGGAGCCTGCTAGTGGAGAAAAGACCAGCCTAGGCTGGAATGAAGGCTCACTATTCTAACACTCAAGAACCTGGAACTTTGGGAGCTGCTGAATAATAGTCACCTATGATGCCTTCCTTTCTGTGTAGTAATATTGTGTGTGTAGAATTGGATGTTTCCCTGAAGCTATAATGAACTTCTGCTAGAGAAAAAATCATTAAGAATGTATTTTGTTGCTGATACAGCAATCCCAGAATATGTTACATGATAAAGTAGAACCTGATTTTAAAAACAGTCAGATGAGCGTGACTAATTATGGAATTTTCCTTTTGTAGAGCAGTTTCTTATATGGATACGTTTGGAAGTGATGTTGAAGCTGGAAGAAAGCTGCTGTAACTTGAGTGATGATGAGTCGGTTGTCAGACGATCCAGAAAATGCCCGGAGCAGCAGTCTGGGGTCCTGTCCTTCTTTACGGGATGTTCATTCCATCAATCCTGCACAGCTAATGGCAAGAATTGAGGCTTATGAAAACAGAGAGAAAAAAGGCATATCTGATGTCCGAAGGACTTTCTGTTTGTTTGTCACCTTCGACCTCTTGTTTATAACCTTGCTGTGGATAATAGAGTTAAATGTGAGTTGCTTTAAGAAATATTTTTTCGCTCCGAGAAATTGCTCCACTATTACCTTAACTCATGTTTTAAAGCTCAGTTTTATTTATAATAAGTGAATGGTTTTGTTCAATGAGCATTATTGGAAACAATAACTATCATTTGATAGACCAATTTTTAGGTTATTTCAGTCTTTGTCCAGATGATTAACCTACCTGCTGAGACAGAAAATAAACAATAAAATAATTATTCATTCAATTAATGTAAGAATACAAAAGAACATTGTGCATAATATATGTTTCAGATAAAACTGTTTACTTGCTCTGTCGTAACTTGGAGCTCCTATTTGGAAATCCAGAAAAAATACGATTTTTTTAAACAGGAGCAAGCTGTCATTTAATCTAGTTTAGAAACTCATACAAGAAAATGGTCCATTTCATTGGTTTTATTTCTGTCCTGCCTTTAGATCCAGAAGGGTCCCTAAGATGACTGATGCAGAATGTTTAAAAAAGTTAATTTGGGGATGGTTCCATTTCATCTGACATGCTGCTCTTCCTGTGGCTTCCTGTGCAGCCATCAATTTTCATAGGAGGCCTTCTGGCTGTTCCCACGTGCCTTCTATCTCCCTGTTCTGATCTCAACTGATGATCAGTTGCCACAGGATAGCTAGTTACTTCATTGTTGATGAAAGGGGTGAGCCAGGCCCAGCAGCCTTGCTTTGGCTTCACAGTGGCTATGTATGAACTGTGCAATAGAGAAAAAGGAATGATGTCAGCAGGACAGCACTTAACACCTTTTTCTGCAGGCGTTGTTGTTGTTGTTGTTGTAGTTGTCAGGAGTATTATTATTTCAGTTTATATGCTGCCCCTTCCCCTCACAGTCTCAGGGCGGCTTCCAACATAAAAAACCCATAAAGCATGCATTAAATATGTTAAAATGTGGATGGTGACTGACTATCCTAAAATAAGCCAGACGCTCAGAAATTATGTTCCATTCAGTAAAACCAAGCCAGTTAAGGGAGGGGTGGAGGGAGGCCTTGGTTGGAAAACTAGCTACCTCAACCACATGCCTAGTGGAACAGCTCTGTCTTAACAGGCCCTGTGGAATTGCATCAGGGCAGTGCATTTTCCTTGCTGTATTCCGTCGCCTGCCCCAGGCAAGGACATGTCGCTTGACTTCTAAGTGGGATGAGCACACGGTGTCTTCTTTTTATAAAGTTGCTGTCCAGTCTGCGAGCCCTCTGGCCTTTATGTGGCTGTAAATTTGTGCAGTTAATAACCCACATTTCTCTATAAGATCTAAGGCATCTTAAATATTGATCTGTAAGGGAAAGGTTGCCTCTGCAAAAGAGTGGCAAAATTATTGAGGTGTGCTGTGCTTCCAGGCTACAAACTTGATAGGTGTATGCCAACAATGTCGAAGATAAAAAAAGTATTGTCGAAGGCTTTCACGGCCAGAATCATTGGGGTGCTGTGTGGTTTCCGGGCTGTATGGCCGTGTTCTAGCAGCATTCTCTCCTGACGTTTCGCCTTCATCTGTGGCTGACATCTTCAGAGGATCCTCTGAAGATGCCAGCCACAGTTGCAGGCGAAATGTCAGGAGAGAATTCCTATGCATATTTTACTTGGGAATAAGCCCCACTAGACTCAGTGAGATTTACCTCATTTGAGGAGATATGCGGATGGTTTCTCTGTCATTTATTGAACTTCTTTTATATCTGTGCGGAATAAATCTTACAGGAATCTCTCTTTGTTTATTTTTAGAATTGTTTGATGTTGAAATTTACAGTCATTAGGTCATAGCCTCTTAAACAACAATGTTATCTGACCCAGCAAACTTTCTACATGTCCTTAGTATTTTGTTTGTTTATGGTTATTGTCAGTTGATATTCTATTTGTAGCCTTAACTGGTTCAAAACATTTTATGAAAGCCTGACAGTGTGTCTATAAAGTGCTAGAGGTACAATTACTAGGCAGTAATTCAGCATTTATGTAGAAGCACAAAAAAAAGTCTGTCCCAAGCATTTTTCTCAAATTGACTCTCCGACGCAGCTATTCATATTCTTGATTACAGTAAACTTAATTTTTTTCTTAATATTTCAACAGAAGCAACAGCAGAGATCCAGTAAGACCAACTGATTGCATTCAAAGGATTATTGGTTGTCTGGTTTTGAACTGCTGCACCTCTGTCCCTTATTTCAAATTTCTTTAACAAACTCAGGGTGGGTGTAAGGATGGAAACTTAAGCAGCAATGCCGAAATACTACAGTTTGGAAAAATAAACAAGGGTGTCAGCGTATGCAATCCCTTTCTCCCGCCACCGCAGTTCTGTGGATTGCAGCAGTGATCAGTTATTCTTATCAGATCAGAGCAACAGCTCTCAGAGCTGCCAACTGAACAGGCCCCTATTCAGAAATGACTGGCCTTTAAAAAAGTTATTACAGAGCAAAGTATTTGACAAGCATCCTTAGCTGATGCACCCGGCAGTCACAACTGTAGTTCTTGTTAATCTTACCCTTGTCAAACCTAATTCAACATTAGCAGAATTACAGGATTTAAACAGCCCCTCTGCCAGAGGTCACAAAGTTGAGCAATTTCATTTGTCACTTACTAAAATGATAACAAGAGGAGCAGTTCAGAATAGCTGAGGGTTATCCTTTCTGTAATGGCTTGTGGTATCATTTATTGTACTTTCAATCTGAAAAAGAAGACTTTTCAGCAATATTCAGTGCTTCATGAGAAACTCAGAGGAGAGGGAGAATCGCAGTGGCAACAGTGCCTGGCGGCTGGCCTTTTCATTCATTCACTTGACTGACAGCCACTGCTCCATGCCACCACTGTGCCTATTTGCCTCAGCAGTAGAAGGGGCAGAGTGCCTCCCTCCCCCCATCCCCATCTTTCCTCCTTAATGATGGGAGGCTGCGATGCAGACTCTGGTGGGGGGCATTCTATCCTTCCCTTTGCTTGCTTGCTTGCTTGCTTGTCTATAGTGACCGCAGTGGCTCATGCTCTTGTCTCCCACCCCAGAAGAGGACAATCATGTCTCCCTCCCAGCCATGAAAACAGCTGAGAGCTTTGATGAAGCCGCTACACCACACCCCCTTCTAAAATATGTACTTCTTTTCAGATTATGTTAGTAAATAGAAAAATTTGTTTCTCTGTAGGTAAATGGTGGCATTGAGGAAAATTTAAAAAAAGAAGTCCTCCACTATGACTATCGTTCTTCCTATTTTGATATCTTCGTAAGTATTTGCGTTCTATCTTTTAATTGTGAAGAAATATTTACCTTTTTTCTTTCATGTAGAAATTAAGCCAGTTTATCGATACAGCTCCCCACTAGAGAGCCCAGGTAGGTTAAAAAAAATAGAAATCACCACATTTCAGTAGTTGGCATAGGTATCTGGGGAGGGCGTTCTTAATAAAGGGATCATGACCACCAAGGTCTGGCTCTGACGAAAGCATGTCAGGTGTGCTGGTCCTCGCATCCTGTTTGCACTGCTTTCCTGTCCTGTTATCACCATCACGGTTGCCTTCTCTCCTCCCTCCCCCACCGATTTCTGGTGAAGCGTTAGCTTGCCACTTCTCTTTTCTCCACAACCTTCCCTGTCTTCATGTTTTCCTGCCACTCCATAAATATTTCTAATAACCCAGTGCCAGGTGTGATGTTGTATTTCTTGAAGTTTCTGTGTGTGTCACGCGAAACCCAATTTTTCCATGTGCTTCTCGCATTTTTCTTCAAACCTGGGGATTCCCCCCTCATTTTCAGAAATGCAGCTCATACCCGTCCCTTCTCACTGTGAGGATATCTTGAATCAAACTCTAGGGACCTCATTCAGGATTGGACATGTTGACTAATTATTTAATGGTTTTTAATTGTAATGGTGGTGACGGAAAGTTACAGCCCTCAAGTTACAGCTGACATAAGGAGACCCCATAAGGATCTCAAGGCAAGAAGAGAAGAACGCTGAGTCCTGCCTCTGCATAGCAATTTTGGACTTCCTTGGAGGTCTGCCATCCAATTACTAACCAGGGACAACCCTGCTTAGCTTCCAAAATCTGATGAGATCAGGCTAGCCTGGGGGAAAGTAAAGTGTGCTGTAGAGTTATAGCCTTCGTTTGGCAATTCTTCATGAAAATTTCAAGGCAAGAGATGAGCAGAAATGCTTTGCCACTCATCTGCTCTGGTCTTCCTTGGTGGTCTCCAGAGGCATATCGGGGGAAATGGTGCCTGGAGGCAACCCTTTCTGCGGGTGCCCCCCCCCCCCCCCCGGCGCTCAGGGGCATGGCTTGGGGGCGCTGAGCCCAGGCCCTGCCAGCCTGCACGGAGGGGGCTGGCAAAAACTAGCCTGCAGGGAGGCCCCGGGGGGGGGGCCTCTCAGCAGCCTGCAAGGAGGCAGGGGGGGTAGGGCATGGTGTCGTGCAGCTGGGGTGCACTCATTTTGGTGACTCCATGTCCCTATAGGCTGTAAGCCTCTGGTGGTCTCCCATCAAAGGGCTAAACATTCCCCTTTTGATTTGTTTCAAATGGCTCATTCCATATATCTATTTCCAAGATGGTGGACAGGATTGGAAACTACTCACAAATTTGTGGTATGGAATTGTAGGTACTGGCAGGCCAATTGTTGTGGTGTCTTAAATTGTTCACAGACATTGTGATGATCAGGCTGTTGGCCTGGGCTCCAAACACCTGGATTTCCATACCCATTCTGCCTTAGAAGCTCATTGGGTCACCTTGGGCCAGTCACTCTCTTTCAACCGAACCTACCACATAGGGAGAGAAGTGTGGTGACCTGCTTTGAGTCCCCACTGATGAGAGAAGGGGGCTGTAAAACATCCAGACACTTAAGTGTTCAGGAAGTGAAGTCTTGTATGGTGGTTTCTGATGAAAGTGCAAAGTCAACTGAGCTGAGGAGTAGCCTCACGTGCCTTGGGATAGCAAGAGCTAAAGTAGGAGGTTCTGGTCTGGAATGCAGAAATGGAAAAAAAATCCCCCAAGAAAGGGGAATAAGGTGACCTTGAATCCAAAAACATGGTGACACTCAGAAGGGGGCTGGGTCGGATATCTGAAGAAAAACAGGATTGAGAGATGAGGTATTGCAGAAGAGAGACAGAGGAGGCTTGGAGTTGAGATAAACAGACTAAAGGGAGGGGTTTGTGAAAAGCCGTATCACTGAGGCAAGAGGGACAGAGACAAAGAGGATCTGTTGGACTAGAATGCAAATGAATCTGGTTCTTTTAAAGTAAGTCGTCTGGGAACTTGTGACTTAGGAGGGGTGTAATATGTAAAACTTGTGAAATTTGCTTCAGATGATTAACCAAAGTGGCTTATAAGACATTGAATGATTTTTTTAAAAAAAGATTATCATTTGTAAGCCTGCAGCCGTATTTGAGTGCTTGATCACCTAGCTTGTGGTGTTAAGGAAGTAGTTGGGAAGCCAGGCGAGGGAAATCCCCTCTGCTAAAACTGGAATAAGGAAGTGACTGCCTGAAGCTGCAGAAAGGGCGGGGGGGGGGGCTGTTCTGTCTTCAGGAGCTCTTGGGAGACATGGAGAGGGAACGACAAAGCAGTCGTCTCAAAATAATAATCTGAAGTTTCTGATTTTTTAAAAAAACAAATCATTCCTTTTCTCCCCTTGTCGTAGTTGCTGGCGGTGTTTCGATTTAAATTTTTGATACTCGCTTATGCACTATGCAGACTGCAACACTGGTGGGCCATAGCGGTGAGTAGTTAATGTTTGAACTGGACTTTAAGATGTTGAAAAGTGTTGTCTAGACATTCCCATACTCTCTTAATATCCTCACTGAGACCCTAATAACATAATGATATCTACAGCGGGGTAGTACTGCAAAGGTGTCTCAACAAGGAGTGCTGTACAGTTCCTGTCATGACACACTGTCACTGGAATTTATGACCTTGTTTGGGGGACTTGCTTGCAACTGCCTTTATCTCGTCCCTTGCTGTGTATGCAGGGAACAGACCGGTGCTGAGAAGCATTTACTTCTTCACCAACTGCTTCCTTATCAAAGCCACTTGGCAATTCCAAAGGAATTGGGGGGGGGGGGGTCAACCAGGCTCCCTTCCAATTTATTTGGTGTCCCTAAATCGTCTGGAGACACTGTCCTATGGAGATAATGATAACAGTATCAGCAGGAGTTCAAGTTGGTGCAAGAAGCCACAAACTCCATCCTATATCATGTGCCATGGCAAAGAACAACCCGGGGAAACCTCAAGGATTACTCCATCCAATTCCAGCCCCTGATGGTCCAATCAGAAAGGGGAGTTTAAGTCCCTACTACTGACTGCTGGCACCCTGCTATGAAGGTTTTTCCTTGGGGCTTGATTGAATCCTTTCCCATTCTTTCTGCATTGGCCCTTGAGTCTATCTCTGTGTCTTGAAACTGTTTTGGCTTAAGGGGCGGGAGAGAAACCCATTTTGCTTATTTTTAAAAACAGTGTCATGCATTGAATCTTTGTTGTGGAGGGCAACTTGTAAATTGTAGGGAGAACTTCTTGCAAAATTGCTAGTTTCGGCGGTGGGGATTGTTTGTGAGGTAGGAATGTACTTTTTGGTAGTGTATGGCTCACATCCATTTTGAAGAAAACATCCCTTTAAACAATGAGTGAGGTCCACTGACTGCTGTGAGGGGTAACACGGCTATAGATTATATCCAAAAAGGCAAGCAGCATTGTAACCAAGCTTCATGCAAAATTCAAAAGGATCAACATCATTTATTCCTCTAAACTTGTAAACATGCACCAGTAACTCCTGTGAAATACATATGTAAAAGATCTGTATGTTGTTCAAAATATAACATTCAGACACATACCCAGCAAATAGAGCAGCTTGAAATTGAATAGTGCAGCTAATTCTCTATGCAAAGTTGCTGCTCACAATGTCCAGAATAAGTTTACTTTAGTTCTGATTAGCTCTTCATAGTAAATCATAAAGGTCCAATAAAATTTCTTCTTACAAACTGGCACCAAGCTGCCCCTTGTAATGAACGAACAAGGTGATGAGTCACCGGTTTACACTTGTACTTTCCACATGGCAACTTTCCCCATCGAGGTCTCGATATATTGCGGGTTGGCGTAAGAGATTAAGTGGGACTTTTGGGGGAGTTTTGCAGAAGCTGCAGACGATACACAAAGGCCAGCAGACAACAGAAAAAAAGTTTAGAAACTCAGAAACACATAATGATATTGTATGATTTCAACATTTTATTTTTTATTACCATAAATATACACAATGACTGTTTTAAAGTTAAAATAAAAGAAGAAGAAAACGGTCAGATTTATTCTCTGGTACGAAGGGAGGGCCAAAAAATGGATACAGATTTCCATATTGCAGGGGGCGCTGTGCTGCTAACCCCAGCGATGTGGAAGGGATAACCGTATTTTCCTGGTTTCATTTTCTCTTTATACATGCCCTTTTTCAGAACCACATCAAAGCAGCATGCTCATTCCTATAGAATCATCTAATACATTTGTGTGTGTATTTCACAGTGTGTGTGCATATATAGGGGAATAAATGATACTGATCCTTTTGTATTTTGCATGTAGCCTGGTTACTGTGACTGTACTGTGTTTGTTGCCATGAAAGCAGTGCAAAATTTGAAGGATCTTTATGGTGGGTTTTCCAGGCTGTGTGGCCGTGGTCTGGTAGATCTTGTTCCTAACGTTTCACCTGCATCTGTGCCTGTCAGCTTCAGAGGTGTATCACAGAGAAAAATTGTAACAGACTTCTCTCTGTGATACACCTCTGAAGATGCCTGCCACAGATGCAGGCAAAACATTAGGAACAAGATCTACCAGACCAGGCCACACAGCCCGGAAAACCCACCACAACCAGTTGAATCCGGCCATGAAAGCCTTTGACAATACATTAAAGGACCTTTGCTCAGTAGTTAATGTATTATTGTGAGCTTGCGGAGTTCTTGGCTTCGCTAAATGATCTGGCTGACTGTTGCTTAGCACTTAATGATAAGCAATGGCTTAGGATGATGCATGATGGAAATGAGAAGAAAGCTGCATTCCTAACTTCTGATATGTCTTTCAGTTTACAACAGCAGTGACCAGTGCCTTCTTACTAGCAAAAGTTATTCTCTCAAAGGTATGGGTCATCATAGTGCATGCTATCCCACTCTCCATTTCCACAATACAACTGTGAGAGGCTTTTTAAAACCGGACATTTTCTTCCCTCTTTCAGCTGTTCTCTCAAGGTGCTTTTGGCTATGTGCTACCCATCATCTCTTTCATCCTTGCCTGGATAGAAACCTGGTTCTTGGATTTCAAAGTATTACCACAAGAAGCAGAAGAAGAAAACAGTAAGCTTCCTCCTTGTGCTATGCGTTACTTTCAAGGACTTTGGAAACAGGAAAAACTGCAAAACGTGTAGCATCCCTGCTCTGTGCTTGGGATGTAGGAGCAGAGGCGAAGCTACCAGGGGGTGGTGTATGTGTGTGCGCGTGCGCATGCGCACATGTGTTGCACAGGGTACGAGCCTGGGGTGGTGGTGGTGGAAAATCGCCCCCCTCCACACTTACCTTAATGAAACAGTGCAGGCTGGAGAAGCAGCCTGTTCCCTTCAGGCTGAAAATGGCCTGGTGGAAACGACAATTTCCAGGGGACCTTTCGAGTTCAGGGTCTCGTGGGAAGTGTAGTTCCCACCAGGCCGTTTTCAGCCTGAAGGGAACAGGCCGCTTTTCCAGACTGAACTAAGGTGGGGGGGGGGGGGAAACACAGAGTGCACACTCTGGCCCAGCTCCGCCTCTGTGTAAGAGAGGACTGCTTTGCTAGCCCTTAACTATAGTAGTAACATTATTTCCTGAGAAGTGTATTGAAGCAAAGTTACAGCTATATCTAGATGGACGCTGACTTTGACAGACATGGTTGTAATAGACGACGATTCACACTATTTTGACTGTCCTTATAGGACTTCTGATGGTGCAAGATGCCTCTGAACGAGCCGCCCTTATTCAGCCCGGCCTCCCCTCTGACGGGCAGTTTTATTCACCACCGGAATCTGCAGCAGGTAACTAACATTCCTTCCAAGATAGAGGTTAACATAGGAAACTGCTCAGAATCGAGCAAAAGTCGAGTCTGGTGTACTCTGTCTCAGATAGAGGTGTTAGTACTGTCAGTTGAGGTTCAGCGATGGATAAAAATTGTATGCTTTTGCATTAGAATATAGTCCTGAAGTATGAAAATTATCATTCATTTTTACAACACTGCCTTTGTCAAAACCGTTATTTTGTGTACTATTGAACATGGCATTTTGATGCAAGCGCATTTATAATTCATTGAACAAACGTCACCAATACTTGCCTTTTGCAAACTGGTAGGCAGAGCATTCCGCAACAAAGATCTGGCATGTTGAGTTCTGTGATGGAGGAATATTCCATCTTACTATCATCTTTTTCTGAGACCTTGAAGGCCAACTCAATTTACCAGGAGATAAGTGTTTGTGAGCCAGAGCTCTTTTTGTCAAATGAAATAAGCTGACAAAAAGCTGGTGTTCTGGTAAAGTGTGTTGCTCTTTAAGGTGTCGCCGGACTTCAGTTTTATTCCACCGCGACTGACGAACCCAACTCTGCTCCTGAAATTTTCTGTTTGGGTTGAGTTGATTCCAGTTGCACCAGCTTCCTTTGTTTGACTGTTGGGAAGCTTGGCCTCTGAAAAACTGCATTCAGAGACGCCTGATTTTTTTAAAAAATCAGTAAACTGTTCAAAGTATGTTGGCATAAGTGTGGTTGCTGCCAGTTTTTGCAGAATGTTATTTTTAGTAGATGTGGGAGACAGGAGCTGCAAAGCGTTTGCTGGTTTTGTGCCGTGAAAGCAGAGATCTCAACTGCTGTTAGATTTTTGAATTAAATGATCTTTTTCCAGTGTGCTCCAAGATGGTACTCTTCAAGTTTATGTTCCTCTCCATATAACATTACTGTTAAAACATGAGATGTATGTAAAGCTAGGAGCAGACTTAACACATAAAAGTTCGCATGTCTGAACTTCTTCCAGAGGAAAAATAGAATGAAGAATAGCTTAAAATGAGGAACAAGGCTGGCAGTAGAATAATGGGAAGCATGATATTGAATCGGAGAAGGGGCAGATATGTTTTCAGATTTAAAAAGAATTGCAAAGAAATACTCAAGTATTTCTGTACTTGCCTGTGACATATAGGTGAAGGTTCAAATATGGTGCATTGTATCGGTTAGTAGCTGACACCGAATTAAACAGTGATCTTTGGATACCTTCTTAGAACTTTTGGGAGGAAATAATCTTTCCCTTTGGCTCCATCTAGTGGAGATCACAGCTTGACACACGTCCATGGGAAAATAAACATACAGCTCAGTCATTCTATATGAGACTTTACAAAATAATATGTGCACCCCTCCCATCTGTGCCCTAAACAAAATGTAGGCCTCTTTTCCATCTTACAATACTTATTAATTAACATACAAAGTAGCACACACTTTGCAAGCTTCTTATGGACCTGTTTATTTTTCTCGAACAGCCCCCAACACAAGCAATCTGGGACCTTTAGTTGACTTGGGAGGCGGAAGGGCCAGAGACAGTTCATGTGGGGGCAGATGGAACACAATTAAAGAATCAACCTGTAAAGTTGAAGAAATCATCCTCTGAAGATTTCCTCTGTATAGTTTAAAATAGTAAACTGGATAGTAAGATGCATTCATTATTACAAGGCTGTTATTACAAAACTTTAGGATGGGGATCCTAGAACTAGTTTAAGTTTGTGAGCACTTTTTGAATTCTGAATGGTGGGCACAATCGTAAAATAGCTGCTGCAGGAGTTGCAGCTAGCTCCATCACATTTTGTTCCATCTCAGAAAAAAGCCGTTTTCATATATACAATAAAGTTAATGAAGTTAACATTATATGCTAGGTCAGACCACAGGTCTTTAGGCCCAGTGTAGCTCAGTAGAAAGAAACTGAACATGAATCAGCAGTGTCGGCCTATGCGATTCTGGGCTGCATCAATAGGAGTATAGTATCGAGGGACGTAATAATACCTCTCTAATAGTACCTCTATTCTGCATTGCTCAGCCTTCACCTGGAATACTGTGTCCAGTTTTGGGCATTACAGTTCAGGAAGGATATTGACAAGCTGGAACAGGTCCAGAGAAGGGTGACCAAAATGGTAAATGGATTCCATGCCCTAGAGTGGCTTAGAGAGCTGGTTATGTTTAGTCTGGAGAAGAGAAGGTTAAGGGGTAACATGATAAACATGTTTAAATATTTGAAGGGATGTCATGTTGACGAGGAAGCAAGCTTGTTTTCTGCTGCTCCAGAGACTAGGGCCGTGGTGGCAAACCTTTGGCACTCCAGATGTTATGGACTACAATTCCCATCAGCCCCTGCCAGCATGGTCAATTGGCCATGCTGGCAGGGGCTGATGGGAATTGTAGTCCATAACATCTGGAGTGCCAAAGGTTCACCACCACTGGGCTAGGGCATGGAGTAATGGATTCAAGGTACAGGAAAAGAGATTTCACCTAAATATTGGGAAGAACTTCCTGATGATAAGGGCTGTTCAACTGTGGAATATGCTACCTTGGAGGGTGATGGAGTCTCTTTGGAGGTTTTTAAGCAGAGGCTGGATGGCCATCTGTCAAGTGTTCCAAAAATTTCTAAATACTCTGACGTAACAACAGTAAAATGCTGTCTTTAACAAGGAAAGCAGTTATGTCATAGGACAGTGGTGGCGAACCTTTGGCACTCCAGATGTTAAGGACTACAATTCCCATCAGCCCCAGCCAGCATGACCAATTGGCCATGCTGGCAGGGGCTGATGGGAATTGTAGTCCATAACATCTGGAGTGCCAAAGGTTCGCCACCACTGTCATAGGAAAATCAGCTTTTCATTTGCAATTTAGGAAAATATCCATTGATTCTGGTAGTTTTCCCTTTCATGTGTTTTAGAACAAGCAGGTTTTGGTTTTGCACTAGAAGCCCAACATTTCCAGAGTATTTTCATGCTGGAATTTTCTTCTTGGCTGCCAGAGAGGTTTTCAGCTGCCTTATTATTTGTCTTGGGCTTCTAGTGAAACAGATTTATAGCGTGAGACACTCCTGCTGCCTTGTGGAGATGAGGAAACGGCCCTTTAAGGATCAAAATTCCAAAGGCTTTGCTGCAATTCAGTATCCCGGCAATTTTTTATTGGTCTTCTATTTGCTCAATAACTGTGGCGCAGCAATCTGGAGACTTTATTCACCTTCACGTTCAGAAAGCTCACACGGCAGAGTTCTTTTTGCGCTGTGCTTCTGGAATGTGGGAGGCAGCATTTTGAATATTTCTCCATTGTGTTTGAAGGTGACAACAAAATCTCCGCAGTTCATGATATTTGCTGTGCTAATTCGGAGTTGAATCACCTTTGTGCCTCCTGTGTTTTTCCCTCTGGCATTCTTCCGACATTTCTGGTATTTGCTTGCCTTTTTAAGGATGAGTAGATTAATATTTGGGAGCAGGTAACACAAAGCAAATCATGTTTGCATCTTAACACCCATCGGTTTCATTTGAGCCTGATGCTATTTGTTTTATTTGCCTTTCCAAGGGTCTGATGAAGAATCTGATGAAAAACAGGACAGCGAGAAACCTGTTGTATAGCAGATATGTTAACAGGTAAGTTCTCACAGAAAATAAGTCATATGTGAGTAGGCCTTGCCTACTGCATTGGTACAAAAGTAAGGAACTGTAACATAATCTTCACTTGCCCCTCCCAGCTGACATGTTACTATTCCATCTGATACGCATTCATTGGGTAGCTTGAGCATTAGGCCACCTGCAGTCAACAAGCAAATTACTATTGCCTAGTTTATAGTTGCTCGATCGTTACATCAATCTTGAATGCCAGAAAGGGTGCCAAAATATTGAAGTAAATATGCATTTCTGCAGCATTTTTTTCCCTATTTGCTGTCACCCTGAAGGAATAGATGTTACAAGACACTGACCAGTGTGTGTCGCTTTTGGTCAGCCTAGATCAGTGGTGGCGAACCTTTGGCACTCCAGATGTTATGGACTACAATTCCCATCAGCCCCTTCCAGCATGGCCAATTCACCATGCTGGAAGGGGCTGATAATAATCCTTTATCTTCGGAAGTCTCAAAAGATTATATTCAGATCAGCTGCAGATGAGAGTAAACCTGGTTTGGTTTTGTTATTTCCCTGGCTGTATTGCTTCAGACTGCAGGTGGAGGGGTCATGGGGTGAATGCTTCTCAATACGGAAGAAGGGTAACATAGAAAGAGTGCTAGACAAAGGGAAAAACAGACTTTGAAGCCTTCTCTTTGACACAGAAGTCTGCTGTGGGTAAAGAGAAAAGGGTTGCATGGAGAAACACGGAGACAAGGGAATTGGTCCGTCCCCTTATCTGCACTTTGTGACCACTTGGCCCAAGACTTCAGGACGGTGAATTAATCAGGTTTGCATCTTGTTCTGGCGCGCCTTTCCTGATCACAAATGTGTGGCTTTCCTTGACAGAGTGAAAACCGAATCCAGATTTGCTCAGGACTCGCGAATTTCACGCTTGGACTATAATGCCGCCTGCCCCGTGGACTTGCTGCTGGAAGCGAGAGCAGGAACATTTATTTATTTATTTATTTGGTCAAGAGAAAACTGTCCCGTGCTCCGCAACCTCACGAAACCTGTCTTGTGTCTGCAAGCGTCTCTTGGATTGGATCGAAATTGCCTAATCCGAAAAGTTCTTGTCCTTCCATCATGTACTCCAGTCCCGTTTGAACTGATTTTTTCCCCAAAGAGTCAGCTGTTTGCTGAGAGCCACGTGTGCTTGTTAACTTCCCCTGGAACCCCTAATACTGTATGAAGAAGTGCTTTAGAGCAGAAACCTGTCCACTTACGGCTTGGATTCACTAGATCATGCTTAACACCCTCTTAATTTTACCTCGTCCTATTAATTTTTACATTTTAACAAGACCAGATTTTTTAAAAAAATTGAATTATGTACTCTTTGTAAACTAAACGCGTTACTAAAAAATGTGACATCACAGGTTTGTATGTAAATTGTAAACAGGCAGGAGAAAGCTTTTCCTTTTACGAAGGACTGTAACCTGATATGTCTGCTTTAAGTACTGGGGCTGCTGCTAACGGACTGTTCCCTGTTCCTGGCAGCTTCTGCAGCCCATCACGGGTGACTCTTGTACATAAATGTTATTGTATATATAAATCTTGCACTACTTCTAATCAATACAGTTAATTGTGCTAATTGCAAAACTTCGCAGTTTTCTGTGTATAATACTTCTGCAAAAAAAGTACTGTTGCTGCTGTAAACATGTGCAGAGAGAAGTAACTGCAGAGAAGCATCGCTGATGCTCAAGCATGCGAAACATAAGTACATCCTGTGTTTTGATGTTCATAAACTGTTCTCCGCTCTGAATCGGGTTTGTTCCATGCAACTTTCATACGCTAAATCTGCATTTTATGCAGTGCTGGGCTTCAGCTGTGAAGGATGCGACTCAGAAGGGGAAGAGTGCCCATTTCAGTGTTTAGCGATGCAGCGTTCCAAGTTAAACTCCTGGCGTTTCAAAGCGAATCTCAAGCACCGGAATAGGGTGAGGCAGTAACACTGCCTTTAAATAGGGCCAGTACATGGAGCGTGGGTTTTCATATAAGTAAGAACATTGGAATAGTGGTATACCTCAAGCAGTTCAAATCCAGGCAAAGAGCAGGGTTTTCCCCAAAGTTGGGCCACCCCGACCTCCATAGCAGGCAAGCCTCTGCAAATTTGGTGGCATCCACCATCCTGCCCAAAGGAGAGGTTGACTGCTTAAGTTTGCGTCCAGGAGCCTTATCACTGGCATGATGACGGCATGGTTTCCCCATGCGTTATTACGAGGCTGAGGGTACACAGTGTGGTGTAGTGGTTAAAGAGCAGGTGCACTCTGATCTGTGTGGCTCCAGGAGCTTTACAGCGGCAGCAACCTCCCACCCCAATCCTGCCTAACTCCAGGTTCATCATCTCACTAGTGGTGGTAGTAGGGCTGGAGAGCCACAGCCACCAGTTAAGCTGGGTGGGGGGGCTGCTGCCACTGCTGCAAAACTGGCATGGGTGTGGTGGAGAATCCTCCCATGGTTCTCGTGGTCTCCCACTTGTAATCTTCTGTTCTCCTGGGAGGCGGTCAGAAAACAGAAGCTCGCTTTCTCAATAGTCTTGCCCAGTGATAGCCCAGCTGGGGCTGAAGTGAAAAATTAGAGGAACTCTGTTCTGGAGGTGTTATCTTTAGGGTTTCCAGCAGTGCATTTATTGCGAGGTGACTTTTTCATCTGATGACTCCTTGGGAAGGAGGGAGCGATTATGGATCCTACAGGTGGCAGCAGTAGCCAAAAGATTAGTTCTGCAGTGTTGGAAATCCAATTCCATGCCTTATGGGGAACTTGACCAAGAAGAGAGCTTGGAGTTATCAGTAAAAGAAGAAGAGTTGGCTTCATATCCCCTTTTTCTCCCATAGGAGACTCAAAAGGGCTTACAATCTCCTTTCCCTCCCCCACTGACAACAAACACCCTGTGAGGTGGGTGGGGCTGAGAGAGCTCAGAAGAACTGGTGCGAGCCCAAGGTCACCCAGCTGGCGGTGTGGGAGTGCACAGTGAATCTGAATCCCCAGATTAGCCTCCCACAGCTCAAGCAGCAGAGCAAGGAATCAAACCTGATCCCTCCAGGTTAGAGTACACCTGCTCTTAACAGCTACCACTGCTGCATATAGTGTTCTTAGGAAGAGTGGATCAGTTTATTCTTTTGTGTGTGCCGGCCTCTCCCAGCAGCCTTTGAATTGTGGGTTGAGATTTTATGTTTAGCTGCAGTAAAGATTTTTAAAAAAACAAAACCAACAGAGGAAAGAGCCGTGCAAGAGTTGAGAGCGACTTCGTCAGCATCCTTCCTCGTCGTGAGGGAATTGATTGCGAAGCTTGCTCTGTACTCTCTTTGCATTACTTCCTTTGGGGTGGGGGGGAGAGGCTAATGACTTGTGGAATTATTACGACAAACCTGTCATTTTTTTGATGTGGCTTTCAGGTCCAATTGGTTTGACTCGCATTCCTCAGTTGCTGGAGTTCTTTTTAGGGGAGGCTGTTTGGTTTTGGCATGATTTGGAAGTGTAGCTGTTTTGACTACAGCTAAGTTAAGAAAAGCAGCATGCATGAGCTTTCGTTCAAGGGTCCCGCACGCTCTCATTTCTTTCAGCCTTCACACTGTCTCTCATGTCTGTACCCAGAAATGAACTGACATCCTCCTCTAAGCATCATTAAATTTGCTTTTCTGTTGTGAAAATCATTGTGCTGTTTTACTAACAAACAGTGAGGTGCGATTGGGGACAGCGGCATTCCTGACAGAACTGATACATTTTGAAAAAGGGCCATACATTATTCACAAGTTTCCATTTGGCCGCAGTGGTCCACTCCACATAACACAAAACATGTTGAGGCAGAAACTCCATGGAGTTCCACAATGATTTTAACCCAAGATGTTTTATTTCCAGCCTGAAAACATTTTATTTGCATACTGTTCCCTAGCAGTCCTCTGCTTCCAGCACACTTATTTGGGGAAATCCACGGGAGGCAGATTTTTTTTTTTGGGGGGGGGGGGGTGTTGGTCAATCATCAAACAGACTGGACAAATTGTCAAACCTGATATTTTGCATTTGTTCCTAACTTAGAACGATTCTCTTTCTGGTGTCTTTGCCTTATGGCTGGTAGAAACCCTGTGAAGAAGATATTGCTGGTATGTATCCAAAAAATTTAAGGGATCTATTTGTCCACACTGATATATGTTATATAGGTCATGTGCAAGGTTCAAGGAATTGATGCCAACTGGTCAGCCAGCTATTCAACTGGTCAAGCTGCCTTATTTTGTTGTCTATGGAAATGTCCATCATTTCAATAATAATTGGCAGCTGCGATGCTGAGGTGCACTGTGTTCAGTCCTAATATACAAGGAAGTAGCAGAAAATTTCTTCTGCATTTGAAATTAGTAGTTTAGAATTTAGATTGAAACCTATTTTACCAGCCATTGGGGATCTGTGAGCTGCTGGAGCTAATCATTATTTTCTTTTAGGTCACAACATAATAGTAAAGATTTGTGTTGTTTGTTCAGCTTCTGTCCTTGCCTTATATTTATTCTTAACTTAGGCACCTGTTTCCAGCCTTTCTTCCCTTCATTGCTATTGAGCTGTAATGTCCTGGGGCCCTGCTAGTTAGGGGAACACCAGGACTTTGGGACATCAACCCAACCCAACCCAACTTTAGAACATCAAGCCAACCCGAGAGTAGTCCCTATTCTTCTACTTGCTTTAGATGTGCTGCTTATCATGCACAAAAGCTCTGCGTTGAGTTAAAAGTGGTGATTGGCTGTGGCTGCTGAGATCACAGAGCCATTGTGCTTTCCCTCACTAAAAGTAGCCACTAGAGAAGTTGCAGTCAAGTAGGACTGGAGAGGAGGGAGGAGGGAGGTGGTGACTTCAGGTACCTTGCTCACTCTATACAACAGTGGTTCTCAACCTGTGGGTCGGGGCCCCTTTGGGGGTCGAATGACCCTTTCACAGGGGTCGCCTAAGACTCTCTGCATCAGTGTTCTCCATCTGTAAAATGGATAAATGTTAGGGTTGGGGGTCACCACAACATGAGGAACTGTATTAAAGGGTTGTGGCATTATGAAGGTTGAGAACCACTGCTATACAACAAGGAAAACAGTTCTATTATCCTGGGAGATAATTTGTAGGTGAGACGGGATTCTTTCCCAAGTGGAAGGTTTCATGTCTTATTAGCAGAGCTCATTACTTCTCTCCCACCACAGCAATACAGTGTTGATAGGAGAGGGAATTTTTTTTGCAATCCACTTCTTTTAGATACAGGCAATTTCCCTTATTTTCTGTCTCTCTTTTCTTTTTTTTAAAAGAGGGATTCCTCTTTTGTTTTTCTTTGTAGAGAAATCAGCACACCCTTTTGTAACTTCACCCCTTGCAGTTCTTTCATATCAGAACATGGTGCTGTAGTTGGATAGGTAGTTTTCGGAACATACTGCCGGCCTCCGAGCATCTCCCAAGTGAAATTCTGAAATTTGGCAGACTCACCCTTCCGGCCCCTCCTCTCTGATTTATTTTCTTTGATCAAAATGGAATTGATTAGAAACAGATTCCAAATTCCTCAAAAGAGGAAAATGGGCACAAGGCAGGATTTCAGGGAGAACTTACCGTATATACTCGTGTATAAGTCGACCCGAATATAAGTCGAGGCACCTAATTTTACCACAAAAAAACTGGGAAAACTTATTGACTCTATAAGTCTTGGGTGGGAAATGTAGCAACTACTGGTAAATTTCAAAAATAAAAATAGATATGGTCGGGCACTATTTGGGGGTCTCTGCCACTGACCCCCCATCTCACCAATCCCAAGGTCACTGCCACCGACCTCTCCGTCCCGCAGCTTGTCCAGCTCACCCAGGTTGACTGGCTGTCACCCGCCAAGAGCCAGGGGCTGGCTGCCACTGAGAAGAAGGCAGAGGCAGAGAAGGCTGCTGAAAGAGGGAAGGCAGAGGAGAGCGAAGATGGGAGAGGGAGAACACCACACAATAATTAAGTGGGACCCTCACTCGAGTATAAGTCGAGGGGGGCTTTTTCAGCACAAAAAATGTGCTGAAAAAGTAGTCTTATACGCGAGTATATAAGGTAGATAAAAAGATTAAGAGCATTTCTCTTAACAATACTACAGCTTTAGCAAATTTGGGAGCAGAAGAAAATAGACCATGTGCATTCCTTCATTGCAAAGGACAGCTGTTCTTTCAGTGTTTGCTGTAACAATATAGGTTGTAAGCAGTGGTGCACATCCTCTAGTATCTCAGGTTACAGTAATGTCGAGATTACAGCTATTTTATTTTTAATCTATCAGTTGATTGATAGAAAGATTTTAAAAAGCTGAATCTGGCTTGCTTGGGGTAAAGGGCAGGTGACTGGGGAAGGCAGTGGCAAACCACTTCCTAAACATAGTCTGCCTAATAAGTGTCGCATTGTGACGCCGCCCCATGGGTCAATAATGAAATGATCAGGTACACATTATAACTTGCTTTTATATAGTTGAAGGTCTGTATAAATGTTGTTTATTGAAACAAAAATAGATGTGAAGAGTTTTACAACATACATAAAAATAGCCGCTCTAGGGGCACTAATGCTGTTCTGTTCCACATATTTGATAGAGAATGGATTCAGAGGAGCTTGTAGGGGCTTCCAGAAGGAACCAGTGGCTTCAGATATTCATCGGAGACGAGATGAGGAGGTGAGGAATGTACTGGGCAGCAATTTTTCCTATTATATCTGATTTTAATTTCTATTTTGCTGCCTTTCCTAGAGACCCTCAATGGAGAAATGTAATTCAGAGTACACCCTCATGTGACCCAGATGCATGGTGCCTGAGTCAAATGACCCCCTACCTCCCCCCATAGATACACCAGTGATAAAGGCTGTGGGCAATCAGCAAAAAGCTCTCTGCTATGGGCTAAAACACCAAGTCAGATCTGCCATATTCCTAGTGAATGTCAGTGAGCACAAGAACAGGTGTCCACAGGTACACAAGCAAATGAAAAGCAATGCAGTTTCTCTGAGTTAAACATATTACCTAGAGCAGTGGTGGCGAACCTATGGCACTCCAGATGTTCATGGACTACAATTCCCATCAGTCCCTGCCAGTATGGCCAATTGGCCATGCTGGCAGGGGCTGATGGGAATTGTAGTCCATGAACATCTGGAGTGCCATAGGTTCGCCACCACGGACCTAGAGCATAACTGGTTCCTTAGAGCTTGTGTAGAGTTACTTGTGGAAACAAGAAGTTGAAGGAGTTCTTAAAATCTCTACACCCCTTCCTGTGGACAGTTTCGACTGAATAATGAAAACTGAATGCAAACGCAAATCCCAAATGTCCAGATCTTTATGCTAAATGGAACTGGACTGAAGCTAGCCTCCTTTCGAGACTGACAATCAGATGTCTCCAATCGAACACAAATCCCCAACTCTGAGGCCACATTCTACTTTTCCCATATAGTCCCACCTCCATCAAACATTTGGTAATAGCTCTGAACTTACATGACAAATACCTGGTCTGGTCAAAACTGAATCATCTTTTGTCCAAAAGGGATTAAGTCTGCCAGGACGGTCCAATGTGAAATGAACCTTTATTTGAAAGTGATCTAGGGTCCCAAATGCCCTAGGCAGGACTCCTTGAGCCGAAGAAGAAGAAGAAGAGGAAGAGGAAGAGGAGGAAGAGGAGGAGTAGTAGTTTGGATTTATATCCCCCCTTTCTCTCCTGCAAGAGATTCAAAGGGGCTGACAATCTCCTTGCCCTTCCCCCCTCACAACAAACACCCTGTGAGGTGGGTGGGGCTGAGAGAGCTCCGAGAAGCTGTGACTAGCCCAAGGTCACCCAGCTGGTGTGTGTGGGAGTGCACAGGCTAATCTGAATTCCCCAGATAAGCCTCCACAGCTCAGGCGGCAGAGCTGGGAATCAAACCCGGTTCCTCCAGATTAGATACACGAGCTCTTAACCTCCTACGCCACTGCTGCTGCTTAGGAAGTATCAGGATTTTTGTCACAGTCTCCTCCCCCATTCTGTGGTAGGAGAATAATGATAATGGTTTCATTTGCTGTAGGAATTCTGAAAATTTAACCTATGTACAATGAACTTTTGTTTAAACTTGTGTCTACCCCAGACATGTGAGGAGGTTCATATTTTGCATCAAATGAGCACAAGGATGGGTTCTGCTAACTGTTCCATTTCCTCTGTCCTCCTCTCAGAGTGGTTTCTTCTTCTCGGTCGAGCTCTGAAAGCAGTTCTTTGGAGGAACAAGTTGTGTGGAGGTGAGTGCCTGGCGCAGGGATAATGTATCCAGACATCTTTATACACGCATCTCTTGGGCTGTAAGTCATGTTTTGCTTTAGATGCAGTTAGAATAGGCACATTAGTAGCCACTGTCATTCTTGGTGGAAACTTCCAACAGATGTGATGAAGATGGCGCACTTATGTGCACAGCCTCAATTTGCCCGCTGGTCATGCAGGGAAGACAGAGGAGATTCACAAAGCAAAACTAAGTACAGCCACACTTTTCCAAGCCCTTTGACTTCAGTAGATTTCCAAGGGTGTAACTGTTTAGGGTAGTGTTGCTAATCCTTCAACCGCCTTCTTGTCTCAGCTACTGTAAATGGTTCCCTAGTATATTAAAGAAGACAGCATTTTTTTAAAAAAGCTATTAACAAAGCAAGGAGCCCCAATTCAGTTAGCAAAATCAACAGGAAGGTGAAAGGTAGGAATCCCTCTCTGCTATCTTGCCTGCCTGCCCCAAGGCAAATTGGAAGCTGAATAAGCCCGGAATATGCCATCTGTCCCTGAACAGAGATGCTTTTGCTGAATTAATTATGTAGGCGGGGCTGAGAGAGTTCAAAGAGAACTGTGACTAGTGCAAAGTCACCCAGCAGGCTTCATGTGGAGGAGTGGGGAAAACAAATCTGGTTTACCAGATCAGAGTCCGCCACTCATGGGAAGAAGTGGAGAATCAAACCTGCTACTCCAGATTAAAGTCCACTGAATTTAGCCACTATGCCACAACATCTTTGCTTCATGAAAGCCCTTTCTGTGGTTCATGTCTTAGAATCTGTGGCAGCTAAATCATGTAAACTCTCGTGTTCCCCAATACCTTCTGTAAACTCTTCAACATGAAAAAAACCCTCAGTGTTCCTTTCCCCTCATCTGCAGCTATTATTATTCTATTTCATAGGCAGCAATATCAACTGAACTGCCTGAGAAGAATTGGCTATATGGAGAATGAAGATCTTCTGGCAGAAAGAACAAAGGACATTGATGACCTCCTGGAAAGGGTTGGAGAGAAAGTTTGGACTGCCTTTACCACAGCCTACAAGGAATTATCAGAGGGATGGTTGATCACAGAAGATACAGGCCCCTTCTGCACATGCAGAATAATGCACTTTCAATCCACTTTCAATGCACATTGAAGGTGGATTTAACTGTGTGGAATATCAAAATCCACTTTCATACAATTGTGAAAGTGGATTGAATGTGCATTATTTTGCATGTGCAGAAGGGACAGTTAGGAACATGTTCTGTTCTCATTAGTATTAGACAGACCTTTTTCTCCATCTTTGCTCCCAAATTGTGTTTGGGAGGATCCACACGGCACCATCCTTTAATTGTCCACTTTCCAGGTTTTCCCTGATGGTCTTCCACATGGGTTACTCGCCACAATTTCAACGCTTCGGGGAAGTGGGGTCCCCCTGCCCTTGCTTTCTTGCAACATCACAGCACGATTTGGCACTTCTGATAGGTTCCTTGTGCCTTTTCTCCCACCTTTCACAAAGCTGCTTGGCTCCAAAGTTGTAGGAAAAGCCACAGGAAAGCCTAGATAGTTGCTGTGGGGGCACAAAAATCTGTATTTTCAGGCCACATGGCAGCCTTTTCCCCTTTCCCTTGCCACGGCACCCGTCTCTTCCCCACACCTTTGGGGGTCTTTTTATTTTTTAGCAAACTGATGCTAGAACCGTGGTGGCGAACCTTTGGCACTCCAGATGTTATGGACTACAATTCCCATCAGCCCCTGCCAGCATGGTCAATTTGCCATCACTGTGCTAGAATGTCATGACACAGACATACCATTGTTAAAATATGTACGACTGATTCTCGGAATTTTCAGCTTTCATTTCTAGTCCTTTCCCTTCAGGACATAAAAGGGGAAAGGTTTATCTGTGCAACCAATGGGGTTTTTTAAAAGATGAAAGTGGGGGATTCGGAGGACCTGCAATACCTGTAGTTACAACAGTGTATTGGTATGACAATATTTTAATGTTGATTTTTATTTTTTAAAAAAAAATGGCAATTACCCTGGTGGCCCAGAGGTGGGAGGGGGCCATTTCCAGGGCAGGGAAACTGAGAGGAAAAACAGCTATGTGGAAACCCCATTGCTACTGCTGTTTATCTGCAGCTACCCCAGCAATGAGGAAACCACAAAACCCACCTCGTGTGGAAAACACACACACACACACACACACCCGCACATGGCCTATTTTTCCTCCAACTTGATGGATTCCTTTTTTCTGAAGGGATGGGGTCTTAAACATTAGTGAGCCTCTATGCCCCATTTGTTGGCCTACCAGGCAGTTGTGGGCAAGGAGGGAAGGGGAAGAGAGGGGTTGGGGTGTTGTCCTGCGGGGCAGTGTATCCTAAGCAAGCCCCCTCAGATCTCTTGGTTGCTCTCCCCTCCACCTGGGCTCAACCTGCCCCTTCCTCTCTGGCAAGGTGTGGCACCTTCCCTGGTGAAGAATTCTCTGGTCCCACCCCCCCTCTGGCCTGCCTGTAATCTCCCTTCAGGAAAGCGACCAAAAACACTGTTGTATATGATGTTGCACTTTCAGGTAGCAGTGAGGATGCTGATAGCACAGTGAACGGTAGCTTTTAAAAAATTGGGTACCATGTTAAATAAATGACTGATTTCTCTTTCAAAAACATAAAATGCTGTGTTTTCATTTGTGCTTCAGGAACACATGCTGATGTTTAAAATGAAAGAAACTGCGTCAGAACATAAGAAAAATCTTGAGGTACAGACGTTCTATTCAGTTATATTCAATCCATACACAGAAGACCAAATTTGACATTTTTATCTCATCTTTCCTACTGGGCAACATACATGGCTTTCCCCTCTCAGGGATTTGAACCCGGATCACTCAGGTCCTGCTCTGGCAATCTACTCATTGCGTAACAGGAGGAGCAGCAGTGGCGTAGGAGGTTAAGAGCTCGTGTATCTAATCTGGAGGAACTGGGTTTGATTCCCAGCTCTGCCGCCTGAGCTGTGGAGGCTTATCTGGGGAATTCAGATTAGCCTGTACACTCCCACACAGGCCAGCTGGGTGGCCTTGGGCTAGTCACAGCTTCTCGGAGCTCTCTCTCAGCCCCACCCACCTCACAGGGTGTTTGTTGTGAGGGGGGAAGGGCAAGGAGATTGTCAGCCCCTTTGAATCTCCTGCAGGAGAGAAAGGGGGGATATAAATCCAAACTCCTCCTCCTCCTCCTCCTCCTCCTCCTCCTCTTCTTCTTCTTCTTCTTCTTCTTCTTCTTCTTCTTCTTCTTCTTCTCTTCTTCTTCTTCTTCTTCTTCTTCTTCTTCTTCTTCTTCTTCTTCTTCTTCTTCTTCTTCTTCTTCTTCTTCTTCTTCTTCATTGCGTAACAGTAATCTCATGAGCTCCCTACAAATCAAGAGGGGGATTCAGTATTCCAGTTATTGAAAGGGAGCTGTTTTTTAGCTAATGGCAAAAAGAGGGCATGAGGAAAAGAGGGCATGACGGGTCCAAAGAAACACACCGTGAGTTATCCACTTCTAAGAAAAGAGTTCTTTACACAGATGGGACCTATCAGGGACATTTTAAGCGGGGCAGTGTGGTCATACTTATCACCTGTGCACCCTCTCATGCACTCTCACACCGGCAGGGCATTTTAACCTGGATCCTATTGGGGTGGAATTCCCCAAGATGGTGGGGACCTTGGATCCAACCAGTGAGCCCCATTCCTCTTGCGGGAACTGCATTCGCAGCCTGCCTGGAGAAGATCATTGGCTGGTTCGATAAGACTGGTTTATTTTCAAATATTTAAAGTTTTCCTAGATGTTTTGTATTTGTCCGTTGGGCCTGGTGGTGACGGGTTGTTGGCGGAAGGAGAAAGGCTCCTCCCATGAGGTAATGCAGACTGCTGAGAGAGGGGAATCTGGGTGCCCAGAAAACCCTCCCTCTTTCTGAGATTCTCCTTGAGGAAGTGATGGCATTCAATGATGGTCAGTGGATTGCCACTGGTTCTGTCATGTTTGCCAAAGCCATACTTGATGCATAAGATTGTTCTGCTGGGCTTCTGTGGATTACGCTTGCCTTCCGCAAAACAACCTCACAAGACCCCTGTTTGGATTCTCTAGTTTGACATTGGTCCTATGGGGCATGTATGGCCACGTTGGCCCTGGATTCTGCTGGGCTTCTCGATTACACAGTGGTTCTGTTGGGCTGGCAAAAGTGCTGTCCCCTCCCCATTTGCTTTTGTTCTGCTACATTTTAAGGCTCAACAATGGGTCTCTTGGGCTTGCCACATTGGCTTGTGGTTCTGTTTGAATTCCCGAGTTCTGCTTTGGGTCTGTTGGGCTGGCTTTGGTTCTTGACATGGGAGGCATTGACCAAGAGGTTGCTGCAAGCATGCCTCTGCTTTTGCCCTGGAGGAAAAAAAAGGGTGTTTTTTCCTCCATTGGAAACTCTTGAGGTTGGATGAGGGCACCTTCTCAGGGGAGGCACAGAATTGGACCTCCTGACCCAATCTTCTTCAAATTCAGGGTTCCTTCTGTGGACAGACACCCACAGCTGAGCTACATTTTTGGTGTGTTTAGCTTAAAAACACCCCACCCACCCCGACCCTACAAGGTAACTCTCCTATTAGTTATAATGGAGTCAAATAAATTTGGATCCCATGTAAAACCTGGATCCAAATTGTTCCTGTGATCCTGAAAAATCAAGAACACCAGTATTTTTCATCTCCAATAT
Organism: Sphaerodactylus townsendi; assembly: GCF_021028975.2. NCBI lineage: Eukaryota > Metazoa > Chordata > Lepidosauria > Squamata > Sphaerodactylidae > Sphaerodactylus > Sphaerodactylus townsendi. Next base: position 20,670,047 of record NC_059435.1, read on the forward strand.
TCCAGAATCTGAAAGATACATTAAAAAAATACATATCCCTTACGGGGTGTAGCAGCATGAAAGAAAAGACTGGTGATCCAACATAACATTGGGGAACTGAAGTCCTCAGGTGTTATTTTCCAGGGCCTATGTTGATTCAGGAGCATTGAGTGGGTGGAAAAGGGACCTCTGCATTCCCTCCTGCATCGTTTTCTGGAGCCAAAATGTCCACTTGGTCATGGCTGCAGTACACGTAGAGCCTCACAGCAGGGCAAACAAGGGCCCCATGGCAATTTGTGGCTCATGGAAACACCATGAGAGAAAAGACTGCATTCCCAAGATGAATTGGCCTCTGGAGCAGTGGAGAAAGTTGGTTATCCATTGTTATTTCTGAATACAAATTTAATCGGGGGTCATCCAACTTGTGTCACATGGAGCACCTAGTTTGACCCTAAAGGTTATTCAGTGAACTCTACCATGGATTTATTGTTGACCAGATAACTTCCCTCCAACTGAAAACCAATCTGGATGAAAATCTCTTTTTGGACCTTCCTACCCCAACCTTCAGTCAGTCAGATGAAGGACAGTGTGGGAGATACATGTGTGTATTGGAAAGTAGCATTGTTACTGATTTCTAACTTTTGCACGTTTTGATTTTTAAGAAACTCAATATGCAGCTGGATGAGCTGGAAACCTCTGAGCAGTGGGCTTTGTTGTAAGTATTGGCAAAGTGAATGTGTTTCCGTTGAACTTTCTCTTCCTCCCTCACTTCATTTGAAATAGTGCGGTTCCATATGCATAAAATGTGCCTCTGGGTTCTCAGTGTTCCTACCCCTTTGCCACTGTGGCGCAGTGTTTAAGAGCGCTGGACTCCAATCTGGAGAACTGGGTTGATTCCCCACTCCACCTGAGCAACAGACTCTTCTCTAGTGACCTGTTTTTGTTTCCCCACTCCTACACATGAAGCCTGTTGGCCAAAGAGAGTGAGGGGCGACATGCAAGGGACGGGAGGGAGGGGCCAGCCAGCCTAGATTCCCTGAATACTGTGGTTACAGTTAAGAAAACCAGGCATGCATTACTCAGGAGTAAGCTCAGTAAAGCAACCGTGACATACTTTGAATGGCTGCGTCGCGCCCCTCAGAGGGTTTCCTCAGAAGCAACACCCATTGCCACCAACCAAACTTACTCCCAGGTAAAGGATCATGACCCGCCAGCCTAGATGTGTGGGAGGGGTGCCTTTCCATCCCCCCCCCCCCCAGGAATGCAGGCACACATATTAATGACATCGCACAGTATCAGGCTGCGTGTTTGCATGAGCACGTACTGCTGGCCTCTGCAATTGATTTGCTGCTACTGTTCCTTTCCCATTTCACCCCAATAACCCACTGCAACTCATGGCCGGGTACCGCTAGTTCACATTATTTTTGTAGTTAGAACAGGGATTGTGGACTTAGTTCTAGCACTGCTTTTTTGTGCAATAGGAAAAAAGCTAGGAAGAAACCCTGGCCCCCTGGCCCCTCCTTCTGCCCCAGGAAGCACTTTTTAGTCACCCCCTGCATCTGCTTCAGAGCAAGATCTGAACTTGACTGGCACCTTTGGAAGTTGTTTGGGTTCTAGTGGCCTGAGAGTCCAGAGGCATTTTTGGGAAGGAGAGGCAGTGGAAAGAGGGGAGCTAAAGGGGAGAGGTTGTGTTAGACTTTTTACAATTTGCTCTGGGCTTGAGTGTATTTTCCCCCTGCTTTTTCTTAGCAAGGTTCTAAAATGGTTCCTATCAGAAAATAGGTTTGTTGTGGGCTTTCCAGGCAATGTGGCTATAGCCTGGTAGTTTTTGCTCCTAACATTTCACCCACACCTATGTCTGACATTTTCAGAGGCATTTCATAGTGAGAGGTGTTTCTCTGTGTGGCACAGTGTAAACAGGCTTTGTAAATAGGGTTACATTTTGATGGAAAGAAACAGCATTCAGCCTGGAGGGACTGAATTGTCCAAAGAGGGCCTAAGAAAGGGAAGGCCTGAACCACCTGGAAAGAGGGTATTTAAATAGATTTTTAAAAGAGATTATTTGCTCCAGAGGTGCTACATGTTAATTATTTGCTTCTCATAGGCAAAAAGAGTCCAGGCAGGAACACTATGAATCATGGCTGCATGAAGCTGACGTGGACCACTTAAGGCCACAGAAAACCTATGTGTGCATATGGCAAAAACATGCAGATGTCAGCTCTGAAAGGCCTGAAAGGACCACTTTGGCCAGAGAGCCTCTAAAAAAGGCAGGGCGTGAACCACCTTTCAAGAGCATCAGAGGAACATATTTGGAAGCATCCAGACCAGATGTGCTGGAAGATCTAGAGCAGCCAAGACTGGAAGTTCCAAAATTTGTCAGAGAGCCTCAAGGAAAAAGAGAACATGTACCATCCATGAGGAGCATCAGAGGAAGAGTTTTTGAAACTTCCAGACAGGATGTGCTGGAAGATCTAGAGCAGCCAAGACTGGAAGTTCCAAAATTGGCCAGAGAGCCTCTAAGAAAGGGAGGGCTCGAATCATCTTTCAAGAGCATCAGAGGGACAGATTTGGAAGAATCCAGACAGGATGCGCTGGAAGATCTTGAGCAGCCAAGACCGGAAGTGCCACAATTGGCCAGAGAGCCTCCAAGAAAGGAAGAGGAACTTAAACCATCCATCACATATGAGCATCCAGAGGGAAAGAGATTTGGAAGGAATCCCCAGACAGGATAAGCACCTGGAAGATCTTGAGAGCAGCCAAGACCCGGCAGAGTGCCACAAATTGTGCCAGAGGAGACCTCCAGGAAGAAAGGGAAGGGCTTGATACCATCTTTCAAAGAGCATCAGAGGAACAGATTTGGAAGCATCCAGACAGGACGTGCTGGAAGATCTTGAGCAGCCAAGACCGGAAGTGCCACAATTGACCAGAGAGCCTTTAAGAAAGGGAGGGCTCGAACCATCTTTCAAGAGCATCAGAGGAAAAGATTTGGAAGAATCCAGACAGGATGCGCTGGAAGATCTTGAGCAGCCAAGACCGGAAGTGCCACAATTGGCCAGAGAGCCTTTTAGAAAAGGAGGGCTCAAACCATCTTTCAAAAGCATCAGAGGAACAGATTTGGAAGCCTCCCAAAAGGATGTGCTGGAAGATCTTGAGCAGCCAAGACCGGAAGTGCCACAATTGGCCAGAGAGCCTCCAAGAAAGGAAGGGCTTGAACCATCTTTCAAGAGCATCAGAGGAACAGATTTGGAAGCATCCAGACAGGACGCGCTGGTAGATCTTGAGCAGCCAAGACCAGAAATGGCACAATTGGCCAGAGAGCCTCTAAGAAAGGGAGGTCTTGAACCATCTTTCAAGACCACCAGAGGAACAGATATGGAAGCCTCCCAACAGGATGTGCTGGAAGATCTTGAGCAGCCAAGATCAGAAAAGTCACAATTGGCCAGAGAGCCTCTAAGAAAGGGAGTGCTCGAACCATCTTTCAAGAGCATCAGAGGAACAGATTTGGAAGAATCCAGACAGGATGTGATGGATGATCTTGATGGATCAAGTCCTGAAGTGACTGAATTTCCCCATAAGCATCTGAAAAAGGAGTGGCTTGAAGCATCCATAGCGAACCTCAGAAGTAGAGATGCTGAGGCATCTTCCCAAAATGTGCAGAAGTGGCTTCAAGCATGCATGTCAACAATACAAGAAAGTCCCAAAACAGATAAACAGAACTTGAAGGGATGGCTTGAAGCACCCATAAAAAATCTCCCAGCGGAATTTTCTGAAGCTCCCAGAAAAGATGTGAAAGAATGGGTGGAAGTATCGAAGTCTTACCTGGAAAAGAAAGATCCTGACATATCCACGCTAAATGTGGGAGAATGGCTTCATGAGTCCATGTGCGGCATCCAGGAACTGCAAAGACCCGAAGGATCGAAAGACGCTTTGCAAGTGGGAGAACGTGAACCATCCATAATAGCTGTGCATAAATCGTTAGAATCAACAAATTTGCTAGAGCATGGTCAAGAACCATCCACTGGCAGCGTGCATGAATGGTACAGATCAAATCTAACAGAGGAGCCTTCTACAACATCCAAGCAGGATGTGGAGAAATCACTTCATCTATCCTCTGAGGATGAAAAGCGTAAAGCCTCCCCAAAGAGCGTGAAGGAGTGGCTTTCAGCATCTGGGCGAAAGCCAGAAGTGAAGCGCCTTGAAACACCCAGGCAGTCTGCGGCAGCAGAGGGACAAAAATCTGTAAGGGGTTTACAAGCCAAACGTCCTGGAACATCCACTGTGCATGCGAAAGACTGGCTGAAGATACCCATGCCAAACGTTAAAAAGGGGGCATCCAGACTCAAGGTGCAAGAGTGGCTTGATTCCTCCATGAGAAGCCTTGAAGAAGCAGGCCCAGAAGTGTCCAAACTGAGCCTGCAGGAATGGCTTGAAGAGTCCCTGAGAACTCTGGGTAAGAAGCTTCCTGAGGAATCGAGGCATGATGTGCAAGAATATCTTGAAGCATGCCTTAGTACACTACCAAAGCCTACTGCCTCCATGCTTAGTGTACATCAATGGATTGAAGCAAATCTAAAGAGACTGAAAGAGGAAGGCCCTGACGAATCCGCAGGGGATGTGGAGGAATGCCTTGAGGCATACGTAAAAGAGGAAGCATCCCAACCAAGTGTGGAAGAATGGCTTTCACTGTCTTTGCGAAAACTTCATGTGGAAGATCCCAAATCATCCAGAGCTGATGTGAAGGAATGGCTTGAAACATCCCTCAGGAGGCTTGAAGAACCCAAGCAAAACCTGCAGGAGTACATCAAAGAATCCATCATGACTCTCAGACCAGGAAGTCTTTTAGCATCTAGATCAAGGTCTTCCATGGGTTCCATTCAAGTGCCCAAAACATCTATGAGGGCCGGAGATTATGGAAGAATATTAAAACAAGGCTCATCGAAAGTATCCTTTGATGTCTCCAACATAAGACGAATATCTGCGGAAGATGATGTAGAACTTGATCAAGGAATAGCCCCTGAAACATCTGAAATAATGATCACCTTTGAAGCACCCAAAGGTTTTCTGCAGGCAATAAGGACCAAAGGAACATGTTCTTGCAAGAAAGTTGCATCAAGCACAAAGGTTAGTCCGATACAATGAGTGCACTAAATGCGCTCCTTCCTGATTTTCCATAAATCCAAATTCTGCACTGGGAGAACGACATTGCGTTTTCAATATTGAGGTTTTCCAAAAAGCTGAAAATGTTTTGCTAAGGAATATGATAATATTAATATTATAATGATAATCTTGGGGGTGAATCGGAAGTTGGATTGGAAGAGAAGGAGCAAAGGTCAAGTGAGAAGGATAAATATTTGCTCAGACATGGTGTGTACTTGAGCATGCTTTTTCCGCATCGCGACAAGTGCTAGAAATGTTGCTTCCTTGTACTGGATTGTGAAACCAAACACAAATTAACCTTAGATCAATTACGAGGGGGGACTGCGAGACTGGCAGAGAGGTTGAAATCTCATATTTCCCACCTCCCCTTGCCCACTCACCCAGCAGTCATGGACTCGCCTGATAGTGTGACTGACTGGCTTACCCAGGGCCAGGAAACTAACCCCAGCCTTCCTCCCCTATTTCTCCCAGCCTGCTGAGGATCAGGCACCCCAGTGAGATCAGTAGGGGCTCCTCTTCCTCTTCCCCCCCCACTTCCAGCCTACCCCAAGAAGCAGGGGGAGGACAGCAGCTCCCTCTCTGCCTGCTCCTCCTTCCCTACTGATACCCAGCACTGCTGTGGAAGTGACCCTGATCTCCGTTCTCCTTCCAGCCCCCCAGCTTTCTGTGCTGCCTCCTTAGCGGCTGCGGGAAGAGCAGAGGGTGGTGGCCACAGCAGATCACCAGAGGCAAAACTCAAGGGGAGGGGTAATTTTGTTTGCCTCTCCCCCTCTCTGCCTGCCCAGTCTCCTCCTCCCCCACCCATCTGTCTGAAGACCACTTTCCTTGAAGTAGACATCTTTGTGATGTTCCAGCCACCTTCATTCTCAGACCCTTCTTGCTACAGTTCCCATCTCCCTCAGCTTTTGAGTGTACAAATCTAGTGGTCCTCATCTAGGACTTCTTCAGGCTCAACAGGGACCACCTCCTTCCTTTATCCCTGGTAGAAAAGCTGGGTTGGATCTAACCTGCCAAGAAGATCCCAGTAGGCATCTGGGTAGGATTGCTCTTACACTTCCCAGATTCTATAAGTGCCTGAACCATGAAACAGCTACAGTGCAATTGGTTGGCCCTTTGGAATTAAATCCATTTAGAATTGCAGTGTTGCTCTTGGAAACCCCAGAGAGGCAGGGACTCCAGGGTTCTCTGGTTTTCTTTGAGGATCCCATTTGTGCATTAGATGAAACAGGCCTTGGAAGACATGCTAGATTTGTGGACGGGGGGCGGGCGGGCTAATGTGTAACATAACTAAAGCCCAGACTCCTGTTATTCTTGCTTCAGTGGATGAACAGGGTCATCCCTCAACATAAGCTTAGGAATAATTGGAATAATTAGAGTGAAGACAAGGTCAGGTCTTCACGAAGCCAGTTCGATTTTGGAACTCTTGCGTTTGAGGATCTGAACCAATATTCTATTCACCCGCTTGCTGAAATCATCCTTTTAACTGTTACAATATACGACTCTAACCATTAATAGCAGTGCACATTTGACTTGCATCAAAGCATTCAACTCTGTCTCTCTCCCCCCCCCCCTTTTTTTAAAAATCTTACCTTGGATTGCTCATAGTGGTTGATTTCTTGCATCTCCAACACCGTCTACCAGTACAGGTATGTGAATCCCTTTGATTATATCCACCAGCCTTGACTTGGGGCCAGATGAGTGGGAGTTTTCAAATGTATTACCAGATAGTTTGCAAGACCAAACTGAGCTTGGTGGTGGTGGAAAGTCCCAACCAGTTGCAGCCGACTTACGGTGACCATGTAAGAGACATTTAGAGGTGGTTTGACATGCCTGCCTGCATGCCACCATCCTGATGTACCTGGCAGGTGTCCCATCCAAATACTAACCAGGGTCAACTCTACTTAGCTTCCAAGACCTGGTGAGATGAGAATCCGCCCCAAAATAGCACCACTTTCAATGTTGTTTAAACTGGGGACCCCAGATTCTCCCTTTAAGGTGGATTTAAAAGGAGAATCTGGGCTCTCTAGTTTAAACAAGTGATGCTGGAATCCACCCGCAAACAGCATCATTTTCAATGGTGTTTAAACTAGGAAGCCCAGATTCTCCTTTTAAATCCACCTTAAAGGGAGAATCACAAGGGTTCTCAGTTAAACTCAACATTGAAAAGCAATATATTTCCTAATTGGAGGGGCCTGGATACAACACCATAAAATGTTTTCATAGCAGTAATAAAACATTTTGAAAGCATTTTGAAAATGTTTTCAAAAATATATTTCTGCTGTGTGGCATGGCCCATTGCTGTGTTCAGATTTGTGAGTTGGGGCATGTTCTATAATGTGATGGTGGCACTGAAGGCCAAAGCTAGGTGAAAAAAAAATCATTGTTTGGTCATGGTGGGGGAGGGTGGCCGCCTATGGGGGGGCATCAAACTCAGGTTTTGCCCAGGGCTCCAGTTTGCCTAGGTACGCCACTGCACTGGCACCATCTGATAAGTGGCTGGGGTAGTGGGGCAGTCTGGGTCCCACAGTGTGAGGGGAAAACTCATTCTTCCCAAGTAATTCTACACTGTGGTTAAAATGCAGGAAAAAAAGACATGTGTTACGTGTTAATGCTCAGATTCTTCACAACAACTGGGTAAAAACCACAGATTTCTCTCACAAAAGGCACTCTGCCTGAAAAAGAAACCTAGAAAAGAACCCTGTAGTCATTTGTAGAGAACTACAGATAAGCAAAACAACCCATCATGTTGTTTCTAGAGATTTAAGAGCAATTTTTCTTTGTTTCTCTCTCACCTTAGAACATTTTTGAAGCTCTTCATAATCTATCCGATCATTCTCTTCATCCTGACCGTCATTGTTATCTTAGCACTAGCCCTTCTCTACACCCACTGCAAGCAGCGCTGCAAAGACAGAGGACTCGTACCTTTCTAACGCCCCCAACACTCCCTTGCAAGCTCTGGCCTATTCTGTTTGTATTTATGGAATAAAATTTTAAATACTGAGAAGAAGAGTTTGGATTTATACCCCACTTTACTCAATCATAAAGAGTCTCCAAGCAGCGTACAATCACCTTCCCTTCCTCTACTCACAGCAGACACCTTGTGAGGTAGGTGGGACTGAGAGAGTTCTGAGAGAGCAGCAGGCTTCATGTGTGAGAGAGGGGAAACAAACCCGGTTCATCAAACTTCGAGTCCGTCGCTCATGTGGAAAGGTGGGGAATGAAACCCAGCTCTCCAGGTTAGAGTCCACCACTCTTAACCACTACACCATAGGTGTCAAACTCACAGCCCTCCAGATGTTATGGACTACAGTTCCCATCATCCTCTGCCAGGATCATGCTGGCAGGGGATGATGGGAACTGTAGTCCATAATGTCTGGAGGGCCGCGAGTTTGACACCTGTGCACTACACCATGGTGGAAGCACTCCTAAGTAGTACATCATGGCTTAAAGCACTTTCATTCTGCTAGTTGTTCCAACGTTTTCTAATGAAACGAAAAGGGGAGGTGTTTGCAAAACTCATAGCTGGTTAGAAACCCCTTACAAATGTTCAGCGTTTCTCCACAGCACACACCTACGTCCCTGGCATCTTGAGAAGGCTCCCAGTTCGTTTTGCTTACAATATGGCCAATATGTTGTGGAGGAATAAGCCTCAATCCCACCTCAGCAAAGAAATCTAGAAGGATAAAATGGTTGACAGTATCAAAAGCCACTGATGCAACCAGAAGAAGCACATGGAATGGCCTTCCCCTCCATTTCTGGGTGCAGGAATGCGCCTCATGCAGTCCCAACCCCAAAGCTAGGTTGGGCGCCAGGCTGAAAAGAACATAGGTCAAGGGTCTTCAAGAAGCAGTGTGTGAGCTATTGGTAGGGTTGTTAGCTCTGAGTGGGGAAATATCAGAATCTACCCTGTGTAGCCACTCTAGGAGTTCTGTTTCTCCTAGACTTCATGTAGATTTGCCAGTTCCGGCTCGGAAAATTCCTGGATATTTGGGAGTGGCTCCTGAGGAGGACCGAGGGGAGAGCGCTCAGTGAGGATCTGATGCCTTCAAGCCCGTCCTTTAAAGCTGCCATTTTGATTCTGGAAGAACTCCAGAATGGCATAACATAAAGCCTGAGCTCTAAATCCCTCTGGAAGAATGGAACTCTGTAGACTGGATATCAGCTGTAATTCTGGAAGCTGCATATCCTCTTCAGTCTATACTTGCTTGGCTGAGGATGGCAGCGGGGGTCAAACATGTTTTCCCATTGGATTGTGCTATCTGTGAGAAAAAGGATTTTAACTTCTGCAACATGACTTGTTAAAGTTAAATGTCTTTTAAGTTGCTTTTCTAGGTTGCATAACTATTGTTCAAGTAGTTGGAACTGTGCCTATGGGTGCATTTGGTAAAATACCCTCTGTGTTCACTTTTCTTTCTTTGCCTCTTAGTGTACCACTCTTAAAACCCACTGTCTGTTTCATTCTTGAGCTGAACAACTAGGAACATGGAATTTTGCTATGTTTAGTTTTTTCCTAAACATGCATCTCACACCAGACAGGAGCCCTGCTGCCTGAATCAATTAAAGTAGCCGTCCAAATGCTGAAGACCTTCCTGGCTATTTACCTGAAAGGAAGGCTAGGTTCCCCTCCACCCAAGAATGCAAATAAAAAAAAATAGGGGATCGTCTTTAATTCACGTTCAAACTATAAGTGTGGACAATTGTGAAGTGCCGTATCTAAAGTTTTTAAAGGGGTAGAAGTCATCTTATATTCAGGGTTAGGCTATAGTATACTATCCCAAGGAGGGGCGAATCCCCCTCTGACACACTCCTGCACCAGTGTGGATACCCACCCCGCTGGTAAAAGGGGCAAATGCACCTGCAAAAGGGCAATTTATTTGGGTGGCCAGGCAGGCACTGCGCAGGCCCACATCGCCCAATCTGGAAGTCACCGCTCATCCCCAGGCCCACTAGTGCAAAAAGCTGTGCCAGCAGGCCTGGGGCATTCTGGGGCTGGCCGGGACTCATGCCGACCTTAGCCAGCTTCTTTCTAGTCTTTGCTCACCAGTACGCCACTGCTGGTGATTTGAGCTTATGCCACCCTTTTGGGTGACATAAACCCATAGAGCCTAACGGTGGGCGCTTTAGCAGCCTTCAGAAGCTTTTCTTGTTTTCCACCTCCTCACACTGTCACCAAAGCAGTGCTGTGTCCTGCCGCAGGGGCTTCTGGATGCTGCAGGGGCCGGCAATCTTTTGGGGTCAATATAGTAACTCCAAATGTCGAAGGACAGAAGTGACAAAGAAAGATAGATACACAAACTACCAGCACCAGAAAAAAAAATCTCATTCCACAAATATTATCTGCCATCAACAGACTGGGTCAAACAGCACATTCATAGTGCTGGTGGTGTGTGTATGGTTGACATCGTAAGCCACTTTGCATCTGCGCTGGGGAATAGTGGATTTAAAAGCACTTGGATCATTCATTAAATAACGTTCATCCACCAAGTACAATATTTAGCCCAAAGGTGTCCAACTCTGGTGCTTCAGCTGTTCATTGGCTACAGTTCCCAATTGGCCATGCCAGCAGGGGATGATGAGAATTATAGTCCATGAACATCTGAAGTGCCAGAGTTGGACACCCCTGAGCAGTGGACTCTAATTGCGAGAACCGGGTGTGATTCCCTGCTCCTACTCATGAAGGCTGCTGGGTGACTTTGGGCTAGTCACAGTTCTCTCAGAACTCTCTCAGCCCCACCTATCTCACAAGGTGCCTGAAGTAGGGAGGGGAAGGAAAAGACTTTGTAAGCTGCTTTGAGACTCCTTACAGGAGAGAAAGGCAGGTTTAAATTCTAAACTCTTCCGTGTATCTCTTGCTCTGATTTTTGGCATAGTTTGGCTCTTGAATGATAAAAGGCTGTTGAGCCCTGGTCTAGACTCTCAAGCCCACACACTCCCCTCTTCCCCAGTTCTCACAAGCAACTTCAAAGGAATCAGACTGTTACTGACCCCACAGGATTCAGAAAGATTGGAACTGTGTTCATCTGCTTTCATTGGTATCTTCCCAGACTAAGGAAGTGAAAGAGGGTCACAGAAAGATATTTGTGGCGTGGGCACATCGCTCTTGTGTGGTACTGTAACAATGGCTTGCAAAAAAAAGAGTATAGCATTTTGCTTATGGTTAACTTCTGCAGTGCATTCCGGTTTTTGTTTCTGTGGTTTCAAAATGGAAGACACCATAGAAGTGGCACATGATTCCCATGTCAGCTCAAAACCTCTACAAACAGTTTTTTGGCCTCTGAAATACACACAGTCTGTCATTTACAGCTCAGCAAATGCACCCACTGTTTTGATAGGGTGTTGACCATAAAGGAATAGCCAAGTTTCCAATAGCTTCACTTCCCAAGCCACCGAAATGTGATACTGAGGAAGCCCGCTTTGTGTATGCGTCAGAAAGTGCTTAGAAAGAATTGCAAAGAAAATTCCTTTGGTAAGAGAGAGAGAGAATAGATTAATACTATAAACTTAGATCGATGTTATGCTTTCATAATTGTTATCACCTCTCCCAAAGAACCCTGAGATTGTAAGGCATGTCTATAATTATACTACAAATGCTTAGTCCCAAAACCACCAATGCCCCTCCCATAACCACAATTCTCAGAGCTCCCAGGGGAAAGGAAATAATTGGCAAACATTTATGGCTGCCTCTATTACAGTTCTTCAGAGAATCACAGCAGATTATTATAGCTTTTTGAGTCCCTGTGGGTCTAGGGTTTCCAATTCTGTGTTGGGAAATTCCTCAAGATTTGTGGGTGGAGCTTAGGAAAGGCGGAGTCTGTAGAGTGACCTCAGTGGGGTCCGAGGCTGTAGGTCTACTCTCCAAAGCAGCCATTTTTTTCTAGGTGAGCTGATCACTGCAGTCTGGAGGATCAGCTGTGATTTCAGGGGATCTCCAGGCCCCACATCGAGGTTGGGAACTCCTACCTCCACTACCTCCACTAATTGCTTCAAATTGGCTCTTGAGTATAGCAGTTTTGTCCCAAATCTTGATGCTTCAGGCACAGCTGAAAGTTTTGTATCCGTTGCCATGCTGAAGGAGTCTCTTGTGTGGCCTGAATGAAGCTGACTAAATCCAACAGTCCATTCGCTATACCTAATGAAGACTGACTGAGTTATCAGTAGCATGGATTATCATTTGGCAGGATGCCTGTTGTACAGGAACACACCTGGATGCTGAGGGACATACCATGTCTACCCTTGCACAGGAGTACCCTGATCTTCCTAGCCCAATAAGGAAGCCTGAGGCAAGGCTTCTATGAATCTTTATTTGGGGAGAAAGGGAGTCTTGGGGGACCGTTTCATTACAAAAACTCAATCAACACAAGTTATGTTCTCACAGACTTTTTATACCAGGGGCAAGTCCAAACTATTCTTTGCCCCACATAAAGTAAATGATAGAAATCACACCTCACAGGGTGTTTGTTGTGGGGTGGGTGGGGGAAGGGAAAGGAGATTGTAAGCTCCTTTGAGTCTTCTTACAGGACAGAAAGGGGGGTATTAATCCCAACTCTTCTTCTTCTCCTTCTTCTTCTCCTTCTTCCTTCTTCCTTCTTCTTCTTTGTCTTCTTCTTCTTCTTCTTCTTCTTCATCTTCTTCTTTTGAATTGGCTAAATTCTGTGTGGTACCAAGAAATTCATGGCACATGTGCAAAAGTTACTTATATAATATTTGAGCAATTGCATTAAAGACATTTTATAACTCCCATTTCTCCCTAGTAATGGCTTTCAAGTAATAGTGAGAGAAAACTGGACTATTGTTCAACTTAGAGCTATTAGCCAAAAATGTATATCTTTCCTCTGCCTGCAGGCTCAAGGTTCTAAAACTGCTTCTAACAGAGGCGGAGTGAGGGGAAACTGCGCCTGGGGGGTTTGCCCTGCTCCCCTGCCATGGCACTGTCCACCTCCGCCCTGCCTCAAAATGCCCATGCCACGGCCTGGCCACGTACACAAGCCTGCGCTTCATGCGGCTCTGCCCGGGCTTCACACCCTCTGTCCCGTGGGCGCTATGCCACTGGCTTCTAACAAATGCTTGCTCAGGTCTAGTTAAAATGGAAGGTGTTTGGCTCATACATCACTACCTGTAGAATTCTTTAGACCACTGGGGCTGAATATTGTATATCAGATGGCTCACTGGACTGACACAACAACAATGTGATAGCTATATTTTCATGCTGGGATGTTTGGCTCCATCTTAAAACTCTATATCAGGGGTCTTCAAACTATGGCCCTCCAGATGTTCATTGGACTACAATTCCCATCCAGCCCTGCCACTTGGCCATGCTGGCAGGGGGCTGATGGGAATACTGTAACTACGAACATCTGGAGGGAGCTCATAGTTTGAAGACCCCTGCTCTATATCATCAGTTCCCATTGCAGCACCCGCCAGTGTTCTTTCCTGGCACACACTGTAATGTTGAATCTTGGGGAATATTCCAACAGTTTGTGGAACCTCACAGATTTTTATGATTGGCCCTGTTCAAATAAAAGCCCTTATGTGGTAGAACCCACTCCCCATTCTTCTCCATAATATAACATGATATTTTGCATGAAAAGCATACACACTGGCTTAAGCTACTCGTAGTAATGCTCCCTGCACAAATCATGAGTCTAACAAATGTCCCCAAGTGCACATTACCTCAAGCTACCAGGGGAAACAGATCGCAAGTCTTCTTTAAATATTGGACTCCTAGAGCCCTATTAGCATTGTAGCAAGAATCTTTTTTAATAAATCCCTGAGTCTGGAATGGGTCATAGATTCCCCCTTTACCAAAGATACTAAATAACTTTCTAATTGCATGAGGTCACCTGCTTAGCAATTCAGACTGAGAAAATCCAATACAACAGAACATAATTTGCATTCTATCTGCCACCATAAGCACTAATCCACCCTAAAGCAGAAATCAGAGAGGAAGGCAACAGGCCCGACAGACTGTACTTTGGTGGGCTACCAAAGGAGAAGAAATTCCTAGACCTTTATCAGTTTTTATGATGATCTTTCTTCAGGAGCTCAGGTCCAGGTACAGAAGGATACTTCTGTACCATTCCCCCTCTCTGCTCCTAACAACTCTAGGAAATCGGTTAGGTTGAGAGGCATTAACCTTGACCACTCAAGGCTGAGATGAGATCAGGGCCATTTCCCCACTTTTAAAATGACGTCTGGTTTCGTCTGGTCCAGGACCTTTTTAGTGCGAGGGAGCCGTGTTCCCCTGGTTTTCCCACTGCCCCGCTGTGCATCGGGTCATCAAAGCGCTGGGCTTTGAGCAGCGCCAGAATGTGTACCTTGCGCTGAGGGCGCAGAGCAGTAGAGAGTCGGGCTGACTATGCGTTGTTGCTGCCACCCTGTAGTGGGAAGTGGGGAGTTAATCTCAAGGACCCAGCTACTCAGTGAGAGTAGCGCGCAGCAAACGGTGAGTGGGGAAAGGGCCTTGGATACTGTCTAGTGACTAGTCTTTTCTGCCCAAATTTACTGTTTTATCTACTACAGCATCCTTAGGATGGTAGTCGAAAGGGCCATCAAATCACAATTTATGGCAACTCCATACAGCTCTTGAGGCAAGTGATGAACAAAGAGGTGGTTTGCCGTTGCCTGTTTTTGTGTAGCAATCCTAGACTTCTTGGATGATGTCACATCCGAGTAATAATGGGGGGCTGACCCTGCTTAGCTTCTGAGACATGATGAGATCAGGGCAGTGATGGGATTCGAATAATTTAACAACCTGTTCCAAACATGACCCATCTCCTCGCCTCTCTCTTGCTCTCCGTCTTCCTCCATTTCTCTTTGGCTTGCTCATCCTTCACCTTCTCTATGCTCTCCTCCTCATTCTCTCCACTTCTCACTTCACCCTCCTCCTGCTGCCACTTCTCGCTTCACCCTCCTCCCCTCCCTTAAAACCCGGGCTCTTCCCTGCCTGCCTGGCTCCAGCCGTATCTTGGCCCTGCCCTCCAGCCTGCCGGTTTCCAGGGCCCTTCTGGCAGCTTTTGGGCCCTGTTCCTGGCTTCCGCCAGCCTCTCAAACCTGGACGGGGCTGCTACGGGCCTCTAGGGGCTGTTTAGAGCTGCGGTGCCCCCAGCCTCCAGTGACTAGCCGCCCCATTCCCGTCTCAGGCTGCCATCGCTCGGCGGGGGTGCAAGCCTGCCCTCAACAACTCTCCGGCCCTTCCCTGCTGCAAACAAAATAACTCCCAGTGGCAGGATTACAACTGGTTCTCCGAACTAGACAAAAAATTAGCTACTGGTTCTACCGAACTGGAGCAAACCAGCTGAATCCCACCACTTGATCCGGGCTAGACTGGGCCATCAAGATCAGAGTATCTTTAGGGTAGAAGAAGAGAGTTTTGGATTTATATCCCCCTTTTCTCTCCTGCAGGAGACTCAAAGGGGCTTACAATCTCCTTGCCCTTCCCCCCTCACAACAAACACCTTGTGGGAGGTGAGAGCTCAGGAAGAACTGTGATCAGTCCCAAGGTCACCCAGTTGGTGTGTGTGGGAGTGTACAGGCTAATCTTGAATTTCAGATAAGCCTCCACAGCTCAGGCGGCAGAGCTGGGAATCAAACCCGGTTCCTCCAGATTAGATACACGAGCTCTTAACCTCCTACGCCACTGCTGGGTCAATTATGGCCACCCATTGGTACTTCTGCAAATTATGCCCCAAACCAACCTGCCTAAGGAAATCCTTCTGACTGCAAGTGGACAAAAGAAGAGAAGGGAAGGGCTCCCTGTTTTTGATTACATCCGTTTAGTCAGTTTGCATGCATGGCGGGAAGGGAGGTATCCCTCTCAGTCTCCTGCATGTGAAGTTCTCTCTGGCCTGCAATAGCCACCTGGCTGCGATCCTTCATCATTTGGCCTGCCTTATAATTGTGGTGCAGTTAGAAATGCATTCTGAAGATGCTGTGTTCTGTGGTGTCTTCAAATCACAAAGGAATTTTCTCTGTGGACAGAAGGGTTTCTCAGCAAAACATCCTGCAGGCTAGGTTTTAGGTTGCAAAGAGTGAAGCAGCCAACAAAAACCAGTCAGCAAGTGGAAGGTCAGAATTTGGTCATGATACGCTACTTCTGGTTAAGAATGACTGTGTTTTAGAAATAAACACAAACATAATAAAACTAGCATCTCTCAATCTCTCTAGGGAAGGAGATAGAGAAGATTGTTGATATGGAAGATTGAATGCCATGTGGTTGGTTTTGTTTTCTCTTCTGCTTGCAGGTGTGTCGCTAGAGGCATAGAAAAACCCTATAACAGCATTTGTGTTAGTCCTAGTAATTTCAGTGTAGAAATTAAGCAAACCATCCTGCTGGATCAGACCAGAGTCCATCTAGTCCAGCACTCTGCTACTCGCAGTGGCCCACCAGGTGCCTTTGGGAGCTCATGTGCAGGATGTGAAAGCAATGGCCTGCTGCTGCTCCTGATCACCTGGTTTGCTAAGGCATTTGCAATCTGAGATCACAGAGGATCAAGATTGGTAGCCATAGATCGACTTCTCCTCTATAAATCTGTCCAAGCCCTTTTTTTAAACTACATCTCCAGGTTAGTGGGCCATCACCACCTCCTCCTGTGGCAGGCATATTCCAAACACCAATCACACGTTGCGTGAAGAAGTGTTTCCTTTTATTAGTCCTAATTCTTCCCCCCAGCATTTTCAATGGATGCCCCCTGGTTCTAGTAGTGGGAGAAAGAGAGAAAAATTTCTCTCTGTCAACATTTTTTCTACCCCATGCATAATTTTATAGGACTTCAATCATATTCCCCCACTCAGACGCCTTCCTCCAAGTAAACCAAAGAGTCCCAAAGCGCTGCAGCCCTCTCCTTTTCTCATAAGGTCTATACAAAAGCAGTATTGCAGCTGCTGCTGCTTTTTGGCAGGAGGATCATTAAGCTGGAGTGTGTCAGGTGCACCAGACCTTACCCTTTGGTTTATGTAATCAAAAATCACTTGTGGAACTTAACGTTCATTGAGTAGCTGAGGGAACATGGGCTCCCCAAGTGAGATTGCAGCTAAATATGACCCCCTAGATATTTTATGAGTCACCTGCTCTATTCCCCCACCTCTTTAACAGTCCAAATATTTTGTCTAAAACAGGTCCTTTTGGAAAAGATAATTATTTTATTCACTGTGCCACAGAGAGAAACACATCTCACCATGACTTGCCTCTGAAGATTCCAGCCATAGAAGTGAGCAAAATGTTAGGAACAAAAACTATCAGACTATGGTCATACAGCCTGGAAAACCCACAACAGCCAGCTGGTCCATGCCAGGAAAGCCACCAACAATACAATTATTTTATATTAGCATAGTTTACAAACAGTCTGTCCAAAGTACAATAATCTAGATATAAAGGCCATGTTGTTTTCATGGAGCAAAACAGGAATTTCATGCCCAGCCAATATAGGCCCATGATACACTGATTTTTGAAGATAAGGGATCATATCATTTACATGAAGATTTAAAAGTATGGGAGAAGCTAGAAGGCAATCTTGTTTAACACTTTGTGAGAGGGGAATAGGACCACCAGTCATCTGTCCTTCTCGTCCACATGAATTTGTGCTTTTGGGTTCTCATACAATGTATAGATTACCCGAAGAAGAAGAAGAAGAAGGAGGAGGAGGAGGAGTTTGGATTTATATCCCCCCTTCTCTCCTGCAGGAGACCTCCAAGAGAGGGCTTTACATAATCTTCCCTTGCAGACCCTCAAGGCCCCCCTCACAACAAACACCCCGTGAGGTGTGGGTGTGGGCTGGAGAAAAGCCCGAGAAGCTTCCAGTGACTAGCCCAAGGTCACCCAGCTGGCATGTGTGTGTGTGGAGTGTACAGGCTAATCTGAATTCCCCAGATAAGCCTCCCACAGCTCAGGCGGCAGAGCTGGGAATCAAACCCAGTTCCTCCAGATTAGAATGCACCTGCTCTTAACCACTACACCACTGCTGCTCTATTGATGTTATTGTAACCTTCAGCTTGTGGGTTCATAATACTGTGGGCAGTACTTGGAAAGGAGTTGCAAAAAGAACCAAATTCTAAAACAAAACAGCTTTACTATCTCTTTACAAATAACATTAAAACATCAACATTTAACATTTACAATTCAAGGTCCTGTCTCAGGTTTGGACTTCCAAGATTCTTATATTTACACTTCCTACTGATATTGCTAAGTCCAATTCTTTCTTTGTTGGTGGGGTTGGTTTTGAAGACTCTCTAGAGGCTTCGGTGAACGGGATTCAAAGATGATGAAGGTTCCCAGAAAACTCCCACCATTTAAGCATACACAAAAAACCCTGAAACAATAAATTCTAACATTTAAAATATAGCAAAAAAAATAAACTCCCTTCCCACTAGTTCCCCACAACATTGCAGTTACCTTAAACAAGGTGTTAAGGGCTTAATAAAATCAATCAAGGTCCCAGCCTGGTAGCCTTGTTTCCTCCAACCTCATGAGTTCTGCAGCATTCTGCTTCTTTTCAGACTCCACCCCTTTCTGGGTCATCCCATTCTGACACAGGGGTTACATTATCTATTGATGTTTCAGCCAATATACTTGAATACAGCCCTAAAATCCATAAATACCACATAAAAATGGCCTACAGATTTGAATATGGGTCTTCTAGATTCTGTTTTGACTTTCTAACCACTACACTATACTGGCTATGCAGCACAGCCAGTGGTGGGATTCAGCCGGTTCGCACCACTTCGGCAGAACCGGTTGTTAAAATGGTGTTTGTAAACAACCAGTTGTTAAATTATTTGAATCCCACCACCAGAACTGGTTGTTAAATTATTTGAACCCCACCACTGAACACAGCTATAATTTTTACAATGTCTTAGCTTTTCAAGGATGCCCTTTCGGGATCATGAGATCTATTCCAACTGATTGGGGGGTTTTAAGTCAAGGAAAACAGATCAAAAAGGCCCAGGAATGCAGACGCTTGAACAAGCCCAGAGTACTTCTATAAGAGCAAAACAAAATGGGTGATAAAGCATAAAATGTGTAGATGCAGCAAGGCAGATACAGTTTTATTAAAGGCTAAAAAACCAACAAGTTCCCCTTTTTGAACTTGACAGTTGACCATTGTGGGAAGTCCTGGCAAGTCACTTCCTATAATGTCTAGTTGTTAGCGTGGCTCACTGTATAAACGAAACATTGCTGCTGCTAATCTGAATGCTGGTTTGTGGCTTGAGGACCAGGGCTGCTCCAAACACCCTAATGGTTACTTGAATATAGTAGGCAAAACATCAGTCTATTTCGAGAGCTATTTTGTTGCTATATACACAAAAATAATGTCTTAGTGGCAGCGAGTTATATTCAAAAGGCAAAAATAAGAGGAGGTTGTATCTTTGTACATCTTAAAATAGTTACAGTTCCTGCTGTAACAAATATGGGATGTCAATTCTGACTGCGAGGGGCCGGATTCAACTAATTTTTTTGCTGGTGAAAAACAGGAGGGTCTTCCGTTGTCCACCCAAATAATCTGTTCAAAATTATGGGACCTGTCTATGCAAAACCCATGAGGAATGTAGTGTAACCACCGGCCTGTCCCCAGTGGGTATTTGCCCACTAATCCAGTCACCCACCAATGATGATTGTTGCAGTGGGAGAAAATGTGGGTAGCGGGAATTGAATCAAAACCAGAAGTGATAGGTGATGCTCTAGGAATCCCTCCCTGCCCAGGTTCTATCGTCTTTATCATAGAGATTTGGCAGATTCACAGAGTGTTTCCTGGAAATGATGTCACTTCCAGGTCTGGAAACCCCTCACAGACTTTCTCTCACCTTGACATACAAGAGTCCTGGCAATGCTAGTGAGATGGGAGCTATAATATGGAGGGGAACCAGATGAAACTGAGTGGAAAAGTTGGCATCGTACAAATCATATAAATCATACAAATCATATTAAAAAGCATCACACCAAAGCAACATACAATGGAGATGATTCAACTACTCTGCTCAGCAAATTTTGAAATCTCCCTCCAGACTAAGGAGTCTTCCTCTGACAGAAATGCCTCCTTAGGTGGTGTCTATGTATTCATTAGAGCCAGTGTGGTGTAGTGGTGAACGCTAATCCGGAGAGCCAAGTTTAATTCCCCACTCTTCCATATGAGTGATGGATTGTAATCTGGAGAGCTGGGCTTGATTCTCCACTCCTCCACATGAAGCCTGCTGGGTGACCTTGGGCTAGCCACAGTTTTCTCTGAACTCTCTCAGCCCCACCTACTTTACAAGGTGTCTGTTGTGGGGACAGGAAGAGAAAGGCGTTTGTAAGTTGGTTTGAGATTCTTTGTAGGAGAGAAAGGCAGGGTATAAATCCAAACTCTTCTTCATTATTTGAAACCTTGTGTGGGCCTTTTCCTGGTGAAAGATTGCAGCAACCAGTGTTTGGTCTTTGGAAGTTATGATCAACACACCGATTGTCAGTAATGTAAAGCTGTATACTTTCAGGATGCAAATGGGCTTTCTTGTATGGACCATTTGTTGATCTCTTGCTCTGAATGTTAGCATGGTTAAGATCTTTGGTTTTAAACAGCGATGACCTCTGAATTCGAGTATTGGAATCGACCTGGCTCGAAATCCCAGTTTTACCATGTAGTTCACTTTGATTCCCATCCTTTTGGGAAATGAAATCTGCCCATGTTTGGAACACTAAGTTGTGATTCCATTGCTGTGGAACAGTTTTTGGTGTGTATGTGTTGTTCCACTTTCATGCGCTGAGGGAAACACTTCCTCTTTTCTCAAGCTTTTAGGTGACATTTAAAAAAATAAGTGGAAGTCACTCAAATGTTGATCTTTTACTTGCAGTTACGCACGTTGGATAACACATCGTCAATGCATTATAGCAACAGTTTGCAACCGAATTGCCTGTTTCATGCAGGAAAATCCAGTTGCAAAGGATTGCTATAAACCTATTATATAAACCTTTTAGTTTATATAAAAGGTAGAAAGTATGTATTGTTGTTGTTATTTGAATGCCATTTAAGGTTTCAGTTCAGTTCACTTTTATCTATCTTTTGAATGGCAGTGGCTCTCCAGGATTTTGGGTCTTTTAGATCTCCTGACTTTTTTTTTAGGTAGAGATACCATGAGATTGAACGTGGGACTTTTTGTACTCCAAAAAGATGTGCTATGTCTGCGTCACAGGCACTAAATTAAACCATAATTGCTGCTTTCTCACAGGTTGGATAATGCATTTTCAATGCACTATAGCAATCCTTTGCAACTGGATTTTCCTGCATGAAACAGGCAATTCGGTTGCAAACTGTTGCTATAATGCATTGACGATGTGTTATCCAACGTGCGTAACTGCAAGTAAAAGATCAACATTTGAGTGACTTCCACTTATTTTTTTAAATGTCACCTAAAAGCTTGAGAAAAGAGGAAGTGTTTCCCTCAGCGCATGAAAGTGGAACAACACATACACACCAAAAACTGTTCCACAGCTGTCGGTCAACAGAGGTGCCAGAGATTTCCCCCAGCTGCACTATATATATATATATATATAAAACCCTCTAAAATGATAGATTAAAACTGAATAGGTAAAGGTAAAGTTTCCCCTTCAGTCGTGTTTGACCCTGGGGTACCACTGCAAGCCGTTTTTGTGATGTAGTTTGCCATTGCTTTCCCCGGCTATTCTTTACCCCCTACCTATGTGCTAGGTACTCATTTACCAACCAAGGGATGGATGGATGTCTGAGTTGACCATGAGCCAGCTGCCAGAATATCTGACCCACAGGGGCTCGAACTCCTGACCATGTGAGTGGCAGGGCAAGCACTTGACCACTACGCCACGCGGCTCCTTAAAACTGAATAAAATGTTTCAAAGGTTACATTAAGAATGCCTTGCAATTATAATACAGAGGAACCTGGCAGTCAACTCTAAGACTTCTCTGGAGCCATTGTCCAGAAGGAAGAGGGTTTTTTGTTGGGTCTGTGAGAATGCTGCTGTCAGTCAACAGAGGTGCCAGAGATTTCCCCCAGCTGCACTATATAAAGGACAATGATGTAGGATATGATGAACTGACTCTTCAGAATTCATGTTACGAACACAAAGCATTTCATGGCGTGGTATTTTCATCTCCCTACCAGATTTCAGGGATAGATAACATTTTATCATAAAAGTGACCTTGGTAGACCACTGGGCTTAAGGCAGCTTCGTGCGCTCTTTGAACAAAACAAAACGGCAGTTTTAAAGCACACCAGACATCGCAAAAGCAAAGCCAGATTATTTTTTTCTCTGTTCAAAGGTTGTTCTATCGAAAACAGCAAGCAAAAAAAAAGCCTGCTAATTACGATGATTCTAAAAAATATACTTATTGGGGGTTCTGAGAGGTGCTTATTGTAAAAAGGGAAAACACAGTTCTTGCAATTTTCACTTAGGCTCATTCTGCACATGCAGAACAATGCATTTTCAAACTGCTTTCAGTGCTCGTTGAAGCTGTGCGGAATAGCAAAATCCACTTGCAAACAGTTGTGAAAGTGGTTTGAAAACACATTATTTTGTGTGTGCGGAAGGGGCCTTAGAAATTTGCATCTACTGCAGAGGTTGCAAACTAGGAAAAACAGACACTTTGGGCCCTGTCCTTTTCTATATTCGCAGCTACTAGTTTAGCATCCCAGGCCACCATCTCCATGCATATACATGAAATCCAGGTAGAAAGCAAAACTTCCATCTCAGTTGCAAACAGATTTATGGTAGAAGAGGCTGCCCAACTCCAGGCCTGAAATATTGTTCATTGCAAATAATGAGACTGAGAAATCCAGTAAACGCTGCAGGCTTACCACCAACAATAAATCTTTTAAATTATTCTACCAGCAGCCAGAATGATATACTTTATCCAACAGGACTCCAGAGCAGCCGGAGCTACATGCCCCAAACAAACGCACCAGTCCTGCTCACAAACCTTTTGATTTGGAGGGGGAGAAGTTTCAAATGAATCTTCTCTGAAGACAGTGAGAAGAATAATTATTCTGTTTCTTGATTTTTACGGTCAGTGAGTCAACCACTAGTTCCCTTCACTCATGAGACCGTGTTCTACATTTCTGAACTACTACAGCGTGGTTGTTTTATTCAAAGCGGATGCAAGTCAGTGCTAGGGAAGAGCTGCCCCAGAATCAGTACAAAGTTTAGCAGTTCTACAGAATTGCACAGGAGTAAAGTACCACTGTAAAGACTAACAGCGCTGGTTTCAGAATCAGTTTTTGTGAATCTGAGCTCTCTTCTTCAGATGTGTGAAGAGCTTTGACCCACAAAAACATATGGTGGAATAATTGTTGTGTTTGTCTTTTTGATGCTGACTCCAGTGTGTTTTTGCTAGCCAGTTCTACGCATTAACGGGACAGGAAAATTGGACCAAGTTCTCAGAATATTGTCAGAACTGTTATGAATTTTCAAAAGGAAGGCTCCACTACATAACTGGCTATGTGTGTCATTTGTCATATAACATGAAGCTTAATGTCTACAGTAGCAAAGTAGACTTACAAAGAGGTTTTAGATGCCCCACCAACATCATAACAACCTACTGCCTCAACACTGTTTAAAACACAATTAAATCTAATTAAAGGGGGCCAATCTAACTTCTGTTCCTTTGTAACTGCTAAAATAGATTAAAATTCTGTTTCCATCCTCGTAAAGTGATGGAGGACACCTTTTGATTAGTTTAAGAGATAACTTGCTAGTGTAATAGTTCATAGATTGCTACTTCAATGGATCCACCCAGCATCAGTTCAAGATTCATAAGTAAAGGGGGATTGGGAGGGGTAGAAACACATATCACAAAAGGAAAAGAGCAAAATTAAGGAAGAGAAAAGTGTGGAAAAGAGGAAGAAATATTAAGAAAAAAGGGAAGGCTTTATTTTCTACAACTTGTTAACATGTAGATTGGGATGAGCAGACAAAACTATTGAGGTGAGTGGAAGAAAGGAAGAATGATACAGGTAGAAAAAAGAATCTCGTTAGGAGTTTGCAGCAGTCATAGCCATGGTTTTGTTGGCCTAGTGCACAGCGGAAGGACTAGGTGCCAACTCACCCTTGCT
The DNA here is from genome assembly GCF_021028975.2 of Sphaerodactylus townsendi. Classification (NCBI taxonomy): domain Eukaryota; kingdom Metazoa; phylum Chordata; class Lepidosauria; order Squamata; family Sphaerodactylidae; genus Sphaerodactylus; species Sphaerodactylus townsendi. Next base: position 20,694,233 of record NC_059435.1, read on the forward strand.
AGAACAGGAGGTAACTGCTTGCAGTATAAGAAAAAGAAACACTCAGACAGTAGATTTAGTTCCAACAGGAATACTTTATCTCTTGTTTCTCAAAGGAACAAAAATAACAATGACTATCCACTCTCTACTCTGACAACAATCTGAGCCCGAACCTGAAGGTGAAGGAGAGGTACTGAATTGGGTATGCAGTCTTCTTATATAGTTTTGTCCAGCAAATCATTAGCTAGATGATCTAATCATCCTGGCCTGTGACCTTTTCACTTCTGCTGACTGTTACATGCCAATCACTGCAGACCCAGACAGAGAGGTTCCGACCTTTACAATTCTGCTGACTGTTACATGCCAATCACTACAGACCCAGACAGAGGTCTGGACCTTTACAATTCTGGGTTGACTGTTACATTCCAGTCATTCCTAGACCAGCATATGACCACCTTGTGCACTTTTCAATATCCTGACACTCTTCTTCATATCTGGTTGGAATGTTGCCTCATTACATAATATTTACAAACAAAATAATCATAAACAAAGTCATTCACATTATTTACACTCATTACATAGTTAGTACATAGTCACTACACAGAGTTACTTATTTCACTCACTTTGTACGGAGTCCCTAAGCAAATTGTACATCTGCTAAACCCAAACCAAACACCAAGTCATTATGTTTTTGTATTGGTAATGGCTTTGTTAAGATGTCGGCTGTTTGCAGATGATTCACAGTACCGCAAACTTAATCATATTTGACTGTATCAGTTGTTTTACATTTTGGAATTTCACAGCTAAGCATGTTTAGGCAATGCACTTGTTTTCGTTCTCTGCCATGGCGATACATGTCGGTGAGTCTTCAAAAACTGTTATAGGGTGTTCACATTACTCACCCAGGGAGTTTAGCAACGGCATAACCCATTGTAGCTCATTGCATGCCTCTATTAAGAGCCGCGATACTCTGCCTCAGTGCAGTTGGCAGAACCGTTGTTTGTTTCCTAGATCTCCAACAAATCGGATGGCTGCCATATTGCATATAATAACCACTCACTGACTTACATCCTGAGTCCTCTGCAAAATGAGCTGTCCATACAATCTCACTAAGTCCTTTGTTGTTTTGGTTAGAAAAGTGTAAACCATAGTTAGCAGTTCCCTTCAAGTAACGCACTACTCTTTTAGCCCCTGCCAGTCTCTTTTCTCAGTAGGTTTTGCAAAACTGTTCTAACACTTAATAAACCCAAAGAAAAAGCTATGTCTGGTCATGTCCAGTTAGCAATGTGCAGCAGGGCTGCCAATTAAGGAACTTATATAGGTCTTGCCTTCAAATGCTTTGTTGAAAGATCTTTGGTTTCTTTCATGTAAAAAAATCAGCCACCATTGGGGTTTGTGCCACTTTGGCATCTTGCAGACCAGCTTTTGTATGACACCCTATCTTTTAATTTTGGTAGGCCAGAAACACATCCCCTTCTTCAGATTTACTGACTTGAATACCCAGGTATTGCTTTAGATACCCCAAGTCTTTCAGCTTAAAGTGTTTACTCAACTCAGTGTAAAGTTGTTTGATTTGGTTGTCTGTTTTGCAAACTCACACAGAGAGATCATCAACATAAATCATCAAAATGATACATTCATCACCAGTGCACCTCTGGTATATATACAGGCATCGGCCACCTCTTTGTCAAATTTCATTTCACATAATGCTTTGTGTATAAAACCTGTTCCAACATCTGGCTGGATCACTGTTTCAGCCCGCCAGCTTTGCTGGAGCTTATAAACTTTATCAACTTGTTCATGCTCTGTCCTGTGCTTGCTTCATGTATATGGTCTCTTGCAAATCTGCATTTAAATAAGCTGTTTCAAAATCACAGTGCCTCATTTTAAAGTCTCTTTGCTCAGCCAGAGCAATCACTAATCTCATGGATTCTGCCTCTGCAGTGGGTGCATACGTCTGATCATAACTCTCAAATTTTGTTTGAGAGAAGCCTTTTGCGACTAACCTTGCTTTATATTTTTGTAAAGTCCCATCGGGCATAGGTTTACGCCTGTATACCCATCTTGCACCTAAGGATCGCAGTTTATCAGTAGGTTTATCAACAATGTTAAACACTTTTAAGTTCACCAAGGATTCAAACCATTGTCCATAGCCTGATTCCATTTTTCCTGTTCCTCAGGTGGACATTTCAACATATCATGGAAACCTTGTGGTTCTGTCCCTAATTGGTACACTCTCACTTCTTGTACCATAAACCTTTTGGTGGTATGCCTTATTTTGTTCTTTTCTGGATCTCATGGTATAGCTATTTTCTCCAGTTTGCTCAGCCCCTCCTCTCCTGGCTTCCTTCCCCTGATCACTATCACTGTTCTGTTGTTGCTTAAGGCTTGGAGCAGACGTGTGACTTTGAACAGGGAGTGTGGGTTGTGTGCTGTCACTAGGTACTGTGTCATGGCTTACTGGTGGTAAGAACACTTCAGAGTTTTGATGCACATGTTCCCAACCTGTATGTTTTCTAAAGTTGGCACTCATGGTATAAGCAATTCTTCCATGACCCAATGAAAATCTATAGCCTTTTGGTATTCTATGCGATATCCTACAAAACGCAGTCTCTCAAGTATTTCTTTTGTCCTTTTTTCCGCTGGTTGTCTGGGAATGAGGACGCTAGCAAAACCCCAAATATTCTAAGGTGCGGGAAGGCCTTTGCCAAACATTCTGAAAATGGTGTTTCATTGATACTTGAACTCCCACAACCTGTTTATTACATGTGTGGCAGCTAAGCATACAGCCTCTCCCAGAAAATGGAATGGAACCTTGGCATCATTTATCATGCAATCTCAGCATTGTTTGAAGAATGCCCAGTCTCCTCTCAGCTATCACGCTTGCATTTTCAGTCGGGCTGAACGGATTTGTTCTCCTGTGGCTGGCCACCTTTCTGTGTCAGCTGTTTGGAATTTATTCCCATGAACTCACCGCTTCTGTCAGATTGCAGGCAAGCCACCTTGTGAGGGGAAACCTCCGCTCAATCATTGAGACCCATTCCTTAAACCTTGTAAAGGCTTCCATCCTTAGATTTCAACAGCAAGCAGTAAGAATATCTGCTATAATCATCAATCAGCAGAAATATATATCGCGGCACCCCCCCCTTCGTGCTGATTGGAAAGGACCAGCTAAGTCTGCATGGACTAGTTCAAATGGTCTTTCCATTTGTCTGTAGCTCTTTTGGGGATTGGATAGGATTTCACCTTTAACCCCACTACAGACTGAACAGTCTAGGAACAGTTTCTATAAGGCTTTACACTCAAATCACATACTTTTGCCAACTGCTTGATGGTGGCAAACTTGCATGTCCTAGGGACTCTGTGGAAGATAGTGCACACAATCATCATGCATTGGCTTATTAGCTAGACTTGAAACATTCATTACATTTTCATTTTGCCCTTTATCAGTCAAGTAACATACATTTTGTCGCAGAGTGTACCTTTTGCACTCTATGTCATTCTGCCATACTGTACAACCCTGTCTATCAAATATAGTTTTGTACCCTTGTTCAGCTAAACTTGGGACGCTTCAACAAACAAAAATCCAGTCCAGGAACACACAACACATTTTGCAACTTTTTTACCTAGGGCATGGTATGTAGGTGCAGTTCCTTGCAGCGTAACAGCAGCTGGTGATCCATCGGCCAAGCTGACATGCTTACACTTGCCTTTGACTCCTCAGTCAATAGGTGATGAGCATTTAATGACATGCTCTGGAGCAGGCAGAGTCCAAGAGCCAGATGGGTTGGTTTCTGGACATCGGTTCTCAGCAATGCCGCCAAGTAGTGCTCCTTCTTTCCTCTCCCCTGTCCCTTTAGCTGGCTCCCTTTCTCCCCTTCTGTGGGTATTCTCGGAGAAGATGATTAGTAGAGCCACAACGTGAAACAACGCCGAACTGCATATGACCTTGGACAGTTCAGGGAAAGCTGGGTTTCACTTTTGCTCCTGGAAACAGCAGGCTCTCTGGCTGTGGCTTCAAGGCAAAACTCTCTTTGTTTCTGGAGCCTATAGAAGCCGCGGCAGTCACATAGTCTAGAGTCAAATCATCTTCCTTTATGCTCTGCATACCTATAGACAAAATTGTCCCAGCTGTCATCTAGGGAAGATAGTACAATATAGGCCCCATGCTCTTCAGTTAAAGTCATGCCTCTGTCTTCCAGTTCGACTAATAGTGTAATGAGCTGTTGGACATGGTTGGCCACATTTTCACCTCCTTTCAGCTTCAAATTGTATAAACGTCTGGTCAAGATTAATTTTGGAACCAGCAGTCTAAGGCTCTGGTACAGAGTCCTTCAACACCTTCCAGCAGTCAGAAGCCTTCTCAGCAGCCCGTCACAGATAGATGAGCTAAAAGTTTTCCACAGCCAACATTATGGACGCCTTTGGCTCTGCATCTGCCCTCTGCTCTGCTGCTGTGCCTGGGTCTCGTGGGCCCTCGGCCTACAGCCCATAAATCTTCAATGCATGAGAAAGCTCTTGCATTTTCACACTCCATGCTGAGTAGTTCCCTGCAGTCAGCCGCTCAAAAGGCAAACTGCACATGGTGGATGTCATCAGTGGTCACACTGCCTCCTCACACTCTCTAGCTTCAGTGGTTAGGATACTGGGCCCATAACCAAATTGTTGGCCTGGTGGGAAGTGCACAGCGGAAGGACTAGGTGCCAACTCACCCCTGCTAGAACAGGAGGTAACTGCTTGCAGTATAAGAAAAAGAAACACTCAGACAGTAGATTTAGTTCCAACAGGAATACTTTATCTCTTGTTTCTCAAAGGAACAAAAATAACAATGACTATCCACTCTCTACTCTGACAACAATCTGAGCCCGAACCTGAAGGTGAAGGAGAGGTACTGAATTGGGTATGCAGTCTTCTTATATAGTTTTGTCCAGCAAATCATTAGCTAGATGATCTAATCATCCTGGCCTGTGACCTTTTCACTTCTGCTGACTGTTACATGCCAATCACTGCAGACCCAGACAGAGAGGCTCCGACCTTTACAATTCTGCTGACTGTTACATGCCAATCACTGCAGACCCAGACAGAGAGGCTCCGACCTTTACAATTCTGCTGACTGTTACATTCCAGTCATTCTAGACCAGCATATGACCACCTTGCAATTTTCAATATCCTGACAGGTTTCGCCTTGAACATAAGGACATAAAATAGGCCCTGCTGGCTCAGACCAGTGGTCCATCTAGTCCAGTGGTGGCGAACCTATGGCATGGGCGCCAGAGGTGGCACTCAGCCCTTTCTGTGGGCACACGTGCACAGAGTTCGTCATGTGTGGGGGGGCGGAAAATCACACACACACACACACATCTAGGCTGGCGTGGGCACGATCCTTTACCTGGGAGTAAGCTCGGTTGCTGGCAATGGGGCTTGCTTCTGAGTAAACCCTCCTAGGGTCGTGATTCACCCATTCGGAGCGTTGCACGGTTGCTTCACCAAGCTTACTCCCAAGTAATGCGCGCCTCTGAGCCAACTGTTTTTTCTAAACTAAAACCTCAGTATTCAAGATAAATTGCCATGTTGGCACTTTGCGATAAATAAATGGGTTTGGGGTTGCAATTTGGGCACTCGGTCTCGAAAAGGTTTGCCATCACTGATCTAATCCAACCTCCTGTCTCACACAGTGATCAACCACTTCCTCTGGAGGGCAAAGCACGAAGCATAGAGGCTGAGGCCTTCCCATGAAGTTGCTTTCTGGTACTGGGATTTCGAGGTTGACTCTCTCTGAATGGGCAGATTCCCTTTAGTCGCCATGGTTAGTAGCCACTGACAGACCAATCCTCCATGAATTTAAAGCTAAGTCTGCGGACATCATCTTTTGGCAGTGAATGCCACATTTTAATCATTCTCTGTGTGAACAAGTATTTCCTTTAGTCTGTCCTGAAAACTATTGCCCATAAGCTTCATTAGATGCTGTCATGTTCTAGAATTGCTATTTATTGTGCTCTGCCTTACCTGCACCCCTAGTGGCTGCATGACAGAACTGCATTAGAAGTAAAATTTTGGGCCCTAAGAATTTTGCCCCCACCCCCACCAGCCCTCAAAGGGAAAAGTGAGAAAGGTCAGCTGGAAGGAAGTTTCCTGAGAATAGCATTCCAGGCATCAAAGGACAGCAGCAGTGAAGATAAAGGAAAGTTAAAGAGAGTTCTGACCTTTTTATCTCAGTAGCTCTATTGCTCCAATTAAAATGTAGGTGTGTGCTAATACTAAGATACCTGTATCATCCATTCCATCCAGCACTTACCATCGCTTATCTAGCTTGGCCCCAAGAGCCGACATATATTTAAGATCAATTTGTTCTGTACAGCAAAAATATTTTTAAGAAATGGCCAGCCTTTAACATATGCATAAAAATAAAAGTATTCTTTCTCTAATTTGGTTAGGACATCCCATTAGACGATCAATTTAACCTCACATTCTGCTGCTTCCTGTAACATCCCAGACCTGACTACACAGGATGTTTTCCTCATATTCCCAGGTGCACACAGGCTCAATTTGGATTGGGACTATTGTATGTATGGAAAGGGGGCCTTTAACCTCCCTGTCTGAGTGACATTTTCCTGACCCAAAATGGCCTCAGAGAGCCACTATTTCTCATAATTACATGTAGATTGACCTATTGGGCCAAATTGGAGTTCCCAAGGCCATTTCAAGTCAGGAAAAAATAGCATGGGATAGAAGTAGGGTTACCAACTCCTGATGACATGGAGGAGCCCCCCTGCATGGGAGGGTTGGGAGGGTTATGATGTTATAGACTGGGATCCCAGATACTGACTCTATCAGTTCCCATCAGCCCCAACCAGCATGGCCAATTGGCCATGCTGACAGAGGCTGATGGGAATTGTAGTTCCTGAACATCTGGAGAGCCGCAGGTTCCCTACCCCTGCCATAGACCCTCCAAAGCAGTCATTGTCTCCAGAGAAATTGATCTCAGTAAACTGGAGGTTGGTTACCCTTTGATCTGAATTGGGCCCCTATACATTTGAGATGAGAGACCAAGTTTTGGTGGGGGACCTCAGCAAAGGAGTAAAAAAGGAAAGCGTTAAGAACCTAAATTTCTTCCAACCTCAACTACACTCCATAAAATGAATAAGCACACACATATACAGGAGGGGAAGGAGACTAGGTGAATTTGAGGAGGCTATGTGAGGTTATTTTTATTTTTTTAACAACAAACGTAAGTGAGGGGAAATCCATATTTCTCCCTTGTCCTTCTCACATTTCCATGTGACATTATTTGATATTTTATTCTCCTGGCTTGGCTTTGTTATCTGAAGTGAAGGCAGGAAAAAGGAGGCATAAAACAGTGGTAAAGAAAGAGAGGGTGAACAATGTAGTTTCCCCTCACCCGTTGATTCTGCTTTCCGTAAAACGGAGAATTCACTTACCCCCTCGCTTAAAAAGACACTTGAATAAATGAATACAGACCTCTGCTGAGTCTACTTTAATTCTGAGTCACGTGTATCTTGTCCCTAAGGGATCCTATGTTACCTGTTCTAAAGAAGAGTTACTGGACACTGTCTAAAGTTATATGATTCATACTGATTCACTATTGGTTTCATACAAAAACACTCTTGCTCAACTGTGGGGTGGGTAGTGAAGTGTTATTTGTGTTTTGAAAAGGTATATAACTTGAAAAGTTGCGGCAGTTTCTGGAAAGTGTGGCTTCTCTAATTGAAGGCTGTACAAAAGGGAGTCTTTTCAGACAACGTTTGTCATTAGTCATTTCAGGGTGGGTCACCCCTTTCTATCATTTGATGTTCGGTAATGGGATGCAACTGAGAAGAAGTCCTGCCCGCACTCCGTGTCATGCTGAGACCAGCCAGCTGGAAAATTATTAACAGCCTTCCCTTTGCAATTCAACAGAAGAAGGAATAACGCCTCTTCCCCTGGCTCAGGGCACCCTAAAATAGAAGTTAAAAGTGTTGTCTTACTGGTTGTCCTGGTTAGAAAGACTGGTAACTGAGCAGGGCTTACCAGAAATCTTGCAAACGCTTTGTCACATTCTCATCCACAAATTTGGGACGGGTAATCTAATTATATAGTTCATAAAACAAATGGTTTGGAAAAGGGATTAGCTTTGGACATGAATGATAGGTCTTTCCCCAGCTACTAGCCATGATGGCTAAGTAACATCTCCATGGACAGAGGTAATCCTCTGAATTCTAGCTGATACAAACAAACTTGAACCAGTCAATTCCCCTTGATTCCATTAGCCCCATTGGGATGAGTTTATAGGATTTAATAACACCAAATGGACAAGAGTAGAGCATGGTAGCAGATGACAAATAAGTTTTTTGGTCACTCCTTTTAACTGTCACAAGGGCACAAAATGACAGAATCCTATACATGGTATGGGCAGTATATAAGCAACAGCTTTCATTCATTCATTCATTCATTCATTCATTCATTCATTCATTCATTCATTCATTCATTCATTCATTCATTCATTCATTCATTCATTTTTTAGATTTATACTGCCTGCCTCTGGCTGAGCAACCCTGGTCTTCCTTGGTGTTCTGTCATCCAAGTACTAACCCTGTTTAGCAGCCAAGATCTGATGAGATCAGGTTAGCCTGAGCAACCCAGGTCAGGGAAAAAATGATGTATAAACATTAAAATATGTTTACGATAGTTTAAATACTTACCAACCGGTGTATCCTTTACTCAAGATTCCCCTTGCGTAGTGTACTCCCTTCCTGTCCCCCACCCCCCCGTCATCACTCAAGGCCAAGAGAAATTGGTAAGTAGAAGCGGCGTGGAGATATGAATGCTATGCTGGGGTAAGCCTCGTGCAGCATTCAGATCCCCCACCCAAAAAGCCAATAAAGCTCAATTGTGTTTGGCTTCGTTGGCTCCCAGGTTATTCAGCTCGCCGAATAGCCTGGGTTTTTTCAGCAATATAAAATCCCGAAACAAACCAATAAGGGGTTTTGGGGGGGTTGGGGGTTTTTTGGGGTGATTTGGGTTTACCAAATCACCACCCCTATATCCAACTGGCCCAAGCTGCCAAAGCAGAATGGGGATTTACACCTGAGCCTCCCGGATCATAGTCTGAAACTCTGACCACCACAACCACACTTCACACCTGGGCCAGTCATATTCTCTCAGCACAATTACCTCACAGGGATGTTGTGGGGGTAAAATGGAGTAGGGCAGTGATGGCGAACCTTTTTGAGACCAAGTGCCCAAATTGCAACCCAAACCCCACTTATTTATCGCAAAGTGCCAACCCGGCAATTTAACCTGAATGCTGAGGTTTTAGTTTAGAAAAAAACGGTTGGCTCCCTCCACCCCACCCGCTCAAGCAGGGGCCAGCCTGTTCTAGCCTCCAGCATGTCTCGTGTGCACCACTCTGTGCCTCTCTAGCATCTTTGCCTCCTTTGTGTCCCCCCCCCTTGGGCAGCAGCCACCCGGAGCACAGGCACCAGGCCCGCCAGCCAAGTCCTCCCTGCTCACCGCAGTGCGCGCATGTCGTGCTCAGTGGCCCAAGCCAGCCTAGATGTGTGTGTGTGGGGGTGTGTGTGTGTGATATTTTGCCCCCCACATGACAAATTCTGTGTGCGCGTGCCCACAGAGAGGGCTCTGAGTGCCACCTCTGGCACCTGTGCCATAGGTTCGCCATCACTGGAGTAGGGGATACTCACATATGCTAGCCTCAGCTTCTTGGAAGAAGGGTGGGATGAAAACGTAGGAGGTAAATAATAAACAGCTTTAAATGATAGGTCTGATGCATTAGGAATCAAGAGAACAGTATATTCTCTAAATACATGCGCAGAGAGAGGAATGGAAGTTCTGTGACTTCACTGTAGACATGCTGGCCTCTTCACTTGTGGTGTCTCTGACTGGCACCACAAATCATCTTTATATGATATTTAATTCCTGACAACCCCATGCTAGGAATTCATTAATTACAAAAATGGAAGTGTTGCCTTCAAAGCTCACCCGCGGTGGCCCGCAACACTTCATTGGCGTATGTTTATACAGAAGTTGGATAATTCTGACACCTACTGTGCTTCACAAGTAACTTCTGGGACATCATTGTCCAACAGTTTATGCTAAATTGTTCCACTTTCCCAATAACTGGAGAAGGACCAATGTAAATGAAAGAAACCATTAGGTAAAAACACCCATTTCACCTCTTCCACAGTCATTGCCCCTTGAGGGAATGACGGGGGCTCATGACTTAAGAGTCCTAGAACAACAAGACCTACCAGACTCAAAGAGGGAACTGACGAAGATCTATTGTTTGATTCTATTAGTAATAGGCAGGACAAAACAAAGAAGTCTATGGGTTGGATTCAGATGACCTTTTTTTTTTGCTTACTCTTGCCAAATTCGGCATGTTATGACAGACCATCTCCCATGGCTTTGGTCCATGCAGGCCTCAAGATCCCCAGCATAGCCTTACTGGGTGGTCAAAGAAGGCCTCTATTTCTGTTTTTGCTAATGGCTAGTTCCAATCCTATGGAATAATGCCCACTGGATATGTGTGACCCACAAACAGCATGAGGATTTACGAAGAAAAAGTCAGAAAGAATACCTGGTGTTAAATCAATAATAATGATAATAATAATAATAATAATAATAATAATAATAATAATAATAATAATAATGATAATGATAATGATAATGATAATGATGATGATAATAAGAATAAGAATAAGAATAAGCCTTTATTTGGCATAACAATAATCATAACACAATAAAAAACCTGAGATGAAAGGTACACAAATACAAAGGTTTAAGATAGAATATAAATTATTGATTGTGCATCACCTCCAGTAAAAATCGTGCTACCAATTCACAAGTTTCATTGTCAGAATTGTCCAGAAGGAAAGGAAGTCTACCTGCTTCTCCCATTTCACTAGGTATCCTAGAAAGAATATTGGAATATTTTGATCTGATATTAGCAAAATTAGGGCAGCAAAGCAGTTGATGTGCCAATGTTTCAATTTGTTGTTCCCCACAAGAGCATACCCTTTCGCTCATTTCCAAGTTGTTAAATCTACCATGCAATAAAGCAGAGGGGAAAACATTGAAGCGAGCAAGTGTGAGGGCTCTTCTCTGCATAGGATTAGTCAAAAAATACAAATAGGGAGCCATCCTGTTTTGATATAGGGGTATTGAAAGATGTAAGGGTGAACAAGTTTTCATAGCAGCCCTAACTAAATTAATCGGTGTTAAATCAATAACACTGTGATTATAGGTTCCGGATTTCAGTTAGAGGTGAAGTGACATAGATTTCATGGATGAGGAGACCAAATTCGTTCTAGATACTTTAAAGGTAGCCCACTGCAAAAGAAGCCATTAGGACTGTTTAATCAGCTGCTAGCAGAATGTTCTTTTAATTTCAGTATATTTTATGCAATGCTGGCAATTTAGTTTTCATAAGTGAGTCCCGTTTACGTATTTCAAACATTTCTGTACTACTTCTCCATCAAAGCCATCTTCTTCTCGGTTCCTGTGAAGGAGTTTGGATTTATACCCTGCCTTTCTCTCCTGTAAGGAAACTCAAAAGGGCTTGCAAACTCCTTTCTTCTCTCCACAACAGACATTTTGTGAGGTAGGTGGGGCCGAGAGAGTTCCAAAGAACTGTGACTAGCCTAAGGTCACCCAGCAGGCTTCAGGTGTGGGAGCAGGAAAACAAATCCAGTTCACCAGATAAAAGTCTGCCGCTCATGTGGAGGAGTGGGGAATCAAACCCAGTTCTCCAGATTAGAGTCCTGTGCAGCTTGATACATGGGTTCTATGTCTCCATACAGAAATAATTAGATCTTTGTAGAGCTAAAGAGTTGAACAACCTTGTAGAGTTAAAGTTGGGACCAAAGGTTTTACTAACAAGGTTTTACTAACAAGGCCCAAAGGTTTAACTAACCTTCCTCCACTGAAAGAGCCATATTCCTCCAGTGGAAGGCTCTTAAAACTGGTGATAGGCTTCTTACACAGGAAGGATATTCCACCAGTAGCTGAACAAAAAATTTGGATCCAACCTAAAGACTACACAACAATCCACGTTTTCAAAGGCCTAGCTAGTATTCAGGTTTCAAAGCATACAGGGATATCTATCCCACTCAATATCTTTGGCCAGTGTAGTAACGTGAAGTGCTGTCTCTGTTGAATTTCATTTGTTCATTCCTTTTCCAGCCCAGGTATACATAAATCTTGCTGCTAGCTCATCTTTATCCTAGGGAAACAAAGAATATCCAGTGGGAACAATCTCATGCCATCTGCAAAGATTCCCGAGGAAGAACCCCCATCAGGACAGCGGGGGTTCATTTTTAAATTGGCTCTTTTATAAAAACTCGGTACCTCCTGGATTTTAAAATCTCTTTACGTCAATTATTCTTCCCAAGCTTCATTATAAGGAACAGCTACAATAGAGAATAGCTTCACCAACTGATGTCAAAATTATAATGGAAAGTGTAGAATTAAAATAGGCTCAATACAGTCATAAGAATCTATCTGTAGGTTCTGTAGCTATGTAGGTTAAATAAATGATCTACACAAGAGCAAGCGAGCTTTGCTGTGGTGTTCACTTAAAAGTGCAAGACCTGAAGAGAACCAGCAAAGACATAACATAAGATTCTGCTGGGGTCTTGGACACCCATCAAAGTATAAAAATTTAGAAATAATGCTAATTGTTAAGGGGGCTTACATCATTTCCCACTTGAACATTTTATTCACATGACAAGCTGGTGAGATAGATTAGGTTTAGATGCAACAAGTTGGGGGCCACAACATTTGCAAGGAGGAGGGAGGGATATCTCTCCCCCACCACACACACACACACAGTTGCCCAGTCCAATACAGCCCCAGGCCTCAACAGCCACCTTTGAGCCTAGCCACTGTGGCCAGGTCCAGAGCATCTCCTGGAGTTTGCCAACACAAGCTCTGCAGAACCAAGGTTAGTGCATTGTCTACATGTGCACAGATAATATTATTTTATTTGGGTGGGGATTTTAAACCCTTGCGTATGCTTTAAGTTCTCAGATTTTTCTGCAAACTTGCAGAGTCCTCCAAGTTTGCAGAAAAAACCTGGTTTTGGTCAGTGGAGCCCAAATTTGCAGATTTAGCTATCTGCAGATAGCTATCTGGTTAGAGCAGTCTACAAGATGTTGCTTTGAATGCCTAGCCCTTGAAACGTTTGGGATTATGTAATAACCAGTGGAAATACGTTTGGGATTATGTAATAACCAGTTTTGTCTAGAACAAAAAATTCCTACTATGGGCAAACTATAAAATGTATGTTACTGATGAAGCAGTACAGCCATTGTAAAATGGGAGAAGACCCGGGAACCCCCTAGATTGATTATTCTGAAGGAATTGTGACTCATATACCTTCTTGGAGGACTTTAGGACTTGCCTGGGTTTGAGGTCGTTGCCCAAGGACCTACCTTAGTCTTCCATTCTTGTCGTTCGTTTCTTCTCTTCAGCATGCTCTTGACACGTTTTTGTCTCCTTGTATATTGCTCACTGTGTGTGTGTGTGTGTATATGCATTTCATAAGTGTACACCGTATCTTTTTTGTCTTCTGACTTTCTTGTACTAAGTACATTACCTTTGTGTGTCCATACATTTTGGTAGTTATTGGTGTAGAGTAAAACGGTTGCCAGCTCTTTCATTATGAGGATTTCTTTCTGCAAAGTTTTAACGCACCTCCAGTTTGGACCAAGCTAGGTGAACTTGGCAGAAATTTGTGCAAGGAGATGGGACTCACCCACCTCCTAGCAGGTGGTTTTGGCTAGCTCTAGTAAATAAACAGTCCTGATGTTCTGGAAGCTGCACCGGCTCATTTGATTCTCTGCGTTACAATCTACGTCATTTCAAAAAGAGAAGGGTTTGGATTTCATGCTCTGCACTAAAGTTGCCCAGCCCTTATTTTAAACAACTGAAACTCATTTGCTGCCAAAGCATGTTGCAGCAAAATCATGATTTGGGTGCCTCCTTTTGTATTCTGTGCCACTGCCTACCAGTCTAAGATGAAAGAAACACACTGAGCCCAGGCAAACAAACTGTGGTCAATTGCTCCTCACTCTAGGGCCATGGTGGCGAACCTTTGGCACTCCAGATGTTATGGACTACAATTCCCATCAGCCCCTTCCAGCATGGCCAATTGGCCATGCTGGCAGGGGCTGATGAGAATCGTAGTCCATAACATCTGGAGTGCCAAAGGTTCGCCACCACTGCTCTAGGGGTTCCTGGATTGTCTACATAACATTCCTGAAATATGACAAATGTATTTTACTGAATCTCCTTGCAGACCGAGATGTTTTCCTACTGATTGTTTTCCTTCCATTTTTAACACCTGATTTGTGTCCATTTATTCTCTTGCCCAGAAGCAGTCCACTTTGCCCGGTGTCAATGGCAGGGTGGCACAGGTAGACGATGACATAAGGTGATGTGCAAATCAAGGACCCCTTGATTGAGTGGCTGGTGTTGTCAGGCCCTGCGATAGAGATGTTCCAGCAGAAATGAGGACACAACTGAAGAAGATGAAGAGTTTGGATTTATAACCCCCCCCCCTTTCTCTCCTGTAAGGAGTCTCAAAGGGGCTTACAACTCCTTTCCTTCCTCTCCCCACCACAGACATCTTGTGAGGTCGTTGGAGCTGAGAGAGTTCCAAAGACCTGTGACTAGCCCAAGGTCACCCAGCTGTCTTCATGTGGAAGAGCAGGGAAACAAATCCAGTTCACCAGATAAGAGTCTGCCACTCAAGTGGAGGAGTGGGGAATCAAACCCAGTTCTCCAGATTAGAGTTCAGCTGATCTTAAAAAGAGAGGTTGGCAGCCACCTTCCTTGTCCATAAGAACCCACACAAAACAGTGATACGACACCTAACAACCATCCAGACAACATCAGAGCTCCATAACTTTTTAATCAAGATTGTTACATTTTAGAAATATAGCAAGGCAAAAAAAAAAAAAAATCCCAACTCCATTAACAACAATGTGCTATTCACTTCTAAAATACATTGACCATACAGGATTAATGTATTGCATTTTTATCCAACTCAAGCTGGTGTACATAATTCTCACCTTTCTATTCTATCCTCACAACAATCCTGTGAAGTGGATCAGGCTGACGGATATTGAATAGCCTGAGGTCACCTATGGCTGAATAGGGATATGAACCCAGGCCTTCCTGGGTCTGTTTTAGACACTCCAACCACCACTCCTTAGCACAACAGAAGGAAAATGCAATTCACACATTGGCTTGAGTGCAGAAAAAATATTATTCATTGGGAATTACATTTAAACATGCCTAGGTGCCTATTTACCCTGATCTAGATGGGCCAGCTGCATCTCATCAGATCTCAGAAGCTAAGCAGGATTGGCCTTGATTAATACTACAGTGGAAGACCTCCAAGGAAGTCCACGGCTGCTCTGTAGAAACAGGCAATGTTTGCCCCTTGCCTTCAAAACCTTATGCGGCCGCTATAAATCTGCTGCAACTTGATGGCCATTTCCATCACCAAGGGCCCGTTTCTATGCAAATGCAACCTTCATTACCATTCTTATGTGCCTAAAATTCTAAAACAAGATTGTCATATATGCTGTGCCACTTGAGAGATAAAAGTCTCTAATCTGCAAAAAAAAAAAAAATCAGTATTGTTAGATCTCACTCTGGTTATCAGGAGTAACTTTTGCACTTTATTTTCTAGCCAAACATTGCTCAGGGTCAATGAGCTGAAGAGGATAAAGGAAAATGGGACCACTCTTTAAAACGCGATTCTCCAATCTGCAAGAAGATACAACAGTTTCCTGACAATGTGTCGGGGGAGGTCACAGCAACTGATGAGTGACAGCCAGCCAGATTTTTGCACTCAGCCTCACCCAACTGTCCTGCATAAACCAGCTCCTGTTCCTCATGGCTTTTGCACAGGCAGAGCCTATGGCCACTGACATACTTGTGTTCTGCCTCACAGTGAGCTTCTTTCCTTTGCTGCGCAGACTTTCCTTTATGCACTGTTTTTTGCCCTTCCCAAAGCCATCACGGGGCAGAGCAGAAAAGCTGTGCTGTTTCCAAACGCTGGCAAAAAAAGCTACCCTTCGTTGCTGCTTCGCTTTTTCTTGTGAAATAGAGCAGCTAAACAGGAAGCTTAATTCTTTATCTGGGTTTTGTTGCTCCTTCCTGCCTTCCTCAGGTCACCCAACAGCAGATTTTCATAGTCTTCTGGTCACTATTCCTGAATGATCAGAAGGACTCTTTTTCTGTGTGTGTTTTTAAAAAATGGTGGTGGTTTAATGCTGAAGCAAAGGACCAGTCTAACACTGAAGCAAGGAATTGTGGGGCGGGGGGTAGAGTTTGCAGAAAAACAAGGCATTCAAGATTTGAACTTTTGCCTGTGTTGGGCTGGCAGGAGTACTTTAGATAAGGAGGAAAAGGACTCTTTAAAAATCAAATAGAGTAGGCAAAGGGGGCTTTGCTAGGGTATGCATCTATAGAACTGTGTACGTACAGAGTAGAAGACTCCTATTTCTCCCCTATTAATTGTGTGATTTAATCAGTGGCATAGTGCCAACGGGGGCGCGACGTCCCAGGCAGCACCATGGCGGGAGCGTGGCCGGGCTGTGGGTGTTCTGGGGCATTCCAGGGTGGGGACAAGTGCCACTGCAGCAGAGGCACAGAGTGCGCACATGTCCTGTGCGCAATTCCCCTTCGCTGCACCCCTGGATTTAGTTTACTGCTACTGGGTGGAGCTCTTGGTTTCAGTTTCTAGTTCTTGTGGCAAATGCTTACAGTTGTAAGAGCTGCCTTCCTTGCAAACGAAAGTTGTTGTTATGGACCTGCTTGTCTCTGCTGAACAGACCTGAGAACTGTGTGAGTACTTCAACCCAATCTCTTGTGTAAACCGAAAACCACAGGAAAATGCCATTATGAAGCAAACAGCCCTGAGGCAAGTGAACAAAAGTCCTATGATTCTCACCGTAGCACTTTTGATAGGATACCTCCTTCCTTGCTGAGCAACAGAAAAGCTGATGGATTCTTGCTGGATCGCCCTCTCTTTTGCTATTTAAAGGATAACGGCCAATCCTGCTGTCAGTCTGCCGAAACTACTATTGTACCCCCATATTCCCTGTCTGATTGCACTCTTTAACAAGAATGGGAAAGGGCAACTTTTAAAAGGCCACCAAAAGGTGAGTGAAATCAGTTAGAAAAGTGTGGAGAACTCAAGTCTCATGCTATTCTAGTGCTCTGTGCAAAGAGCTACACGTGAGTGCTCATGTTGTGGAATACTTATGTGAACAATAATAGAAGTTCAGCAATCAAAGTAGTTTGTGCAAATAAAAGTAGGATTCTCAGTGACATTTATCATGCATTTTAACCATACAAGGTATGGTAGTTCATATACCTCTCATCACAGTCTACTAATTACTTTGACTCAAAATATGAGGTGATTTTTGCACCCCCCAGGCATGCGCCCGGTGCATGACGCACCCACCCCCCGCCCCCTTGTGGCTTCGCCACTGATTCTATAGTTGCCCCAAATCTCCACATTTATAATCTCTAGAGACCATCTCCTGCATTCATTTCTACAATCTTCTTCTCTTTAGCCTTCACACATCTTATTCTTAGCTCTGTCTTTCCTACCTGGCTTGTGGCTCCAGCCTAAATTCCTTTTCTTACCTCCCTTGAAAAAATACAACATAAGCAGTGCAGAAACGAAAAACATACCTACTCTGACCCTGTGGTACACTTAAGTACAATAATTTCTTACTCCTGAAATAATATAAACTCACTAATGTTAGTATCCTGGACTGTTGCACCCATAATCAATGCAAAATAACAGCTTCCAGAAGACTAAGGAGAGCAATATTAGGAAATGTATTTAATCAGCTATTGATGCCATGCTACAATAGTAGCTTTATTCCAGAATATGCCATACTCTATCTATTCCTCCAAAATTAATAAAAGTATATCATATTTTAATGTGCTTTTAGAGCATAGTATGCTTCTTAGAAAATAAAAGCAATCAAGTTCCTCACAAACACCTTTAGCAGCTTAAATAAATGTCCAGAAGCACTTATAACCACAGTTTATGAGTGCAATGTTAGAATGAGACAATGACGGCGACATGGATTTCTTAATTTGCCTCGCCCCATCCTCCAACTCTGCCCTTCTGCAAACCACAACACTCAGGTTAGATGTTGGCAGTTGGTTATCAGTGACCACTCACATGATGTCTTTTGTTTGCATATAAAGAGCCAACACCCCCCCATCAACATTCGTCCCCCATTATTTTTGGCAGAGCTGCTTGGCAGGTGCTGGGAGGAGTGAATACAGACGGGTCACTTATCCCAAGCTTGAGATCAAAGAAGCGGGTGGAGGTTGTCATGCTGTAGTTCTTGGTGTAGGTTTCCTGAACTGGGTAACAGTCCTTCATTGTGTAAACTCCAACCCAGGTTTCAACTGTAATGAAGCACAAAGCATTTTATGGGGCAAGCATGAATAATTTCCAAGTTTTTAGTATACTGTTCTTTAAACAGAACAAAAAACAACCTCTGATCTCCCACTCCTTAAAATGTGGCTTAATGCTACGCATACAAGCACACTTATTCTGGAAATAGCTTTTATTGGCCTCAAGTGCTGTGAAAACTATGGCTTTTCAACCTGTGGTGTGGAACCAAAGTATGGACTGCAACCTTTTTGCACATGGATCATGAGACCAGAAAGGAACAAAATAATCAATGAGTGATGGGAGAAGAAATCTCTCGGTTGATCAATGGCAACTTTAGGTTTGCCTGTACATAACATATGAAGTGCCCTGACCTGGATGTCCCAACTAGCCCATTTTCATCAGACCTTGGAAACTGACTGGAGACGACCAAGGAAGTCCAAAGTCGCTATGCAGAGGCAGGCATTGGGAAATTACTTCTGATAGTCTTTTGCAGGGGTCTTCAAATTATGGCCCTCCAGATGTTCATAGACTACAATTCCCATGAGCCCTACCACTTGGCCATGCTGGCAGGGGCTGATGGGAATTGTAGTCCATGAACATCTGGAGGGCCATAGTTTGAAGACCCCTGGTCTTTTGCCTTGAAAACCATACAGGGTCAACCATAAGTTGGCTGTGACTTGACAGAGCTTTCCATCACCAATATGAGAGGGTCTGACTTCAAAATGTTTTGAAAACGATTTCAGTAATGGAAGCATTCTGGTACAAAAAAATATAAGATACTTGGTTTCCCATTTAAACTGTTTTAAAACTTGCCAACGTAGTCACCATTTCTGAGATGTACCCTTCTAATTTCTGAGGACACCCTCTTCGTGATACTTAATAATGTCTACAGTACTGGCAACAAGGAAGTAGTCATTGTGTGCCTCCAGCTGAATAAGAATCAATCCGAGATTACCTTCCAAGAAACTAAGTTCTACAGGTTTACAGATTTAAGGCAGACATTTACATTCTGAAAGGGATGCAATCCAGATGCATATTTTGTTAATTATTTCACTCCTATAGGTGTCCACAGAATGTGGAATGGTCTAGTATACCCCGATCCCTTCAGATCTTGGATGGGAGACCACCAAAGAAGACACTGATGAAGAAGGCAGTGACAAGACCCCTCTGCTTCTGCCACCCTTGAAAACCCATTTCTGGGGTCACCATAAGTTTGCTGTGACTTTGCTTTAATAAATTAAGATGTGAGTCTTTAGAGTCACTATGCAGAAAGCCCAGGGTTTTGTAGAAATCCAAATTAGTTATTGCTTAGAGGAACAAGAATAGTATTTATACCACACATCATCTGATGATTAAAAAAAAGGTTTTATGGGAGAAGGGTACCTAGTAGGGTCAAAGAAATAATGTTAAATACATAAAGCAAGAAGTGCTTACATTTCCTAGCTGGTTTTCTATCAGACCATTCCTGTACCATAATTTGATCTGAAGGTCCTCCAATATAGTACTGATCTTCATAGGTTGAATTGTCTGGAATATCATACGGATCCCAGGGCTCAGTCAAAGTCATCTTGGAGCACAGCTTTGTAACCTGCTCAATCTGAAACATCACTGCATCTTTATATAGGTATATGTATTCAAAAAATCTGGAAAGAAAACAGGCAAAGAGAAAAGGAGATGCTGGTAATTCTTTGTTCAAGGAACACCAGGGGAGTTTAATAGTGTATAGCACAAACTGGTTTAATAACGATTCCTTCAGTTCAAGAGAACTCTTAGAACTAGAGTTCTATGATGAAGGGCAAGCACTTCTAACTGAGAATTCCCAGCATGGCAAACAAACTACAATTCCCAGGATCCTTTGGGCAGATGACATGAGTCTGTAGTGTTGGTGTGCCTTAGTATAGTTTGGATGTGAATAGCTAGAAGACTGTAAGTTCAAATCCTGTTTTTGCTGCATGATAGTCGCCATCTGGGGTTAGTTTTTTTTAACGCTGATTGTTTGACTGTTTTAAAATATTTATTGTGATTTTATTGTGTTTGTTTTAAACTGTTGTTGCTACCCTGAGCCCCTTGGGGAAGGGCGAGGCATAAATAAATAAACAAATAAATAAACAAGACAGACAGACAGACAGACAGACAGACAGACAGACAGACAGACAGACAGACAGACAGACAGACAGACAGAAAGAAAGAAAGAAAGAAAGAAAGAAAGAAAGAAAGAAAGAAAGAAAGAAAGAAAGAAAGACAGAAAGAAAGAAAGAAAGAAAGAAAGAAAGAAAGAAAGAAAGAAAGAAAGAAAGAAAGAAAGAAAGAAAGAAAGAAAGAAAGAAAGAAAGAAAGAAAGAAAGAAAGAAAGAAAGAAAGAAAGAAAGAAAGAAAGAAAGAAAGAAAGAAAGGGCTTAACAGGGGAATGGAGAACTAGGATGGGAGTTAACTCTGCCTCCTCCTTAGACCAATTGTTCAGAAAGCATCCACAAGGCACTATACCCACAGTCGCCTGGTAGTTCCACTCTACGCTAAAGCAAAGGGGTTGGTTTAATTATTATTTTTGCCGCAGCTCAAAGGAGCCCCATGATCCGTGATCCAAATGAGCATGAAGTCAGACGCTGCCCTCCAACAGCAGAGCGACAAGCCCACGTCACCTTTGCAGCACAAACAGGATTACAGAAAACAGTGCATTATCGTACAGTTCACAGCTGTGTGCCATAAGAAACAGGCCAACTTTTCCCAATCTGCTTGATTTTCCTAAATCAGCAGCTGGGTCATTGTAATGCTAGCGAGATGTTTTCCAAGAAATCTGGAATACATGCCAACTACACCAACAATAAATCAGTTTGAACCTTACCCACATTTTCAACTTCTTAAGAGCTTTCTCCAGATAGTAATTCTCAAACAACATTTGTGCATAATGGTGATCCATGCCAGTGGTTGTTACATGCACCTTGACATTCTGGCTCACTGGACAACTTGCTTGCCCAAAAGCAACACAAAAACCTCTTGTTTTATTGAAAGCTCTCTGCTCAGAGTTCTCTCTAGTATATACATATACTGGTATACACAATGATTCTCATTCTATTACATTAAGGGAAATGGAAACTGCTGTGGGAGTTTAAAGAAGATCAGTAACATTCAAGAACATCTCGGCTCCACTGCCAAAACTGTCTGTCCAAGAAAACACTCAAGTGCCAAGGTCTAAGACAAAGACTCAGAAACGTCTAACAATTAGAAGAGTTCTGGGACATCCAAGACTATTGAGAATGGCAGAGAACTTCTCCCTAAATGAGCCAAAAGGAACCTTTTCCTGTAGTGATTTCCACTGAAAGGGAGAATAAGAGTTTGGATTTATACTCCACTTTTCTCTCCTGTAAGGAGTTTCAAAGGGGTTTACAAACTCCTTCCCTTCCTCTCCCCACAACAGACACTGAGGTAGGAGGGGCTACGAGAGTTTGAAGAGAACTGTGACTAGCCCAAGGTCACCCAACAGGCTTCACATGTAAAAGCATGGAAACAAACTCAGTTTACCAGATTAGAATCTGCCACTCAGGTGGAGGAGTGGGGAATCAAACCCAGTTCACCGTATTAGAGTCCACCGCTCTTAACCACTACACCATGCTAGCTAGACGACCATCTAGCTATCATGTTCTCCCATCACCTACTTGCCAGTGAACGAGAGTGCAATGTCTCTTTGCTCCAAATACACCTCCACTATAGAAGAGGCAGTAGAGCTAATAAGCTAGTCAAATCCTTCTTTATTATTTCCTCCTGTCTGTTCTGTTACTACTTTTTTTGATCTCAGATTGCTTTTCTCAGGGACTTCCTTCCTGCTACTTTCTTTTTTTGTCTTCTTTCTCCATCCTCCAAGGAGCCCAATATGCACTCTAAGAATCTTCCTCCGTCATCAAATTAGATAGCTACAATGTCTAAGCCTCCTTCCCAACAACAAATGACATCCATTTCTTTAAAACAAGCCAGCTACTAAGCTGCAACAAGCCTTTATCCTAAAATAGCTTCCTTACTTCCACTAGTCAACAGCCAGCGCTGGCTAACATGCCTGAGAATGTCTGCGTGCAGAATGTCCTAAGACACCTCCCCAGCAATTCTTTATCTGAGAACATATCTGCTCCATTGATGCAGCAGCAAAAGCATAGACATTCCTGCAGCAGAATATCAGGGTCCAGTAGGCTTCTGACCATGTGCCAGAGCAACAATTTAGACTGCCTGTTCACTGACCTTAGCCTTTCTTCCATTTCCCCTGTTTCTGTCCAGGGTCCTGATGCATTTCCTGCCATTTTAAACTCCCAGCGCGCACTGTCTCCTCACCACTGCTGCCTCTGAATCCTCACATTGTCAAGACTAACGATATTCTGCACAATTTTGACCTCGTCAATTGGCAGCTGTCCCTCAGTTCGCCTTATTCTTGAAAAGAGCTCCTTGATAAATGGAAAAAGTACTGATGGAAATCAACAGAGCAACTAATGGGCACCGTAAATTGTGTAATAATAGAGAAGACTAGCTAAATGGGATAGACCAGGTTCCTTGTAGTAAAGTATATCTTTTAGTGCTTCCCCGCTCTCTTTTGGGGCCACCACTTCGTGGAATGGACTCCCCATAGAGGTCAGGAAGGCTTCCATATTTCTGTCATTCCACAAAAACAAAAAAGCTCCGGAGAAACTAGATTTATAAAAATTAGAAACAGTGCAAAAATGCATCAGATATATGTTAAGCAATGCAGAAAAGTAAATTACAGAATGCCCTCATTGCATTGTGTTCTACTTCTGTAATTCACTTTTCTGCATTGCTTAACTTAACATATATCTGATACATTTTTGCACTTTTATTTTCATAAATCTAGTCATATTGCATGGCTTATTATCTTGCTGTTAAGAATCCACTGTTTACACAATGTAATTTGCCTTGAGTCTCTGTAAGAAAGGCAGGTAAAAGTGAAAACAAATCAATAAATCACCCAATTTCCAGTGCAAAGAAGGTACCATTGCAAGTAGATGGTAAGCTGAACTATTCTGCTTGGCATAAAATATTCCACTTGCATTTGAATTGGTGAAGTCTAGGAAAACTTTGCCACTACTGGCCACGAAGTTTGAGAATAAAATACCGTTTTCAACTTCAAGGACTTATCCGGAATGCTCTGTTCCCTTAAATTCTGCATAGTGGTGGTATTCCTTTCTGTACAAACTCCTTGCCACAAAACCAATTTCCCAGATCTTTTTTTTCCTCACTTCTATCAAATTATGTGCCAAGCCGCATTTACTGATGTTTAAGGAAGGCATGCCAGAGAGCTGGCAAATCCTGTCTTCCATTAAGCTGTGTAGAGAAAGTTAGTCACATGCTTGAGTGCTTAGTTGGGTAATGGCCAAAATGACTCAACATCTTGCAAGAACAATCTTTCCCAATTTTTTTTCTTCCATAAAGCTAAATACTGCCCTGTGCAAATTTTGTTTCCTCACCCTTTATGAGGCCAGGAAAATAATTTTCGGATAGTATTTTTAGAGGTCAAGAACAAAGGGCCACTTATATATTGGGCCAGTTATACAGTACCCTCCTAAAACTGTCAACTGCAATGGATGCAGAAGTGTACAACTCTACTTAGGATGGCACTTCTAGGACCCTAAGCCCCGAATTTACTTTAACTTTATTTTCATTTCATTTTATGCTGGTTTTTGGCTGCCAAGGAGACCCCAAAGTGAAAAATCAAGCAAAACGCCTATAAAAATCAAAATACTTTTTGGAAAGCCATGCACCTTCAAGAGGGGAATCTGCAACTGTTGTGAGCTGAAAGTGAGTCAAGTGCCATAGCAAGATCAGAGCCCTTTGCCTTACCTCTCTTTCACTGTATGATCAATAATCACGTAACTAATAGATTATTTGCAATAAACAATGTTGTACAATGATCGCAATACAGCCACCCTAGAGATCACAATAACATTATAATGGGTTTAGTGGGAGGGGGGTGGGTTTGTTGCCATCTGTTTTTATCTGTTTTATCCAATATGGACCTTTTACTGAATTATTTATATTGATGTTATATTGTTGGTCCTCGTTGTACGCTGCCCTGTGCCCTTCAGGGGAGGGTGGGTTATAAATACAAACAAACAAACAAACAAATAAATAAACATTGGATTTGCCCTTTGTCCATGTTTAGGAGCTTGGTTGCAACTTGGTAGCTGGCACAGAGGAAAAAGTACAGGAGAGATGAGTCGCTAGTCCCCAAGTACAGAGTTCTTCAGTGCTCCGGGATGCTCTGACTGAAGAAAGACAAAAGGTTTACCAGCTAATACCTCAGCTGTACTGTCACTCCTAAAGGAGAGAGACCGAGAAAGCCCAAACTCTAGGTTGTATTTCTTCTTTTTGGGTCAAGAAGATTGGGAATGACCCCAAAACAAGTGGACTTCTTTTCTTTTAAAAAAATCATTTTATTGGGTTTTTTAACAATTACAACAAAACTAACACAAAAAACCCCACAAAAGTGTTTCAGCCACCCTTTGCTGACAGAAAGGAAGGCTTAAGACTGGCAGTACTATTGCAGTTGCCAAGCAATGTTCACTAAGGCATTTGTTTCTTAAAGCTACCAGTACTGCTTCTTTTATTTTAGGGGGGGGGGGTTTAACCTCCCCAATTTTTCAAATTCAGATTTTCCCACAAGCATGAGGCATTTTTCAGGTTTGTAGAATAATCTGCCTTCACTGTCCACAGCTCTGAGTTTTGGATTTATCCGCAGATTTGGAAACATTGAGAATTAGACCTATTGATGTGCAAAATTGAACCAATGGGCGTGCACCCTCTCTGACCTCTTTTTCCGTTATCCAGAGATAGCAATTCTTGATAAATCCCACTGAACTCAAGTCAGTTTATTTCTAAGTAAACAAACATAGGATTGTGTTATAACATGGCTAGCCCCTCTGGAATGATTCAACCAGGATATACGGACGGACACCACACCCCACCCCAAATCCAACATCTTCTTTGCATGCATTCAGAACACACCTATTTTGCTTGACCTCTGGCTGAAGAGACGGTTTTTCCCTTTTTGCTAACATGATAAATTTTAAACAGGTTTTATGCCCTTTTAATACGTCTTATGAATTTTAAACAGCTTTTATTGATTGTTTTTAAGTTGTTTGGAATTTTATGAAGCTTATGTTTAGATATAGGGAGGGATAAAAATCCATATAAATGAATGAATGAATGAATGAATGAATGAATGAAATTAAAAAACCCCTCATTAGCCGACAAGCAGACCAGAGATGCTGGGGAATTTTGAGGCATCCCAGCCACAATGCAACACTGGGGTTAAAAGACCAACACTCAGGGTGAAAGGAGGGAAGTGGGGAAAGCGCGCGATGGGGATACAAACGTGCGCCCCACCCCCTTTCTGGCACCGCCCACTTAAAAAGCCCCGTCCTATTAAAAAAGCCCCTGGGCACGGCCCAGTGAAAAAGACCCGCCCGCGGTTGTGTCTTGCCCTTGCAAGGGTCGGCGTCAGACGATGGGGCGGGGGTCAGACCTACTTCTTGCACGGGATGAGCCCCTTCTTCTCGTCCAGCACCCGGAGGCGCTGGTTGGGGCCGTCGTAGGTCACCAGCGCCCGGGTGTTTTTGCCCGTGTTGTGGTCATAGCGCACCGTGCGCCCCTCCCACTGCACCGGGGCCTGGCAAGGGACGGCCGGCTGCGCGCTCGCCGGGCTCCAGCCAGCCTGGCTCCCTTGCCCGCTCCACAGCACCAGCAGCAGCAGCAGGAAGGCTCGGGGGTCCGCGACGCCTTTGGCCATGGCTCGAGCAACCGCGGGCCCTTCTCGCAAGCTTGGCGGCGGGTCTGCTTTCCTTCGGCCGCTCTGGCGAGGCTGGAAGGCCGCTGCGCAGAGGCCAGGCAGGCAGGCAGGCGGCCGTGTGCCGGACAGGAACTGCAGAGGGAGCCCGAGACGCCGCCGACCGGGCGCCCGCGGGTTACCCGATAAGCTCCGGGCTTCCTCTGCGCCCCCCTCCCTGGGAAATCTCCTGTGCGGAAATGGCGCCCGGATTTTCCTACTTAAGCCCCCCCCCCCCCCCTTTGCATCCTGGAAAGTGCACCAAATAGTCTAGAGGGGTCCAACTCTGGAGCTTTAGATGTTCATGGACTACATTTCCCATCACCCCCTGCTGGCATGGCCAATTGGCCATGCCGGCGAGCGCCAGAGTTGGAAACCCCTGAAATAGTCCCTCCGACTCTAGGCTCCGGAGGGAGTCTGAAACCTTCCTTTCCCAGGCTGTTTGTGTCGGTTGCCGCTCTTGATTCTAGTCCGAAGTAAACGCTACGCGCGTCCCAGGCTAGAAATCGCGTCCTCTTAGATTTGAACCACGGGAGAGTTTATCCAGCGTCTGCATCTCTTTGGATAGCGTGCCGTTATTGAACCACAGTGATATTTTTCAACTGAGTTGCCATGTCCATTTGGGAAAATCCGGTTCTGAATTCAATTCGGTTCTGAATTGTTGTACACGGACAACACAATGGCTCCTTCCAAATGGGAGACCATGTGAGTCTGTCCCTGCAACAGTACCGTAAAAAATGAAGAACCTCTATTCCACAGGTGTCAAACTCGCAGCCCTCCAGATGTTATGGACTACAGCATCATGCTGTCAAGGGATGATGGGAACTGTAGTCCATAACATCATGAGTTAGAGCTGGAATGAGTTCTGTCTTTTAAAGCTACCCCTGGGCTCATGTAGAAGATTAGCTGCGATCATTATTCTGAATAATAATGTACAGTCTATGTGTGGCGGTGTTCTGGTAGTTGTCATCTTATTTATTTTGTTAAATTTATATCCTGCCCAATTCCCAGCCAAAGTGATTTATTTATTTATTTTAATAAATTTATACCCTGCTCAATTCCCAGCCGAAGTTGGGCATCGAGCAGTTTGCATCAGGGTTAAGACCAACAAAACCAATACAGTTACATACATTAAATGTTAAAATCAGGTTCTATGCAAATTCTAAAATATAATCCCTATGGAGAAGGCAAAACAGTCAATAAAATTTGTGCCTGCAATGAACACAATCCCCATCGCTGTGTGTTTATTGGGAAGGGAAAGACGAATTCACCAGATGGAGAAGTACAATATGTTATTTATGATTTATGATATGATTTGGAAGGTTGGTTATTTCAGTTGGAGTATCACTGGTATCATTCTTCAGACACATGTAAGATGTGTTGCCATGGTGAAAATCGCGTCTTCCTGTGACATGCCTCTGAAGATGCCAGCCATGGATGAGGGCAAAACATTAGGAGCTAAAACTACCAGACAACAGCCACGCAATCTGGAGGAGCCACAACAGCCAGTTGATTCCAGCATAAAAACCTTTGACAGTGGAATAAATGTGCTGCCCTGGTCCTAGCATATTGGCTGGACCTTAAATCCTATAGAGTTATTCCTCATATTAAATGTCACTGTTACCTGCTACCCATCCTTCCATTACAACTGTTGGAAAGTATGATGATACTTTTTACTTGTATGATAATGATATTTAATAATGACGATGATATCGTCACAACCAACTCAGGGCAACCCTTAGGACCCCGGGGTTTTCTAGGCAAGAGGTGAGGAGAAGCAGTTTGCCATTGCCTTCCTCTGTTGACCCCCATCCAAGTACTAACCAAACCCAATCCTATTAACTTTCAAGTCCTCAAAAAATGGGGTTAGTAAGGGCTATTCAAGCTAATGAACAACCCATTTACTTGGATGCGAGTCCACAGAACTCCCCTAGAAGTCTTACATTAAGAATAAGAAGAGTTTGGGTTTATATCCCCCCTTTCTCTCCTATAGGAGACTTAAAGGGGTTTACAATCTCCTTTCCCTCCCCCCTCCCAACAAACACCCTGTGAGGTGGGTGGGGCTGAGAGAGCTCCGAAAAGCTGTGACTAGCCCAAGGTGTCACCCAGCTGGCATGTGTTGGAGTGCACAAGCTAATCCGGTTCACCAGATAAGCCTCCACAGCTCAAGTGGTAGAGCAGGGAATCAAACCCAGTTCTCCAGATTAGAGTGCACCTGCTCTTAATCACTACACCACGCAGGCCCATGCATGATTTTGGTGCTAGGCCTATTGGCATGTATTTAATTTGAAAGATATAATGAGATGTGCCTTGTCATTTATCCCCTGACATGATGCTCCTGCATCATAGACGGAAAGGTTAAGATTATTTCCAAAGGGAAGGAAAAATAGATGCCCTCCCCCACACTCATGTTCACCTGCATGTGGTGTATCCCAGCCTGTTTCTTGTGGATTAGAATCCACCTGCTCTTAACTACTACACCACGCTGGTGAGTAAGGTAGTCTACAGCCCCTGTGCTGCCTGTTTCATGTTTCTGCTCCATGTTTCAGTATCTGGAATTGCTAAGGGAATTACAGAGCAAGGCTATAATCATGAGGACTGGAGGCTTGATGGTTCTTGGAAAAAATGGGGGAGACACAGTGACTGTTTTCGTAAACTTCACTGAAGATTAATCCATGTGGATTCTTATCAAAGCCTGAAATGTCTGGATTACTATTTATGTTCATTTCGATGTGTCTGAATAAACGGAGGAAGGCTGGCCTTCGAAATGCACCCTTCCAGTACCTTCACAGCTAGTTGGATTTGAAGATTATTCTCACACTTAAGATGCACGGCTGGCTGACCTTGGGCCTGTCGCAGTTTCTCAGCCCAATCTATCTCGAGACATTGTTGTGAGGCTAGAACCGAGGGAGATAGAAAGATGCTGTAACCCACTTTGGGTCCCCTCTGGAGGAAAAAATGGGGGAGAGTGGATAATAAGTAAGGACATGGTTCAATTTTAAGCATGCATGGGCCCCACTAAGTGCAGTGGAATTTGGTTGTTGTGGGTTTTCCGGGCTGTATGGTCGTTGGTTGGTAGATCTTGTTCCTAACGTTTTGCCTGCATCTGTGGCTGGCATCTTCAGAGGTGGCTGGCATCTTCAGAAGTGTGTTACACATGTATTGTCAAAGGCTTTCACGGCTGGAATCACTGGGGTGTTGTGTGGTTTCCGGGCTGTATGACCATGTTCTCCTGATGTTTCACCTGCATCTGTAGCTGGCATCTTCAGAGATTCATCTTCAGCTCAAAAACCACACAACACCCCAGTGTGTTACACACTTCTCCCTGTGATACACTTCTAAAGAAGCCAGTGTAGCACACTTCTCTCTGTGACACACCTCTGAAGATGCCAGCCCAGATGCAGGCGAAACATTAGGAACAAGATCTACCAGACCACGGCCACACAGCCCAGAAAACCCACCACAACCAGTTGTATCCGCCAATGAAAGCCTTTGACAATGCAGTGGAATTTGTTTCCCAGCAACTGTGTTTAGGACTCTTAAGATTCCTTTTTGACTCCTTTGATACCTTGCAATGCTGTAAGATTTCTTTGAGACTCCATTGATTTACCTGCAATGTGTATTCATAAGAAGGATATTTGTAGGCATTTATGGGCGCTTGAGAATACCTAGTGAACTCTGCAGCGTAGCCCCCTACAGGCGACAGGAATAACTGCAGGGCTTTGATAAGGAAAGTTTGAGCTTCGAAGGGAGAGAAACTTTCAATCGAGCTGTTTGGAAAGTTGACCCTGGCGGGACCGGGACCTCCAGTTCCCCGCTCTCCAAGGCGACAAGTTCGAATCCCGCTTCTGAATCCGTGGTTGTAAAAGCAAAT
This sequence comes from Sphaerodactylus townsendi, assembly GCF_021028975.2. Taxonomy (NCBI): domain Eukaryota; kingdom Metazoa; phylum Chordata; class Lepidosauria; order Squamata; family Sphaerodactylidae; genus Sphaerodactylus; species Sphaerodactylus townsendi. The sequence continues at coordinate 20,724,359 of NC_059435.1, forward strand.
GGAAAGAGACAGCCTCTCCCTCTTTCTCCACCTTTGCTCAATCTCCCTTCGGGATTTATTGCAGGCATCAAGTCCCCCCCGCTGGAGGAAGGCGAGAAAAAATACCGCCGCTTTGAGACGCGCGGTGAGAAATGGGCAGCCGGCGAGGACGTCGCCTCGGGGGAAGGGGGGGGCGAATGGATGGAGGGGATGTCAACCCAACGGCGCCCCTGGGGAGAAGCAACCTCTCCACCCACCCCTTTCCCTCCCCGGCTGGCCCAAGAGCCCGATCTCGTCCCCCCGCGCCCTTATAAATGCGGCGCCGTCGGGGCGACGGCTGTGGGTGCGCAGCCACTGCGGTGCCCAGGTCTTGCAACTGGCGTGGAGGGATCCGGTTGGGGGTCACTCGCCCGGCTGCTGCAGCCGTCCCAAGGGAGATGTGGGCCCTGGTGGCGGGGCTGTGGCTGGGCTCCCTGCGGGCCACGGGCGGCGTCCAGGGCGCGCCGTGCGAGCCGGTGCGCATCCCCATGTGCCGGCACATGCCGTGGAACCTGACCCGCATGCCCAACCACCTGCACCACAGCACGCAGGAGAACGCCGCGCTGGCCATCGAGCAGTACCAGGAGCTGGTGGAGGCGGCCTGCAGCCCCGTGCTGGGCTTCTTCCTGTGCGCCATGTACGCGCCCATCTGCGCCCTCGACTTCCTCCACGAGCCCGTGCAGCCCTGCCGCTCCCTCTGCCAGCGCGCCCGCGACGCCTGCGAGCCGCTCCTGCGCCGCTACAACCACACCTGGCCCCCCGCCCTCGCCTGCGACCACCTGCCCGTCTACGACCGCGGCGTCTGCATCGCCCCCGAGGCCATCGTCACCGACCTGCCCGAAGGTGAGCAGCCAGCCCGTGGCGTGGGGGGGGGGGCGGGGGGAGGGATCGCCGGGGAAGTCCACCCCGGCGGGGGAAGAAAGGCGCTTGGCCCAGCCGCAGCAGGTAACGCGCATCAGACGCGCCTCGTCCGGGTATGGTTCACACTTTTTCTGCACTCCTGTCTGGTGCTCTGGACTTTGAGCAAGGAGTACAGAAAAAGACGTTATCCGGATGATGCGCGTCTGATGCGCGTTACCTGTTGCGGCTCGGAAAAGCGTCCTTCTTCCCTCCTCCTCCTCCTCCAGTCTCCTCCTCCCGTCTCCTCCTCCTCCTCCTTATTATTATCACTATTATTAAAGCAATAACTTTTTGCCAAGGAATGAGCTAGCAGTTAAGAGCAGGTGGACTTGATCTGGAGAACCGGGTTTGATTCCCCACTCCTCCACTTGAGTGGCGGAGGCTTCTCTGGTGAACCAGATGTGTTTCCGCATTCCTACATTCCTGCTGGGTGACCTTGGGCTAGTCACAGTTCTCTCAGAACTCTCTCAGCCTCACCTACCTCACAAGGTGCCTGTTGTGTGGAGAGGAAGGGAAAGGAGTTTGTAAGCCCCTTTGAGTCTCCTTGAAGGAGAGAAGGGGGGGGGGGGTATAAATCCAAACTCTTTTTTCATCCCTAGCATCTTTTTTTCATCCCCAGTATCCTTACTAAGAAATGGGCCAGAAAATAGGTTTCTTCCTATTCCTTCTGAATGATTGTTCCCTTACAATTTGCTAAGGTCAAATTATGGGTGCGATTTATGGATCAGGAGGAAACAGAGCAGATCATATCATATAAAAGGGTAGCTTGGTTAGTTTTCCATTTGTTTTATCCTGCCTTTGCTGGGATCGTAATGATGTCACTTTTAACTGATTAATATTTTATTTGCCAAATGTGCAAATTTTTGCATTTTCATTTTGTGTGTTGGAAATCTGCTATGAATCCTACCAGCTAAAGCTGTATATGAATAGAGGAAATAAATGAAAACACCCATCTCCTCCCAGATCTCCAGGCTGGAGCTAAAGCTGCAATCCCCTACGCCCATGTTGACATGGGAGTAAATCCCATGGGACTCGATGCTACTATGGCTGTTCAGCTTTGAAAAGGGATCTCTGGAGTCTTCCAAGAGGGATCAGACAGAGGGCACATTCCCACCCACAAACGTAGGGTTAGATCTCCATCATGCACAATCCAACTGTGTTCAGGATGGACAAGCTCTCTCCCCCAAGGCCCTTCCTGATCTAATCCTTCAGGTCTCTTTGTCTTCCCTTGTTCAGAAGATGTGAAGTGGATTGACTTATCAGATGATGTGACGGTTCAAGAGAGACCTCCACCTGTCGAGTGCAAGAACTTCAACCCCGGTGAGCGTGTCTTTCTCCTTTGCCCTGCCGGCCTCCCCAAAACTAATCCCAGCACTAAAGATATCCCCGCTGACCTACCTCTTGTTATTCTCTCCCTTTTACGAAAAAGGTCGATGTAAATGTAGGAAGATCAAGCCAACGCTGGCCACGTACCTAACCAAAAACTACAGCTATGGTAAGTTGAAAAAAAAATCTCTGCATTTTGTCCAAATATTTAGACTCGTCCCTCTCCCTTCCTTGTGTGACCGGGATGGTTTTCATCGCTGTATCGTTTTGCCCCCGTAGACTTCTGTGAACACCATCTCTTTTCCTGATCATAATTTAACCCATTCCTTTACCAACTGGTATCTTGAGGGGAACTGTTTAAAGAAATTTATCCCTGGTTTTTCCCAGTTTCCTTGTACTTTTCCCCGCAACATAACTAGGAAAAATGCATTGATTTTTAGAAGACTGATATTCTCAAGGAGATGAAATTGTTGTTAATTCCAAATAGGTACTTTTTAACATACCATCGTCAAACAACTAATTTGTGGTTTAAACTGTGAAAGCACTAAAATAATTGTTGAATTGAAGACATTAAAGACCACTGTGTGCTTCAAACAAAGCAGCCCCCAATTTTACACATGAAAGAAAAGTTCTTTGGATGCAACTTGGAGAAAGGTAGACAGAAATCCATTTAAAATCCCTGTTTTTTGAAGGTACTTAAATGAAAAATTAGGGCTGTAATACTGTGCACAAGTATTGGGAATAAATCCCATTGTACTCATTAGTAGTACTTCTGAAACATGCACAAAGTGGTTCCAGTGGTTTACTCAGAATTACATCCCAATTCAAATCTTTTTTACATTGATTTTAATGGGTCAAGTTCCAACAGAATGAGGACGCTCCCTGATACATTTGCATGGAATTCTAACTGTGCACCATAGTCTTATACACAGTTACTCAGAAATGTTCCACCGAATTTCATAGAATTTATTGCCAAATGGGTGTCCACCATTCCAATTTACTTTCCCCAGCCCAGACTCTAAGGGCCTTTCCCCACTTTTCCTGCTGCCGCAGTCACTGTGCGCTGCTCTCAGCGCGCGGCATCCCTGGCGCGCGTCCAAGTGTCCCCACGACCCCGCAGAGCGCGGGTCATCAAAAGGCGCCGTTTTCACCAGCACCAGGGATGCCGTGCGCTGAGGGGGCGCGAGAGCAGCAGCGTTGGGGGCGGCTGCGCTGTTGCCGCCCCTGACGTGGGGAGTGCAGTGGGACCCCGCGCTACTTGTGGAGAGTAGCGCGGGGCTTAAGGTAAGTGGGGAAAGGGCCTTTAAGTGGTGGTTCTAGTGTCAGACCCAGATCTGAGAAACTCAGTTTCAAATTCCTACCCTTTTGTGAGGATAAAATGGAGATGAAAAGAATGCTGTGTGTTGCTTTGGGAGAAAGGTGGGGTATATATATGAAGTAAATAAAATAAAATGGATCTATACTGATGTGTAGATATGGTTCAGTAAAGGTGTGACTAATTTGGACTGAAGCCAGCTGACTTGCATCCAAGCAAAGATATCCCATTTTGAGGTGGTAATCTTCTGCGGAAATCACAACAGTAGGTTAGGATCTTCCCTTACCATGTTAAATGCCAAATAATAATTTTATAAATTCCAAAAGATTAAAGTACAAGGTATTTTTTTAGAGAAGTTGACATTGATTTTACTAAGTGCAACCATGTCAAGGAAGGAAGGAGTGTTTTATTGGGTAGCTTTGCTAGAACTTTAGTTTAACTAAAAAACTATATTACAATTATTTTCTTAATTTCCCAGATGTCCATGGGGTAAACATTTGTGCCATATAAATACACAAATATCAACCAGCTTCTTTTTAACCTTTTTATGTGTTTTTATTGGTAGTAATGTTAGCAGTATTTTATTACTCTTTAATTAAACCACATCTAAACCACCCTTTTGACAAAATACAAGAAGTCAAATTGCTTTCCTGCAGGTTTTAAATCTCTGCGGTGGGACCTAGAGGGGATAGGCGTGATAATGGGAAGAGGTGGGAAAGAATATTTTGCAGTCTGTTAGATCAAGGGATTTGATTAAGAGGACTGGATCAAAACTTTATTATTTTTGTATATACACCGTTTTCCAGATGTTTAGTCCCAAAGCAGCTGATGATTAATAAAAATGAGACAATAAATATCTGATATCCTGATCCATCTAAAGAGTTCCAGAAGCATAGGTGAACTTCTTCATACATGACTCATTGGATCAGAATTAAATGGCAGGCAGCAATGTGACACATATCCTGATATGCATCAGAGTACACATCATCCAAGATCAAATCCTCCAAATGTCCACATTGCACTGCTTTTGGTAGGATGCACATCTGAATGTACAGACCCATCCGCATGTCGATACTTGCAAATCCATGGTTGCTTTAAGAGCAACTAGAGAGACTGAGCATAATATAACCACTAAGAAATATAGTATACCAAACAACAATAACAATCTGTCAGAAGTTCTGAGAGAATAATAGAATTATAGAGTTGGAAGAGACCACAGGGCCATCAAATCCAATACCCTGCCGTGCAGGAACACACAATCAAAGCATTCCTAACAGATAGCCATCTAGCCTCTGTTTAAGAAGGCGACTCCACCACATTCCAAGGCAGTGCATTTAAGAAAAGATGCATTTTAACTACCAGTATATTAACATAACAGCACCCAACTGGCAAGATAGTCCTCCTTTGCCCAGCCTCAGATTGCCCCCAAATGTTCTATAAACCAGAATACCGAAAGGGTAGATAATCCCATAATCTAAGAGGACGTTCTCCCTAGCGCTGTGGTGCCCATCATCATGCCCGGTGGTGCCATGGCATGGTCTTTACCAGTGTGTTTCTGGACATCCACTTCCTTCTTCCCCAAAGAAAAAAGCCAAGCATAGCTGCTCTACATCACAGTGAAGCAAGAGGTCAGAATAGCCCAGGGGACAGAAGATTTGTGTCTGCAGAGAGCACCCATTCAGAAATTGCCTCATCAAAAGAACCTCCCACCATTTTCTGTTTGCCCCACTATTAATGGCTGCCATTTTGTGGTGGTATTCATTAGCTGGTTTCCATATATCAAAGTGCCTCCGAGCTCAGCATGGTAGGAGACGCCAGCCCTAGAAAGTGAGCTACGCTGAGAGACTGTTTGGGGCTTCGTTGTGAGTTAATACCCAACATGTGTATCCACCAAGTTACATTGTGTGTTGCAGTTCTTCACGCAAAAGCCAAGAGCCTGGAGAGAGGCAGCTGTAATGAGATCATCACAACTGTCGAAGTGAAAGATGTATTCAAATCTTCAACTCCAGTTCCCCGCTCTCAAGTCCACCTGTACGCCAATTCGTCCTGCCGGTGCCCACCTCTTGCACCAAATCAAGATGTACTCATTATGTGCTATGAGTGGCGCTCAAGGTAAGCGTTAATGCCATAACAAGAAATTGAATCGGACTGAAGAATAGTTTGTCCTCTTTGTTGGCAAACACAATAAGCAAATTCCTTTGTGTGCGTGGTCCACTGAAATGGCTGTGGATGCCCTTGAAGATCAAGGGCTTTGTGGTAAGGCTTTGTCATTCCCATTCTGAGGTCTATGCACTGGCTGCCAGTTGGTTTCCAGGTCCAGCTTAAGGTTCTGATGCTTATCTTGATAGCTTTCATGACTCACTAACATGCTTCTCCTTGCACGTTCTATTGTGGCAGCTTCATTCTTCCCAGCAAGGGCCAAGGACAGTATCCCCTTTGTCTAAGGCCGTTTCCCCACTCACCTTTTGTTGCGCGCTACTCGCTCCAAGTAACGTGGGTTCCAGCGGCACTCCCCACTACCGGAGCGGCAACAACACAGCCGCCCCGATTCTGCCGCCCTCACGACCCCTCAGCGCGCGTCTTTTCTGTTCCTGTTCGGAACAGCGCCTTTTGGGAAACCCCGCGCGACTACCTGCAGTAGGGAGCGTGGCTGCGCGCTCAAAAACACCTGAAGCTTACAAAACCGTTTTGCCTCTGCTTTTTTTTTAAAGTGAGGAAACGGCCTTAGACATATTCTGAGCAATTGTCGCTCGAATTGTTCCCCAGTGTTGCATGGAAGTTCCAAAACACTGTGGAGTATTGAGCCACCGAGGATATCGCCCCCTGCAGGGTGGCCTCTTACCTGTGCAGCACCAATATGATAGCCATGCGGCCGCGTGGCTTAAAGGGAATGTTGTCCTTGTGCCTTTTCTGGGCTGCCCCATGCTTGGGAAACAGCTTCCCCAAAGAGGTCATGGGAGTGTTAATTCCAGCTGGAGAGTCTGTAAAACGTTTGGGGCCAATCTAAAGCTGGGCAAAGGAGGATTACCTTGCTAGCTGGGTGCTGGTACGCTAATGTAGTTTGAATTTATTTTCTGTTTATTGTGCTAATATTTAATTGGTTTTAACTCTTGATTGTATGTGATTTTATTGCATTTCATATTGTTTCTGTCTGCCTTGGGTCCTGAGTGGCAGGAGAGAAAGGCAGACATATAAAATGTTTTGAATAACTATGCTTCCAGAGTGGGGCAGCTCCAAGCATACCTGTCAGACCCAATGTAGCATATGGCATGTGTGTTAGACTTCTGATTGGATGAGTCTAGGTCAGTGATAGCGAACCTTTTCGAGACCGAGTGCCCAAATTGCAACCCAAAACCCTCTTATTTATCGCAAAGTGCCAACACGGCAATTTAACCTGAATACTGAGGTTTTAGTTTAGAAAAAACGGTTGGCTCTGAGACGTGCGTTACTTGGGAGTAAGCTTGGTGGCAGTTGGTGGCTTTGCTTTGAAGCAACCGTGCAACTCTTCCAACGGGTGAATCACGACCCTAGGAGGGTTTACTCAGAAGCAAGCCCCATTGCCAGCAACCAAGCTTATTCCCAGATAAAGGATCGTGCTTTAGTTCTTTGCATGAAAATCAGTGGGGCTTAACAGGGTTACCTACACTGCTTCCCCAAAACTAGGTTTTAGGTTTAATGCTAATAATCGAGCCCAGCTACCCATGCCAGCCTAGATGTGGGGGGGGGGACTTTGTTTGCGCGTGCCCACAGAGAGGGCTCTGAGTGCCACCTCTGGCACCTGTGCCATAGGCTCGCCACCACTGGTCTAGATTGGAATCTCGCCCATTCAGGAAGCTCACTGACTGATTTTGGATCAACCGCTATCTGTCAGCCTGTCACCAGTGAGAGTTGTGAGCTTTTGGGAAGAAGAGTAGGACACACTTTTGATTATTATTAATAATAACATCTGAGAACTTACATGGGTTTGAAAAGGAGACAACGGAATTTGGAGGAGGGATGAGACAGGAGGTAAGCAACATTTTCTGTCTAAGCAAGGGTTAAGGGGAACACAGCTCAGTGGTAGAACCAGTGGTGGGATTCTAATGGTTTAACTACCGGGCCGTGCCCCCTCACTACATGCTCCCCACTGCCCACTTTCCTGGCTGCTGCACACACACGCCCCTTTTGATGTTGGGCTGGGGAGTGGTGAGGGAAGGCAGCAGGTGCGGTTTGGCCTGCGTACCGCCAGGCTGGCTGCCCAGCCACCAATGGGGTCAGACTTCTTTCATCGGTTGGCCGCCTCTGGTGGGGCCCCTTTCTCTGGCATTGGTGGAGAGGCCTGGGTGGGCGGCAGCTGCCAGAGGCCCCCACAGGGAACTGGCCGGCCGCAGATCAGGCCGTGCGCCTGGGTCAGCGGCATGGCCTCTCAGGGTGGCCTTCCTGGGCAAGGGCAGCGGCTGGGAGGCCTGGGCAACCTCCAGCAGGGCTGCGCCCTCCTGCCAGCCTATCGGGCCATGTGCCTCTGGGCTGGCACGCCTTTGGGGGAGGCCTTCTTGCACCCAGCTGCTATGGGGCTCTGAAAGCCCCCTCGCTCCCTCTTACTTGGGAGAGGGAAGGACGGGGCTTTTAGTGCCTTTTAGCAACTGGTTCGCCTGAACCGGTGTGAACCGGTTGAATCCCACTACTGGGTAGAACCCATGCATTTCATTATATGCCATTAAAGGTTTTGTATTTGTATTTGCATTTCATGCAGAAGATTCCTGGTTCAGTCCCAGGCATCTTCAGCTAAAGGATATCAACTCTCAGAAAATATCATTTCCTACCTTAGACCCTGACATGGCACTACTAATTAGAGGGGATAATACTTACCTAGGAGGTCAAGTGGTGAGGGTCAGTATAAAGCAGCCTCATGTGTTTGCGTGGGTGATAATGGAATTGGAACTCGGGGGACATGTCAGAAACATGATCTTGATTAATCTTGTGGTCTTTGTGAGGATGTTGGAGCATCAAAACAAATACCGCTCGGAAGCGGGAAAAGTTTACACAGAGTTCCGTAATTCCAACGTGGAACAAGTTTGCCGATGCTGTTTTTAAAGGTCACTGAGGTTTTCTTTATATACCCTGTGTCAAAGGAATGGGAGAAGTCAGCAAAAAACAGCATATTGTGTTTCCCATCAGCCTCAGCGGTATGTAAACAAGGCTTAAGTTACAGTGGCTTTTAAAAATGTCAGAAGTAACGGTCACTTGCTTGGAAAGTGCTGGAGGAAAGACCACATTCTTGTTCCTCTCGCAGTTTCCACTTGCTTGATTTCATTGAGGGGATGAGAGGCATTTGCAGGCCTTGTCCGGCTCCGCCTTGGATTAGAGAAAGCAGAAGCACTGTGGTGAACTTGAGCCATAGTGGGAAATGCTCCCTAAGAGCCTGTCTGAGTCTGTGTGCAAACCTGTGCTCCTGCCATGACACAGCAACAAGCAGCACAGGAACGTGCTAGAATGGCATCCCCACTTCACCTCACTTCTGGTGGCTGTCCCCTCGTCCCTCCCCTTCTCACATCATGTCTGCAAAAAAGCATAGGAAGAAGAGTCACACCTAAACCTGCCTTTGCCCAAGATCTCCATTTCACACACACCCCTTTCCCTATCTAACTGTCCTATAACACAGTAGAGCAGGGAAGGGGAGAGCCTTTAAAAGCACAAAAGAAGGAGAAAAAGAAGAGTTTGGATTTATGCCCCCTTTAAGGAGACTCAAGGTGGCTTACAAGCTCCTTTCCCTTTCCCCCTTACAACAGACACCTTGTGAGGTAGGTGGGGCTGAGAGAGTTCCGAAGAACTGTGACTAGCCCAAGGTCACCCTGCAGGAATGTAGTAGTGCGGAAACACATCTGGTTCACCAGATAAGTCTCTGCCACTCAGGTGGCAGAGTGGGGAATCGAACCCAGTTCTCCAGATTAGAATCCACCTGCTCTTAACCCCTACACCACCCTGGAGGGGTGGAAGGGATGCCAGCCTCCAGGTGGGACCTGGGGATCCCCTAGTATTACAGTTCATCTCTATGTTATACCAATTGAATTGGAAGAAATAATCGTTCTAAATCGGGACTTCAGATGCTAATTTCAGCAAATAAAAAAAAGATTTATTGAAAAGTGGCAATCGGACAGTTGACATCTTCAGCCTACCTATGAAATCCTTTGAAGTCACCTCACGTGACTCAGAAAGAGGTATCCCTCGGTCATTTCTGCTGAGAACCTGTCTGTCTTATCAGAAAAGTAGGTGTACTGAGATCGTGTGCCCACCGTAACCTGGAAGCCTTGAATGACGTCACTGCAAAAGTAGGCGTAGATCTAGATTTCTGTAGGTCAAAACGCCTTCACAGGCAGCATCTTTTTCAAGGCCACGGCAGATTCTCAGTCGTAGGTTTTATAATAAAGAAACCTCAGACGGATTAGATATAATACTTTCTAAACTAACCTAAACTGTGGTTTAACTTTCTTAAATCTACGATCTTACCTAAGACTTATCAAATAATACTTAAAGCTGATATAGGCTTATTAATTTCTAATGGTACATTTCCCTTCTGCCGTATCATCCAGACTATAGAGATCAATTCCTTTGGAGACAGTGGATGCTTTGTTTGGAGGGTGGATTCTATGTCATTGTACCTAGAAAGGTCTCTGGGCCTTTCCCCACTTACCTTCTGCCCCGCGCTACTGTAGGCAGAAGGGTCCCTGCTGGCCACTCCCTCAGGCAAGAAGTGCTGGGTCCCCACCTCACTACAAGGGGCTGGGAACAATGCAGTTCCTCAGTCAGTCTTCCCAGCCTGAACTGCAATTTCTCTCAGCTTCGTCATTCTTCTTCCAAAAGGCTTCCAAACAGAGCAGGAACGTAGGTAAGTGCAGGAAGGGCCTTGCAAGAGTCACGGGCCTGGGGGAAAGCCTGGGCCACACCAGAATCATCCATCGCCTGTAGAGCACGGGTCAAAGCCTGGGCACACCAGAACGACGCTTTGAGAGCAGCGAGGCATACTGGGCGGGCGCGGGAAAGGTCTCTGTCCTCCCCAGGCTCCAAACCCAAAACTGCAGGAGTTTTCCAGCCCCACCTACCTTACAAGGTGTCTGTTGTGGGGAGAGGAAGGGAAAGGAGTTTGTAAGCTGCTTTGAGACTTTTTATCATTGAGGAAAAGCAGGCTATAAATCCAAACTCTTCATCATCATCATTTTATCCTCACAACCACCCTATGAAGTAGGTTAGGCTGAAAGTTCACCCAGCAAGCTTCCATAGCATGAGTGGGGACTTGAACCTTGGTTTCCCAGATCTTATACCTGAATCGCTGCAATATGGTGGTTTTCTTATAGTGGCGCTTGTCTGCTTTGGAAATTATTGGTATCTTCTGTTCCTCTGTCTTTGACTCCTTAATTGAAATTTCAGGTTGATGCTTCTGGATGGATGTTCAGTTGAAAAATGGAAGGACCCCTTGAGCAAAAGATTCAAGGTAAGAACACTCACATTATACTTCCCTTCTTCCAGAACAGGGTGTATTCCTCATATTTGCCTCTTCGGTTCAGCTCCGCTCAAAGGATCTGCTGATGGGCTACAGTCAGGGTTGAAAGCAGACAGAAACAGTGGGGTGCTGTGTGGTTTCTGGGCTGTATGGCTATCTTCTAGCAGCATTCTCTCCTGACGTTTCGCCTGCATCTGTGGCTGGCATCTTCAGAGGATCTGAGAGAGTCAGGAGAGAATGCTGCTAGAACACGGCCATACAGCCCGGAAACCACACAGCACCCCAGTGACTCCGGCCGTGAAAGCCTTCAACAATACATGAGACAGAAACAGATGCTGGATACCCCACGGTGGTGGGGCAGGATATAAATTTCCAGCAAAACCCTCAGGCACATTCATCACTGAGTGCCAGAAATTTTTAAAAATCCATTATGGTAGTTTCCAAAAAACACGTAACCTTTTTCATCCTTGGATACAACATGTGCTGTGGCTGTTGAATTAACTACATGTGTAAAAAGAAGCCATATTCAGAAGCACATGAACTCAGCCCAGTCTGTATGCATACAAGCCACTGTTCTAGGAATACAAGACTCCGGTTTTCCCCTTGAGCCACAGGATTTCAGAGGGAAGGATTGCAAAGACCACTTCCTTGGCATGCTTTTCACAGTCGCTACCAAAGTGTTCCAGGGGATTTTTCTCTCTCTCCCGCTCCACTGTTTTATGTTGCTGGAAATTCCCACTGAAACATCTTTGGTTGAGCTTTGCCACAGAAACCAATTTTGCTGCTCACAAAGAGTTTGGCTTTTAGAAGTTGCTGGATTGCCTTCTGCATATGCCCTGCCAATTTCCCCCTTAGACTGAATATCGACATCTGATATATATATATATATATTTTAGAATGGAAGTTTGTGACACGGTTTAAAATTCATGATGGTGTAAGCTGGGAACAACTTCGTTGCTAAGCCCACGCTATGATGTACACATGTACAGTGGTCAGAATGCGGATTCCTTGTGAGGGGAGGTCCCGGAGTGTTATTGGTGTTGTCAAAATTTTATTTCTCCCTTCCCACTCAAAGAGGTGCAAGCTGTTCTCTCATCGGGAGTCTGTGCATCTAATTGCATGAAGCTTCCGTGTGATGCTTATTACATGTAAACTGTTCCTAAGGTGTTCTTTGCTTTTGATGTGGTAATTATATCTTCTTTCAGGATATAAGCTTCAACACAGGGAAAGCTTGTAAGCCAGTCTGCTTTGTAAAGCTCAAGAGGCAAATATTGAAAAATTAAAAAGGTTGCAGCATAACTTTGAGATGCATTTTAATAGGGAGAGAAACCATTCTGTCTGTCTGTCTGTACACACACACACACACACGCACGCACGCACGCACAGGTTTACTGGTTCCATGTGTGTTGAGCATGGTTTTAGACTCAACTTTTATACTATTGGCTCTGCCCCCAAGCTCTACCTGACCAGCGTGGAGATGGGGTCGGGTTGAACCTGACTGGCCCCATTTATATTCTCCACGGGGGGATTGGGCATGGGACAAGTCCCTTTCGCTGGCATGCAACTGAGGTGCAGCTGTGGAGGGAGCGGTGCCCAGGGTAAGCTCCGGGCACCATTTTATTATGCTACGCCCCTGTTTTCTAGGTCTCCTGTTGTAGCCTGTCTTCTTGTGTCCCTGATGCCATTTGGCAGTGCACTGAGCGAAAAATGAGAGGGAACAGTCAACCTGCTGATGGTGCAGTGTCCCTTCCAGAACAAACCTGGAAATGATACAAGTGCGTTGACGTGACTTTATAGGATCTCCTCTCCCAAGGTTCTTTGCTTAAACACTAGTTTTGATCCTAAAGCATCATACTGAAATGGTGAAGTCATTTCCTGTTTTGCACTGGAAGTGACGTGGTGCACTGGTGTAATGCCCATTGGGCAAGGTGGGCAGCTGCCCAGGGCATCACCTTGTGGGGGGCATCAAAATGCTGGGTTCGTTTTTGGGTATTTTAGTGGTTTTCCATTTGTGGCCTGCAGGGGGTGCAGTTTTTAGGCTAGCGGCACCAAAATTTCAGCGTATCATCAGGAGACTGTCTTTATGCTACCCCCCAAGTTTGGTGAGGTTTGGTTGAGGGAGTCCAAAGTTATGGACTCCCAAAGGGGGTGCCCCTATCCCCCATTGTTTCCAATGGGAGCTAATAGGAGATTGGGGGCTACAGTTTTGAGGGTCCATAACTTTGGCCCCCCTGAACCAAATTGCACCCAAACTTGGGGGGGGGTATCATTAGGGCAGTCTCCCCTGGATGAGACCCTGAAAGCTTTGAGACTCGTGCTCTTCAGAAATGTGCCCCTACAGCCTGCAACCCCCATTGGACAGCAATTGCAGAAAACTCAATGCAGAACAAAGATTCTTGGGCAAATTTCTAGATGTTCCTGCAGGTGCATTTTGATGGATGTATCGGCACCAAAATTTCAGGATATCATCTGGAGATGATGGCACCCCCCAAGTTTGATGCAGTTTGGTTTAGGGGGCCAAAGTTATGGACCCTCAAAACTGTAGCCCCCATCTCCTATTAGCTCCCATTGAAACAATGGGGGGATGGGGCACCCCCTTTGGGAGTCCATAACTTTGGACTCCCTGAACCAAACCTCACCAAACTTGGGGAGTAGCATAAGGACAGTCTCCTGATGATATGCTGAAATTTTGGTGCTGATATGTCTAGAAATGCACCCCCTGCAGGCACCAATGCCCTGGTGCAGAAAGAAATTTGGTCGTGGTGGAGTGGCCGCCCATGGGGGGGGGGGGGCATCCAACTCAGGTTTTGCCCAGGGCTACAGTTTGCCCAGGGCTGCCTCGTTACGCCCCTGACGTGGTGCCACTGGTGTAACTTCATTTCCTCCATCCTTATTCCCAACTCTGTTCCACCACTTCCCAGGTTGTGGCTGGCAACGTTATGCTCTGGTCCTCAGGAAAGATGTTTTAGATTGACTAGGGACTCTGCGTGATATTGCGGTTAAGAGCAGCAGGGTCTGATCTGAAGAATCCATTTCCCTCTCTGACTTACGGCAACTCCATATGGTTTTCAAGGCAGGAGACGTTCAGAGATGGTTTGTCATTGCCCGCTTCTGCATGGGCTGAGAGAGTTCTGAGAGAACTATATCTGGCCCAAGGTCAACCAACAGTTTTCATGTGGAGGAGTGAGAAATTGAACCTGGATCTCCAGATTAGAGTCTGTAGCTCTGAACCACTATACCACTCTGGCTAGGAAACCCAAAATGGCGAAGATTCCATGAAGTAATATCACTACATCTTAGTATTTTTTTAAAAATTGTCTTATTTATTCCCATTTTTTAAAAATTTTCATATTCTTTCTGAAACCTTGGGAATTACCCTAGATTTTAAGAAACTGATACATTAGCCCTGGATAGCCCTGATAGCAACATTTGCCTTTTGGAGATATGATGGCTCCAATTTTATGAATAATCTTCTGGTAATTATACGAGGACTTTTATTGTTATCTGATTGCTTCAGGTTTTACTTGATTGTTCCCCGGGGGAAGCGTCCACTAAGAATCGCCGTATATAAATCTATTAAATAAATAATAATAAAAATAAATGTATTCTGCGACTTCATGCAAATAGGTGGGTATGTGGAAGGTAGAACATTGTGTGGAGAGAGGTCCACACCTCTGAGATAATTAGAAGAAGAAGAAGAAGAAGAAGAGGAAGAAGAGGAAGAAGTCCACCACCACTTTTCACCACTTCCACCACCACACCACCACTGGCCTACCACCACCACTTTTACCACCACTTCACTAATTTCTCACTACTCAATTACCACTACTAATTACTCATCACTCTCACTCACTACTCTACTGCCTCACTACTCTCACTCACCACTACTCACTACTCATACCACTACCACTACTCACTACCACTACTCAATACTACTACTACTACTAATTTCACCACCACTACTCTTTCACCACCACTACTACTCACTACTCACTACCACTCACTCTTACCAATTACTACTCACTACTACTCACTCAATTACTACCTCACTCACTACTACTACTAATGCATTTCACTACTACTCACCACTCACTACTCTCACTACCTCACTCACCTCACTCACCACTCACTTTCACTCACCACTACTCACTACCACTACTACCTCACCACCACCACCAATTACCACCACCACCACTACTCACCACCACTCCTCAAATTCTCAATTTCACCACTACTTCAATTCACCACCACCACTACTACTCAACACCACTCACCTCAATTTCACCCCACCCCCACCACCACTACCACCACTACCACCCCCACCACCACTACCACCACCACCACCACACCTCACCTTACCTCTCACTCACCACCACCCACTTCACCTTCACCCACTTCACCACCACCCACTTCACCTTCACCCACTTCACCACCACCCACTTCACCTTCACCCACTTCACCACCACCCACTTCACCACCACCCACTTCACCACCACCCACTCACCTCACCTCAATTCCCACACCACCCCACCACCAAAAAAAAAAAAAAAAAAAAAAAAAGCCGTAAATGTAAAAAAAAAAAAATAACTTTAATAAAAAAAAAAAAAAAATATAAAAAAAAAAAAAAAAAAAAAAAAAAAAAAAAAAAAAAAAAAAAAAAAAAAAAAAAAAGAAAAAAAAAAAAAAAAAAAAAAAAAAAAAAAAAAAAAAAAAAAAAAAAAAAAAAAAAAAAAAAAAAAAAAAAAAAAAAAAAAAAAAAAAAAAAAAAAAAATTTTTTTTTTTTTCTTTTTTTTTCTTTTTTTTTCTTTTTATTTTTGTTTTCAATTTTTTTTTTTCTTTCTTTTTTTTTTTTTTTTTTTTTTTTTTTTTTTTTTTTTTTTTACTTTTTACTAATTACTACACTTACTACTACTCACTACTACTACTACTACTAATTTCACTACTACTACTACTACTACTACTTTCTACTTACTACTTACTACTACTACTACTACTTACTACTACTACCACTACTACTACTACTCACTACTACTACTAATTCACCACTACTACTGTTTTACTAATTACTTCACTACTACTACTACTACCATTTTACTACTACTTCACTTTCTTACTACTACTACTATTTTACTACTACTTACTACTTACTACTTATTTTACTACTTCAATTACTTACTACTAATTACTTACTTTTACTACTTACTTAACACTTCATTTACTACTACTAATTAATTTCAATTACTACTAATTACTACTCACTACTACTTACTACTTACTTCACTTACTACTCACTACTACTTCTCACTTTCATTTACTACTAATTACTTTTCACTAATTTTACCATTTTAACACTACTCATTTTACTACCACTTTTCACCACTTAATTACCATCAATTAATTACTTTACCATTTCAATTTACTACTACTACTACTAACATTACTACTACCTACTTACTACCATGCATTTACTACCATACTTACCACTACCACCAATTTCTCACTACTAATGCCTACTTTCACTTTCACTACTAACACTTAATGCCTTGGTTTTACTTTTACCACTACTACTACTTACTACTACTCACTACTACTTCAATCACTACTACTCACTACTACTAATACTACTACTAATTACTAATTACCACCACTACCACTTCAATTACCACACTTAATTAACACTACTCACTTCAATTTTGCCTAATTTACTACTACCTAATTTCATTTTACTCTCATTTTACCACTTACTACCACTACTAATTACCACCACTCACTACCACTCACTAATTAATTACTCTCTACTAATTACTCACTTCAATTAATACCTTTATTTCAGCCACTACCACTTCACTACTCACTCACCACCAATTACCAATTTCACTTTGCCTACCACTAATTACCACCACTACTCACTCATCACCATTTCACCACTACCTACTACCACACTACTTACCACCACCTGTAAATTTCTCAATTTCTCACCTCACCTCTCAATTTCAAATTCTCACCTTTCAATTTCTCAATCACCACTCACTAATACTACTCACTACTTACCACTTACTACTACCACTTACTAATTACTACCACTACTCACTTACTTAATTACTACTCACTACTTCATACTTACCACTGTACTCATACTACTACTTCACTACTACTCACTACTCACTACTACTACTCAATGCCTCACTACTCACTACTTTTACCACCACTTACTCACTACCTACTCACCACTACTAATTACTCACTCACTACTTTCACTGCCCCACTACCACTACCACTACCACCACTACCACCACCACCACATCACTACCACCACACCACCACCACACCACCACCATCACCACCACCAGCTTCACCACCAGCTTCACCACCACCAGCCCGACCACCACCAGCTTCACCACCACCAGCCCGACCACCACCAGCTTCACCACCACCTTCACCACCACCACCACCACCACCACTTCATCTCACTTCACCACCACCACCACCACCACCACCACTACCACCACACCACCACCACACCACCACCACCACCACACCACCACCACCACCACACCACCACCACCACACCACCACCACCACCACCACCACCACCACACCACCACCACCCCACCACCACCACCACCACCACCACCAACCACCACCACCACCACCACCAACCACCACCACCCACCACCACCACCACCACCACCCACCACCACCACCACCACCAACCACCACCACCACCAACCACCACCACCACCACCACCACCACCACCACACCACCACCACCACCCCCACCACCACCACCACCACCACCACCACCACCACCACTACCACCACCACCACCACCACCACCACCACCACCACCACCACCACCACCCCCACCACCCCCACCACCACCACCACCACCACCACCACCACCACCACCCCCACCACCACCACCACCACCACCACCACCACCACCACCACCACCACCACCACCACCACCACCACCACCACCACCACCACCACCACCACCACTACCACCACCACCACCACCACCACCACCACCACCACCACCACCACCACCACCACCACCACCACCACCACCACCACCACCACCACCACCACCATCACCACCACCACCACCACCACCACCACCACCACCACCACCACCACCACCACCACCACTACCACCACCACCACCCCCACCACCACCACCACCACCACCACCACCACCACTACCACCACCACCACCACCACCACCACTACCACCACCACTACCACCACCACCACTACTACCACCACTACCACAACCACCCCCACCACTAACACTACTCATTACCAAGGAGAGGAGGAGGAGAGGAGGAGGAGGAGGAGGAGGAGGAGAGGAGAGGAGGAGGAGGAGGAGAGGAGGAGGAGGAGGAGGAGGAGAGGAGGAGGAGGAGAGGAGGAGGAGGAGGAGGAGGAGGAGGAGGAGGAGGAGGAGAGGAGGAGGAGGAGGAGGAGGAGGAGGAGGAGATTCCCCAGATAAGCCTCCACAGCCCAGGCGGCAGAGCAGGGAATCAAACCCGATTCCTCCAGATTAGAATGCACCTGCTCTTAACCACTACGGCACTGCTGCTCACATTACTATGCATACCTCCTCCACCAGCTGAATGTATGAACCATGGAAGAATTGATCTGTATGAAAGATTCCTCTCTCACACTCATATGTTTACTTGTTTAAAATTGTTTTTCTAGAGGTGGGAGCAGCGACTCCAGGAACTCAAGTTACGAGCAGCCCATAACAAAAACCAAAATGCGAGAAGCTTCAGTCGCAGCGGGGCACAGAAACAAAACTCCAAGAACACCAACCCGGTGCTTAGCGGCCCTAAGAAGATCAATCAACCGAGACGTGACCGGAAAGAAGTCAATATCAAAAGAATATAAATTCCCAATTCTTCTGAGGAAAAGATTCGCTTGCATGACAAAGGTTCCATCGGCCTGAAAGGTGTTAATCAGTGTTCCCCGAACTCACAAACATTTGCAGCAATGTCCCAGACAGCCATTATTTGCTGCCATTTGCTTTTTACAGGACTGCCTTTTCCTGCTAAACAACAGATATAGGTGTTGTGGCCACATCTGATTGATCAATGAAAGTCAGTTGATTAGGTTAAACATGGTTAAGCATGGTTAAACAGCAAATACGTTGTGTGATTTGGAAATGTGGTTGAAAAATAGGAGGCAGACATGTTTCTGTTGCCATTTCAGCAGATCTGAAATGTACCATGAGGTTATTTGTGCCTGTGTTTGAGGTCCACCTGGATTTCTTCTGGAGTAACCAATAAACATCTGGATCTGTTATGCTGTTCAAACATGAATTTGGCAGGAATTGGTGAACATACCAAGGCTGGTTTTACACATGTGCTCCAGATGTGGCAGCCGCTGTTGTTTCCCTTGTGATGAGACGTACTGTGCAGAGAGGGCACACATCAAAATACAGTATCTAATTTTGGGTTCCTCTGTCTCTAGTGCTGTTTTGTAGAAGTATTGTCAGTGTGAGATTTCTTCGCACCCTCTGCTCAGGGCAGGTGGTGTATATGTGTATGTATGCCAAAATGGTGGCTGTTTTGTTAAGAGCCCCACAAATGTTCCTAAAGACATGAGTCTTTGATCAGCATGTGTTTGTATAGCAAAAATAATCCAAATCCCTTCCTCATCCTCTACTTTAGGCCAGCTTTTTCATCAATGTTAATTGTTGCATGTAAAATTTTCACAACGTTAATTGCTGCATATAAAATTTTTAGAGTACTCTAAAAACAAATTATAAGCTTAGAAATTATACTTTTGGACTTGTCACTCGTAGATTTCTTATGAATAGAGGTTCTTTTCAAACATGGAATGAAATTATTTCAGCCTTTGAACTGGAAGCATGGTTAAACAGTAGGCTCGCTGTGTGATTTGGAAATGTTGTTGAAAGACAGGAGGCAGCCATTTCAACGCATCTGAAATGTACCAACATGAGGCTATTTATGCCTGTATTAGAGGTCCATGGAGGGAACCCATTAACAAGCATAGCCTAAGAAGTGCATGGACTGAAACTCTACACTGAGATGGATGGGGAACTTTTGAAGGAGAGGAGCATCAATTCTCTTGTGCCCATAAACTATCTATTGACAGGGGTGTACTCCCACTGGGACATGTGATGTCACATGTCCCCGGGTGCATGCCATCTAATCACGTGGGGGGCGCCGGCCGGGTCCTTACACCTGACCTCTTCTGCAGCCTGGGTCCCGGTGGCTCCCTCTGTGCCCAGGTCACGCTCACGGCTTTGGGCAGTAGACCTGGTCACCGTCACCAGCTTCAGGTGGCAGACTTGGGTACCTTACCGGGTTTCGGGTGGTAGACTTGGGCACCTCGCCGGCTTTCCGGTGGTGGACCTGGGCGCCATTGCCAACCTGGCGCTCCTCCAAGAGATTGGTAGACGGCTCAATCTCTCTCCCCCACCCCGATATCTAGGGAAAATGGAGCCAGGATGGTGGTGGAAACTCAGATTTTGCCCCGGGCTCCATTTTCCTAAATGTCTCTGTCTCTTGATCAAGGCAATTGTCTAAAATATAGAGAAAGAGGTAGGAAGACATGCAAGTGCAGTTGGGCTTTTTGCTTTCTTTTCTCCTCCTCTCCCATACTCCTGCCATTTTCCCTGGACTGTATCAGAAGCTGCCATTGAAACCTCCCCAACACTCTTGAAGTAGCAGGTTTTGGCTGCTCCTGCTTATTCCCAGTATCCTTCTTACTACAAACACTGCCTACTGTGCAATGATGTGTGCTTGGGTTCTGTGGTTCCCACTTCTTGCAGTTGTGTCCAATTATGCATGCTCTTTTCTAGGGTTGCAGTTACTCGGTTTATCTAAGTTCCACTAGTTCTTCTTTAAGGGCACAATGCAGATATATACATATGAGAGATCATATGTGTTGGCTGGATGTTTATACTTTGCAGCTAAGGGCTGTGTCCCTTTTTCCTCTCTCCCTGGTATGATTTACAGATGGAATGTACTTTTTTTAAAAAAAGTTTTGGTACTTCGTTGTTTTTTCAATGAAACTGCTTGAGGGGGAGGGACCATAGCAGTCAGCCAATCAGCATTTTGCACAGCCAGCTGTCAGCCAATCAGTGCTGTCTAAGCCAATTCCTCTACAAAGCACAGTTTCCCCAGCGCTTGACCTTTGTGCAGATTTATGAAGTAAACACTCCTATTGTGTATCAGTTTCTGTCTTTGAAGATGTCGTGTGCATCTTAAGTAATAATGCAGAGAAATGTACAATTGCCAACTTAACAAGACACTGCTATTATAACAAATATTGTAGATTTGGTATTCCTCTTTCACAGTGGGCTAACTGAAACTTCTTCAGATGTATAAGGCTGCTAGGTGTGTTTTATTTCTGTGAAAATAAAATATTATTTGCTGCTTTGAATTGAGAGGAAAACGAGAATGCTTTCCAGCCTAGATTTTGCACCTTTCAATTATAATGTGTCAGCATTAACATTCTACTATTTGAAATAATAAATGGTAATCCCCCAGACTATTATGTTTTTATTGAGCATCTCTTGTGAAATACCATTTTAACAATGGAACCAATTTTTGTTCAGCAAAAATAGTGTAGTTTAAGATTGTATCTTAACATTACTGTTTCCCCTTTATTCAAGTGTTCTGTTACATTCCTAAAACCTTTCATTTACTTTTTCAACAGAAACGACAGTGTAGTGTAGTGGTTAGGATGTTGAACTAGGAACCGGGGATATCCAGGTTTGAATCATCACTGCTATGGAAGTTCACTGGGTAGTCTTGGGCCAGTCACAATCTCTCCGCTTCAGCTACCTCACAAGGTTGTTGTGGATATAAAATAGAGAATGATATAAATTGCTTTGGGTCCCCTTTGGAAAGGCAGCATATAAATGAAGTAAATAAGTAAAATCAATGTAATTCCTGCAAGGCATGAATATGTGTCATTATAAAATTAGCAAAAAGTTGAATTTATGTGTCAGTGGTGGAACTAACTACTCCAGAAGCGGACAGCAGGTCTTTTTGATGTCCATGTCTAAGTTTTCTCACACATTCTCAGATCATCCCCACTACCTTTCCATATGACTGGTCACCTCTCCTCAGAACCTGTAGGAAAGCATGTCTCCTTTGAGTGGCGGCTTCTCCCAGAAACCTTGGTCATCTCTTTCCTAAGAGTGCAATCCAAAGGGAGTGGGGGAGCCTTGGAAACGATGCAGGATTTTGCTGACACAGGGGCCCACTCTGCCTGCAAAAGGGGCGGACATGCTGGCAGCATGGCATTGCGCTAGTCACAGTTCTTCAGAGCTCTCTGAGCCCCACCTACCTCACAAGGTGTCTGTTGTGGGGAGAGGAAGGGAAAGGAGTTGAGACTTTACAGGAGAGAAAGGTGGGTTCTAAATCCAAACCCCACCTCTTCCTCTTCTTCTTCCCCCCAATGCAGCTGCGCCCCCGTTTTTGTGGTGCAGGCTTACACCACCCGCTCTCCTGCAGCATCTGAGACAATGTGTGGAATAACTTCATTAGGAGGTCTGGCCAGGGCAAGGATTTTGGTGCCCCAAGCCACCACTAGTCCTTCTCCCCCTCCTCTGTACCACACCTAAATGATGTGGGGAGCTCTTCCTGCCCCTCTTCACCACAGCGAGGTGAGGGGTAGCAAAGCCAGAAACCATTGCCCCCCCACTGAGTGAGAAGCCTTCATTTTTGCTCCCCCCCCCACACACCGCAGCAACATATATGAAGTGAAGCAGCTGCTGAACACCCTTCTTGCCCCTGTAACATGAGGAAGAGAAAGAGGAAAATGTCACCCCCACTCCCAATTGATGGAAGGGAAGGATCAGGCTCCTCACAGGCTGCCCTCTGGGGCCAGGGGTGACTCTTGGGACTGCCATTTTCCGCATAGGCCCCCACACAGTGGTTGTTTGCAGCTCTTTATCTCTGCCACACTAGGCCTCTCTTTGCCTAGTGAATGTATGTGGTTAATGGTTAGTGTGGTTAGTGTCTCACAAATAGTGTCTGTATGTGGTTAGTGACTCACAAATATCAACTAATGAAGAGAGAGGGGTTGGGAAAACAGCAGTAAGGGAATATTACACCCATGCATGAGGTATCCTAGATGTTAGGGAGTGAAACCCTGTAACAGCAGGACTTAAGAGGTTCATAGTATTTTCCATATTAAAACTATACCACCATGTAAGTTTTTACAATATTGATTTTTTAAAATCTTTAATCATCACAGTCGACTTATGGATTGGCAACACCTCACGGGGTTTTCAAAGCAAGAGAGGGACAGAAGTGGCTTTCCATTGCCTTCCTTGGCCCTGCAGCCCTGAAATTCCTCAGTGAGGTCTCTCATCCAAGTACTAACCAGGGCCAACCCTTGATCTTTCCCAAGTACTGTAACCAATATTAATTAATAATACGTCATTAATAATTTCTACCATCATGTGCATCAAATGCAAAATGATGAAAATAAATTGTCCTAATAGCGTAAGTATCGACTGTCACATTCCCAGTCTTGCTCGAATAACAGGAACCAATACTTTGGTAATAGAATCCTTGTCTTATTGATAGCAAGCTTAGGTACGTAACTTTTAAAATTGTCTGAACTAGTCAGTTTTCCACAAGACACCAATTATATACTCCCAGTGGTTCCCCTTTTCCCCTCCTCTTCCTCTTCTTTTTTCCCCCCAATCTTGATCCTCTTTGATCTGAGATTGCAAATGCCTTATCAGTCCAGGTGCTCGGGAGCAACAGCCGCAGAAGGCCATTGCTTTCACATCCTGCATGTGAGCTCCCAAAGGCACCTGGTGGGCCACTGCGAGTAGCAGAGTGCTGGACTAGATGGACTCTGGTCTGATCCAGCTGGCTTGTTCTTATGTTCTTATGTTCTCCTCCTCCCACTTTTAAAAAAATTGATTATTACGGTCATAGACCAGCGTTTTAAAAATTATATACATTACTTCATCAATAAAATACTTATATATAATTCTGATATACCCTCTGCTGATATATTATTCTGATATACCCTCTCCTCCCACCTCAAGTGAGCCAGCAGCCAGGAATTGGAAGGACCGTGTACATAAAGGGGGGGGGGGGAGAGTAAGGAGAGAAAGAGACATACATACACATTCCAAACACAGATAACATTCGTGACTTGATGACTTTCTCAGACTGAAAGTGTGAGAAGAAACTCTTACAAACAGCATAGCAGGGCTCAAGCTACATTGGCTGAGGTCATGACATCAACTGGTTAAGAGAATGTGAATAGTTTATCATATGCATTAGTTAGCAACATTAACCATGTATGTAGTATTGACCATTGATCCTATTTAGCTTCTTTGGCAAAGTTCTACATTCAAGGAAAATCTGAGAAGATGCAATCATTTAAAACCATCTGGAACAATTAAAATATTAATATGTCTGTTATGCCTGATTTTTGTTTGTTTGTTTTCAATATTGTTTCATCCCCTTATGCAGGACTTTCAAGAAATCGGTAACTGGGGCAAAGTGCTAACTAAATTCTCCTGGAATGGAAAACAGCCCAAAGTGAAACTATTAGCAGCACAGAAGGCCATGAAGACTTTCATTCTTGCATTTCCTAACTTAAAGTGCAGCCCTAAGCAGAGTTACAGCTGCAGGAGCACCTTGAAGTCATCAGTGTTGAGCACTGAACTGCATGCAATTAAAAGGCTGAACAAATGAACTGGAGAAATCTTTAGATTTACAGGATATGAATGAAGAACCTTTATGGCTGGAAAATCCCGATAAAAGCTGATCCTGGGGCAGCTGCTAATATTATAAAATATATGCAGATCTAGACTCTGAGCCAGATAAAGATGTCAGTAAGGTCAGTTGAGGTGCAGCAGTTAGTAAAATTATACGCTTTCACATTAGAATAGAGTCCTGAATGAATATGAGAATTATTCATTTTTACATGCTGCCTTTAACAAAACCATTATTTTGTGCATTATTGAACATAGTACTTCGATAGTTCACTTTATTTTAATTTTCAAACATTCAAATGAATGGGGGGAGCAGGGCTAGGTAGGCGCTAGGACCCAGGCAGAGCATTCTACAACAAATAAGGTCCAGTAACATCTTTTTCTGAGACAGACTATAATAGATAGTTCCTTTGGCTTGTCTTACTAGATCCTCCAATTTTAGGACACATGATTTATATTTATTAGCTACTGGAATCCCAATGTTAGATACATTGAACTAGAAAGTGGAGGGAATGTAATTGAACATTCTACTTGGTGGCTATTGGTTTGGAGTAGTTATCCAGTGCCGGCTTTTTTGTTCTTTGGTTTCCTTTTTTCTTGAATAAAAATGTGCTGATGCATATTATACACTCATTACTTTGCAATAATGATAACAGTAAAAGAATTATGTGGTTGGATCCAGCCATCTTTTCTGCTGGGAAAAAAGGAACGAGGGGTCCTCTGTGGCCACCCAAAAATAGCTACAGTGAAATCCATGGGACCTGGATATACAAAAGCCATGTGAGATGGGGTGTGTGGAATGAACAGGGCAAGACTGAGTGGGAAAGATGTCTGAATCCAATCCACTGTGAGCATGAACATTCTGCCAACTGGTTGTTGTAGGTTTTCCGGGCTGTGTGGCCGTGGTCTGGTAGGTCTTGTTCCTAACATTTCGCCTGCATCTGTGACTGGCATCTTCAGAGGTGTGTCACAGAGAGAAGCGTGTTATACTGGCATCTTCAGAAGTGTATCACAGAGAGAAGTCTGTTACCAGACCACGGCCACACAGCTCAGAAAACCCTCAACAACCAGTTGAATCCGGCCGTGAAAGCCTTCGACAGTACATCCTGCCAACTATTTGTTTCATAACATTTGGTGATGTTATGCGATATTACAGATGATTTCTTAGCAGTCAAGGGGAAAAGCTCCCACCACCATCCTTAATTTGCAATGAGTAGCTTGTCATTTTTCAATTAATAACAAAATCTCCCAGACAGAGGCACATTTGACTTTATTTTCTTTGTCTGGCACATGTGGCCGAAAACAAGCTATCTCGAAAATTCTATTTCAGATATACATATTTGTGTTTGAGGCTCTCTAGATCAATATCTCCAAAGAAGAAGTCAATGCTTTGTAACGCGTGGTCTGCAGTTGATGATCCATGGACAGCATTGCTCAAGATATCTTTAGCAAATCGAGCACGTAACGACTCGGGAGCAGTCTGTTTGGCTTTTTCTGGATCTGTTGGCCCCATTAATTTTCGCCATTCCTCCACGGCATTTTCCTTGGTTAGAATCATCACCATTGACGGGCCACTGGAAGTTCAAGTCATATGAAGATGCCACGCAAATGTTAAGTGTGAGCATAACTATAACACCGTCACACCAACATAAATGGAGCTACTGGATGTGTCAACCCCCACCCCAGTTATGCTAGTACCAGCCTTGTGTTGTATCATCTGGGTACCCTTCCCCCCCCCACCCCCCGCCCCATCCTGTAAGTGGGGGAATGATTGCATGCCATCTTGAGGTTACCTAACAACATTTGAGCAAGACAAACAGGGTTTGAGTATGTTGCCTTTGATAATGACGTGTCCCAATTATAACCAGACCATAATATACCAAACTAGATGTTCATGGACTACAATTCCCAGTACACATTGACATGTCTGAAAAGAACTTTGAAGATGTCATGCACAATGAAATGGAAATTCCTAATTATACATTTAAACAGATTTACTATGTCTGAAGACTTCTGGGCACAGATTAGGTTTTCTCAGTTTCAGGCTAGATTGGCTCCTAAATTCATAGGTATATGGCCTATAGGGACATGCGATCACCCATGTCCCCAGGCACATGCCACCAAGCCCCATCTCCCACCTCCATGCAGGCCAGTTTTTGAAAGCCCCAAAGCCCCACCCCTGAGTGCGGGGGTGGGGGGTACGCAGGTGGGGTGGGGCGGGGCTCGTGGGGTGCCCAGAGAAGGAGTTGTCTCCGGGCGCCCATTTCCCCCTGATATGCCTCTGCCTAAATTATTTACAATGCGTTCTACTAATTCGAAAAGTTCTAACATCAGAACCTTTGGGGTCAGTTTGAAGTCAGACCTGTTAAATTCCCTGCATATCCCACTCTGAAAATCAGGCACTTACTGGGACATGTAATCCACAAGCTGCTGGTAATAGGGCTGCCCTTCTTGAGATTTGTAGAACTGGGCTGCCATCTCAGGACTAATGTGTGTTTCTTGCATTTCAGACAGGATGAAGCCGGCATCTTTCGCCTCATTTAGAATGTCATCTGAAAGGGAAAGCACTGAGAACTAAGGATACTTGGTTCTAAAAGTCGCAACCCCAAAAGAGGCAGTGCATGCCTGGGCAGCTCAGAAGTCCCACTTCACATGCAATACCCAGTCATGTTGTTCTCGAACAAGAATGAGAACTTAGCATGGTGTAGATACAGCCTAGCAGGAGACTCCCTAGAAGGTAGGAATTGTAAGCGACGTCACTGAGGACTGGAGTAAAAGCAGTTCAAATCAGTTTCTGTGTTTCAGGAAGTTATCAGAGAAGAGACAGGAAGAGGTGCGCTTGGAGCCTGCCTTGGTAAAGGCTACCAGTTGACCTTCCAGTGTCATGAATGATAAATCCTTCTGACTATCTGGACACTAAGCAGCATGGGTGCCTGAAATGCATTTTGTTTCAAACTGCAAACAGATCCATCATTTTAGAAGAAGAAGAAGAGTTTGGATTTATATCCCCCCTTTCTCTCCTGCAGGAGACTCAAAGGGACTTACAATCTCCTTGCCCTTCCCCCCTCACAACAAACACCCTGTGAGGTGGGTGGGGCTGAGAGAGCTCAGAAGAACTGTGACGAGCCCAAGGTCACCCAGCTGGCGTGTGTGGGAGTGCACAGGCCAATCTGAATTCCCCAGATAAGCCTCCACAGCTCAAGTGGCAGAACAGAGAATCAAACCCGGTTCCTCCAGAACATTGTTGATCATCTCCAAAAACAGCAGAAAGAGCAGGAGTAACGCCCATTTTGGATGCATTGTTTGCAAGTCTTCTTAGGGCTAGGAGGCAGCTGACAGGAGCTTGGGGACAAGAAGGGCACTTCTGGGGAAAACTGGAAGTGACATCACGTCGCTCTTAGAATCGTCAGAAACTCTGTGCTTAAACCATATTGTTTCCAGCCATTCTTAGAGTGATGTGACATCACTTCTGGAGTTTTCCCAGAACTGATGGTATGCTTCTCATAACGCTGTCAGTTTTTTTAAAAAAAATCTCCTGATGGCATTTGGAGAGGCAGCAGGCCCCAAGTCTTCTGGCCTTTCTAGGTCTCATCTGCCTCAAGCTAAATGTTCCCCAGCAATTGCCAACACACTTGCTTTATTATTATTATTTTTTTAGATATTTATTACGGCCTTTTGGCCAGCCAACAGTTCAAAATCAGAGTACACGTGAACACATAGCACTCCATCTATACAGAAATATAATATAAATTGTAAAATCCATTATAAAATCTATTGATAAATAACATTAACTTCAGGCATTATTACAGTCCTCGTCGCACAGTACAGCTCTTTGTCTTAATAAGGAACTACGCTTGTTGTGTACCAGTATACAAAATTTAGCTACCTTCTGTGAAATGGCGGAAACACGATCTTCTAATAGCATTCTTGCTTCATTATAATTTCTGTCTTCTTCCCATATTTTCTAACCACAGTTATCCCGTAAGACCATCAACTGGGCTTTTTATCAAGGCCCAAATGTTTAGAGTGCAGATAGAAAGCGGTCACTAATCTGTGTGGTCCAATCCTACCCACCGGAGGCTGTATATCCACCTCTTCCTCCACATGGCTTACCTTTATGTTCCGCGAGAGCTGAGGGCTTAATAACAGCCAAAGTGTGCTCCACTGGGAAGAAGAATTCTAATTCCTTTTCTGCGTCATTGGTAGTAGAGCTGCCATGCAGCTGATTGATAGGCGCAGTGTCAATGGCAAACTCGGCACGCAAACTGTGGGCAACAAAATAAAAAAATTAGAAATATGGCACAAACGCTTTCTGCATTCCAGTAATAGCTACATTATCCTCTTGAATGGGTGGCTTGGTTTTAAATAGAAAAGTTACCATGATTGCGCAGATATCTATGATGCGAGGAACTGCTGCCGCTTGGAACAACCTTTGTTTGGAACTGTTTGCTTTTTGTGCGCTTATCTTGCTTGTGATGTAAAGAACCCAATTTTTTTTATTTTTTAAATCCTTCTACC
This sequence comes from Sphaerodactylus townsendi, assembly GCF_021028975.2. Lineage (NCBI taxonomy): Eukaryota > Metazoa > Chordata > Lepidosauria > Squamata > Sphaerodactylidae > Sphaerodactylus > Sphaerodactylus townsendi. The sequence continues at coordinate 20,753,640 of NC_059435.1, forward strand.
AAGCACATTTAGCAGTATTTTTGGATTCCTCAGCAGTTGCCTCAAATGCAGCAACAGCTAGTGTATCTGATAATCTGATGGGTACTGGGCTGAGGGAGTGAACTCTGAAAGGAACGAACTGGATCTTAGGATCCAAGAGACAAGAGTATAGTTCCCCTCCACCCCCCGACTATTCCAAGCCTACCTTTTTTGGGACAGTACTGGCCCAGTAGGTCTATGTGTTGAGCCCTTTGGGGATAGGGCGGGATATAAATCAAATCAATCAAATCAGAATGCCTAGGCAGCAGTCAGAACACTGAACTGATTGAAAGAAAAGAAAGCTTAATTTAAGGGCAGAAGGAGAAGAGCTGGATAGAAGGAGAAGAGATAAACCTAGCTGTCTTGCTAGCTGAATGAGAGAGAGAGAGAGAGCGCGCACTACTGGACTGTACTAGAAGAGTTGGATTTATATCCCACCTTTCACTCCTATAAGGAGACTCAAAGGGGCTAACAAACTCCTTTCCCTTCCCCCCTCACAACAAACACCCTGTGAGATAGGTGGGGCTGAGAGTGCTCAGAAGACTAGTGACTAGTGACTAGCCCAGGGGTAGGGAACCTGCGGCTCTCCAGATGTTCAGGAACTACAATTCCCATCAGCCTCTGTCAGCATGGCCAATTGGCCATGCTGGTAGGGGCTGATGTAACTGTAGTTCCTGAACATCTGGAGAGTCAAGAGGTTCCCTACCCTGATCTAGTTCTGTCACCCAGCTTGCATGTGTTGGAGTGTACAGGCTAATCTGAATTCCCCAGATAAGCCTCCACACCTCAGGCAGCAGAGCGGGGAATCAAACCCAGTTCCTCCAGATTAGAGTGCACCTGCTCTTAACCACTATGCCACTGCTGCTTCTAGAACAACAAGGCTTTCTGCAGACAAAGAAAAGCCCCTTTGCCAAGAAAGAACTCTCCCCACAGCAGAGACATAGCTGGGCTGGTGTGTGCCCAGGGCACACTTCATATTTTCCCCATGGGGCCCCCTCCACCCGCAGCCCCTCCACCTCCCACTGCTTTCTGCCGGCTGAAAACAGGCCAGGCTGGTGGGGCGGGGCCAGGTCTGGTGAGGAGGGAAGAAGGGTGGGGTTGGGGGCAATTTTCGTGCTCCCCAGGTGCGCGCCCAGTGCAACGCACACACACCCATCTTCTTGTACTACTCCACTGCCCCACTGTCCTCTTATTGGCACTTGCCCGGTCTGGGAAATACCTGGGGATTTGGGGATGGAGCCAGAGAAGGGCAGAGTTTGGGGGTGGAGATTTGGGGGTGGAGCCAGAGAAGGGCAGAGTTTGGGGGTGGAGATTTGGGGGTGGAGCCAGAGAAGGGCAGAGTGCAAGCAAGTGACTTCACTGCAATATAATGCTTCAGAGTCCGCCTTCCAAAGCAGTCATTTTCTTCAGAGAAAATGCCAGGAGATCAATTGGAATCCCAGGAAACCTCCAGCCACCAAGACTCAAGACATATCTATTGTCCAATACTATAGATCGTGTACTGCAATGCCAATGCTTGGGCTACCTTAGGATGTTTACACTCTCCAAATCAATTTCCAGTGAGGATTGATTGGATCCAGGGGTTTTTTTTTTAGCTGCGGTTAAGCTCCCATGGCTAGAAACCAAGGCTGTTTCCGCACAGCCAGATTTGTGGGGGTCCGCACGAGCGGCCCCACGGGCTGCGCAGCTGGCGGAGCAGGCTCCGCACAGCTGAGCAGCCCCCCCAAAACGGCTTCTTACCTTGTCCTGGCTTCCATTGCTCTGAGGAGGACAAGGGACATGCCCCCATGGCCAGAGCGACGGCTGCAGTGACGGAGGCCAGGAGGCGTGTCCCCTGGCTTCCTCAGAGCGATGGAAGCCAGGACAAGGTAAGTCAATTGGGAGCAGCACACGGAATACGCTGGCTTCCACCCGCTGCCGTTCGCTCAGCAACAGGTGGAAGCTGGTGTATTCCAAAAACCTTGCCCCCTGAGCGAGGTTTGAAAGCGGTGTCTTTGTGCTGCTGGGGGGTGGGGATGCAGCAGCGCCTCCTGTGTGAACATCACCCCAGGGATGGTGTTTCTTCCATCCCTGGGGTGCTGTTTTTCGGCCGTGTGGAAGCAGCCCAAGTTTAAGTAAAAAACCTGGTTGATTTTCACTGATATTAACAATGATGCCAATGCGTTCATTAAGTATGTTTAAGAGGAGATAGGCTACGGGGAAGAAGCTTGATATTCCAAGGTCTGTTCTGGTATGCTTAACTGAAGTTAAGAGGTTGGCTGTATTAAGCTGGGTCCCAGGGTAGCCAAGAAGCCTCTTTATTGGCAAGACTCAGCCTTAGCTTCAGAACATGAAGCCGGCAGTGTTAAATGTTTGGATATAAGAACTTAATACCCGAATGGTGGGGGTGGTACACAAATATCTCCACATAAACCCCCAAAGTACCAAATTGTCAATGTTTACTAAATTTGTCTAAATGAAGCTATTATATACCATCAGTCAATTTGTCACCAGCAGTCCACTACATTATCAGTTACAAATGTCTATCCTAGAAATATCATGATATTGATGATTCACATGAAGATAAGAACATGGCAGTGATCCTTTCAACTGCTCACCTAGGGCCTGGCACCGTGTCAACATTGCACTAAAAAGTCGCACTAAAGTTGCACAGTGTCAGCATCGTACTGAAAATGTGTATCACCGATCATTGCTAGCCCCCCTGGCCATCTGCCATGTTGTGACACTTCTGTTATTATTGTTCTAGGCCAGCAGGGCAATCCAGCAGGCAGAGCAGAGGGAGATGAATTGATTTTCCCAAATCGAGCTGGTAACCAAGGGATGCATGCTCTGCCAGCATTTCCCTCTCTTTCCCACATTCTGCATTCAGACCCTGCCTTAAACCTCAGACATCAGCCAAGTCAAATAGGCATGGACCGTGGTGTGGTCTACTACGGAAATGCATCTCTTTTGTTTTATTGTTGTGGAGGCACGATGCATCCAAAAGTCCCCCTCTGCCCATGATCTGGGGATACCTCCACACCCTCTTTCATAGTTTTGTTCCGGTTAGGCTTATGGGACAATGAATTCACATCTTCAGAGATATTTGTCTATCACTTTCTTTCAATATTTCCCGCCAGCGGGTAAAGACTTTTTGGTTTCATCCGGCATTCCCTCAATGACCCCTCCTTCCTGCGCTGTGACTTAATATCTGGCTCTATGCTTTTATTGTTTTTATGAACTGTTTTTCATTGTTAGCCCTATTGAAGGTGTAGGCAAGACATAAATAACACAACAATAATAATAATGTACACGTTTTTTCGTTTTGTTCAAATTCCTAGAATATTGTCAGTTTAAAATATAGTAACAGAATACAATACGATTGTATTGCTTCAACTGTGCAATTCTAAACAGAGTTACATGCTTCTAAGTCAATTGAAATCAATGATTAGGATTATACTGTAGAGCACTAGAAGACAGTAATAACATAATAATGGCATCTATAATGGCGGTATGAATTACTTGTGTTCGTTACACATATTTCTAACTTAATTCAGTTAAAAATCATTTTTTAACCTCACACAGTATAATTTTAAGGAAATCTAATATAATTCCAATGCAATACTTTTTGATTATTCACAGTCTGCCAAATTAATAATGGTTTGCTACAGATCTGTTTAAAAATACCAGTTCTGGAAATGTGCTGCAATGTTCAATACCATCCACATGATGGTGCAATCATATCATCTTACGCATGTGCTAACATGCATGAAGTATACAACAAGGTATCAATTCTGTAAACTGTGGTACAAACACAGAGGTCCTTGTTTACCTCTATGACATGTATGAATAAGGTGCAATAATTTCAAAAATTACCTGTTTGGACAGTGTTCCTTTGCTTCCTCAACAGCCTTTGGGCCTAGTAATTTTCTCCATTCTTCGACTGCATTTTCTTTCACTAATCCAAGCGCAAGAGTTGGCCCACTGTTCGGTGAAAATATGGAATTTTTTTTTAAAAAAATACAATCTTTAAATCTCTTTGCTCTGTGATAAGATTATTAACCAATGCCTTTGTTTCCTGGCCAGGGTGATGGAGGCAGGGCAGGGGAAACTGTTTACCCTGGGACTATTCAAGGCAGTTTTCAAAGAATGGGAGATCAATAAGCAACAAGTCATTAGATAAGGTGACCAGATGGTCACCTTCAAGAACCGGGATGTATGTATGGCCCCGCGCGCTCGCTACAAGTAAGTACACAATACACACACCTCGCGCAAGAGCCACAATACACTCGCATCACACACACACGGAGTGCACAACACTCATCAATAATAACACGGAGCCACACACACTCTCTCTCACACACACGGAGTAATACACTCGCATTACCACACATCGAGCCACAACACACTCGCATCACATATCGATATGGTCCGTTTACGCTACGCTTTCCCACCCTGTCACAGTATGGGAAACAGCAGCGCCCCAGAAGGTTGATGCCTCCATGGTCACATAGATGATATGTCAAGAGGAAGCATAGCCGTTTACGCTACCGCTTCCCACCCTGTGACAGTATGGGAAACGGCAGCACCCCAGAAGATAGTGCGGTAAAAGCCCCGCGTCAGCTGAGGTCGGCCGCACTGCCTTGCGTCCCAGAAGGCAGTGCGGCAGCCTTCCAAAATCCGGGACATTGGGGAAAACCCGCGGGACGCGGGACAAGTTCTTTCAAGGCATGAATGTCCCGCCAAAAGCGGGACGGATGGTCAGCTTACATTAGACAGAACTACAGGATCAAATTGCTCCAAGAAAGTAATTGAAAGAGTGATTGTTGATGCAATCTCTCCACCAAACAACTTCTAAATGTCAAATGCTGAATATATTAACTACTGAGTGGGAACCAGTAGATTTGGAATAGGTCAGCGCTTGGCAGACACTAGGTCCCAGGCTCAGGTCTTCTAATCTCCAGTTAAAACAATGAAGTAGTATATATTATTTATTTATTTACAGCCTTAGGCCAAAACATTTAAAATATGATTTAAAAAAAACCCCAACTTAAAACCTTCTTAACTAATATAAAATACAATTAAATTATTACTCTTCCATATTTCAACAACAACCAAGGTAACAAAAACTTATAATGGTATTTCTCAAGGTCTATTTTTAAAAAGTCACTTCACCCTATATTTCATTGTTCTTCAAAATTTACACAAGTATACACAAAACTGACAATATAATATTAGGATCATCTGTTCCCAGAAGTAACTGTCTAAATATATGTCTGTTATTATTTCCAGCAAGTCTTTTTAATATTGGGCCTAATATGTGTTTGCGAGGCCAGTCAAGCAAAGGACACCTCAAAAATGTATGTTCCATAGTTTCGATCTCTTTTAATTGACAATCATATAGCCTTTTTTCAAAGGGAATTTTCCTGTATCTTCCTCCAAAACTTTAGAGGAGAGTGAGTCACTTCCAGCTAAAGAGAATGCTCTCCTCTGGATGGGGGTAGCATCCCCTCTCTGTGCAGGGAAACCGAAAAACAGCTTTTTAAAGTACAGAGGCGGAGGGGGCATTGGGGGGGCACCTGCACAGAGTCCTCAGGGGTCCTTCCAAACCTGCCTTGGACTATCTTTTCCAGTTATGGTGAGCATTTCAACAACATACCCATGAGCCTTTGCTAAATATGCAAATTATAATTCATGCAGGCAGTGGGTGGGGCTCAGGGGCAGAGACCTGCCCCTGAGCCCCACCACCACCTCTGGCAAGCCATGGAAGTGGGGGTTGTGGGGGGCCTGTGCAGGTGCAGGGGAGTGGGTCTGGGTGCCATTTTGTCCCCCTATGCCTCTGAGGATAGGGGAAGAAGGAACTGCAAATGGCCACAGATTGCCTGACATTAGCTTGAAAACCTATTGGTTGATTAGTGACCTTACCATCAGTTTCTGGGTCCCTATTATGACGAGATCGACCAGATCACATCACTCATGAGCCACTCTTAGAAGAACTCTGCAGATATCATCAGGGGACAATAGGGGTCTCTATAGAGGAATTAAAAGGTCTTGCAGATGTTTTAAACAGAACTGTTTTGGGTTTTTTCTTTCACACAGCATGGGAGAAATGAAGCATTGCCAGCCAAAATGGCTCTTCTCTCATCTCCTCCTTCCCCTTGAGCTCTTACTTTCATTTTTGTAGGCTGGAGATCCACAGTAGTTCCAGGGCGACTACAGGCCCACCTTGGGGCTGGCAGCCCTAGTTTCAGAGTTACGGAACTGTGTAAAATAATTTAGGTTTTTTTAAAATTTCAAACATGTCTCTTGTTAACTAGTGTACCTGGTCATTTCATGTAGGAGTGTTGGGAAGAAATCTTCATTTTCGTGCATCTTGTAAAACTCTCGTGCTTGGTCTTCGGACAGAATGATTTCCTTTTGCATTGCTATCGTAAAACCATCGTCCTCGATCCTCTTGAGAATAGAGTCTACACACCAAAGATTATAATGATTAATAGCTTGCCCCAATTTAACCCCATGGTACCTTACAAATATATCACGTATTTGTAAGGCAGCAAATACGTCCAGAAAGTGCACATTCTCCATCCACCTGCAGATTCACTCCCACTTCGTCTTCATTTAGCTCCCCTCACCTAAAGCTCCTTGTCTCAACTTCATTGTTGTCCCTCCTTAATTGAAGCCATCTTCGAGCAGATATGCCTTTTGCATAGCAACTACTTGGAATAAAAGGGGGACTGCTGTTGTCCTCATACGGCTTCGGGCACATGGTGTCATGAGTCAGCCCCTGGGTGCTTACCAGGACACAGAGGACTCTGAAGCAAAACCTGGCATTACAGTGCAGCCAGAGGAGGTGGCTCCTGAGGAAGCCCAGGCAGCAGAGCCAACTCCCAGTCCATCCCTGCTTTGACATGCAGGTGGAGGAGCCTGCAGATCCTCCTAGGGAACCCAGTAATGAGCCAGCTGTTCATAGGAGGCAGGAGCAGAGGCAGCTGCTGCAGAAGCAAAGGAGTGCTTATCTCGCAGCAAGTTATGGGAAAATAGAAGTCTCTGCATCTGATGAGTATTAACTCCTCACAGAATCCCAGCCCCTTTAACAAGGCTCTCTATATAAGCCTTGCTTGAACTTGCTTCTGCCTGGGTGCAATAAGTGTGTTATCTGTCACCACTGTGTGCCTGGTACTTTGTTGATTCCCATCCTGCTTATCGTTTCTCCTGTACCATGGCCATTGGACTGTGACCTGATTATGCCTTGCCTGCTGCCTGCTTTGATCTATTGGACTGTGGCCTGACTATACTTGTGCTTGCCACTTGTTTGACCCTGCTAGATCAGACCAGGCCACACCCCTGCCCACTGGCAGCACACATGGGCCAACCTCAGGCCTTGGGCTGGTTGATGCAGGTGGAAGCAGTCCTGCAGATACCCTGATCCCGAAAACAAACTGGAAGCCAGTACAGATGGCATAACACTGACTTATTATGATCACTCCATCGAGCCCACATAAAGACCTTAAACAAAGAAGTTTCTGAGACATCTTCAAGTGTAGCCCTATATAGAATATATTACAACAACCAAACATGGATGGTTACTAAGGTGTGTATAACTCACCCACCATATGCAATTCGGTTATCTTTTACACATGGCAATTTGGTACTATACTGAATGGGTCACTTGCTTTGTTTACTCAAAAAGAATCTGGCTATATGTTCCGGTGAAGTCCCCTTCAGTATGGGTTGAACAGGAATGCAAAATGGCAGATTTTTTTTCATGGAGAATATCAAATAACCCATTTGCCACCATCACAGACTAACTACAAGTTCAGTGGGACTAAAAATGCTTAAGACTGCAACTAGACTGCATTGGGTAATTTTTAAAGATTCTGTTGCGTAAACAGAATGATCATGTATGCCGATGGTAGACCTTACTAACTACCTCTGCCCATCCCATGCTTTCAGTGAAACTTTTTGGTGTATTGGATATTTATTTATTTGAACAATAAGTTCAAAAGGCATTAGAAGAAGAAGAGTTTGGATTTATATCCCCCCTTTCTCTCCTGCAGGAGACTCAAAGGGGCTTACAATCTCCTTGCCCTTCCCCCCTCACAACAAACACCCTGTGAGGTGGGTGGGGCTGAGAGAGCTCCAAGAAGCTGTGACTAGCCCAAGGTCACCCAGCTGGCGTGTGTGGGAGTGTACAGGCTAATCTGAATTCCTCCACAGCTCAGGCGGCAGAGCAGGGAATCAAACCCGGTTCCTCCAGATTAGATACATGAGCTCTTAACCTCCTACGCCACTGCTGCTCCTGAATCCTTTTAGGCAGGTCTCTATAATATGTGAGGGCTAGGGCACAGAAATCAGCAGCTGCTTGTCGGGTGGGGTGCATGGAATATTCCCCATCACCACTGAGCATAACTGAAAAAGGAGGAGAAGGGGGCAACTTTATTGGTGGGTGGATTTCCCTGGATCAAGTCTGCAGCATTTTGTAGGTATGCAACTACTGAGTGGGCACTGGAAGTCAGTACTGGGAAACGACACATCAACCCATGTTCAGAACCCCATGTCAGGCGCGTAGCTGCAATGGGGACATCTGGCGTGGCTTGTTCCAGGCGGCGCCATTGCAGTCACATGGGGAGGCGGGGCCAGGGGGTCTCAGGGGCAGGGCATCTCGGGGGCGGGGTGTCTTGGGGGCATTTTGTGGTGTTTCAGGGGTGGGGCATCTCAGGGGCAGGGAGGGCGCGTGTCGGCAGTTCATGCACCGGGCACAGTCCCCACTCCCTTCATCACTGCCTCACGTTCATGTTAGCAGTGTGCGCCCCCTCATTACTACAATTTCAGCAGATCAAAGATCTGCTGTTACAAAGGGTGTCATCTTCCCTCCTGCTTCAGCAGTGCTCGGTAGTAGAGATCAGGATATTCCCAGCTACCAACAGCTTCCTTCAACTACCTGTCAAGTTCATTGCAGAGATGAGGCATAAACATGAGATAGCCGAACACAGTTTTCTAATGCATGGCTTGATACCCTGATTTTTCTTTATATTCAAACTACTTCAGGAGTAATGGGCAAAGTAAATTTGTTGCAGGGAAAACTTGTCTTGTTATTATTTATTTATTTATCTATCTATCTATCTATTAATTAATTATTAGATTTAGGAACCACCCATCCCCAGAAGGCTATAATTTAGTTATAGCTTAATATGCACTTTAATATCAAGTATCAATATTGCAAAAATTGTATTGTATCGCACTGCAAATTTCATCAGAAACGTATACCTGTTGCAGGTGGGAAATGTCACAGGCTTCACTCACCCTTTCTTTCCCTTAAGAGTGCGGGTCTAATTAAGGCCAACGTTCTTTCGACAGCAGGGCCTGTCTTCTTTTTCGAAAAACCAGGGAAGAAGAAAGCCAGTTGCCTGCTTGCTTCTTCAACAGTATCATGAATTTCACATAAATTTGACATCTCCTGGTTTTCCAAGACACCATGCAAACTAAAAGAGAACACACACACACACACACACACACACACACTGTTAGTGTTTTGCCTCAGTAATTCAATCACAGCAACTGTGAAACAAACAAACAAACAATACCGCTCGCATAGACAGTGAATCTTGCTGAAATAGTAAATATATAATACAAAGAATGATTTCTGGAGCAAATTTTTGGCATTTACTAAAACAGAAAGGGGAAATGTGAAGAAATAAATTGTTTTCCAGGGGATTTTCTTACACCATTTGAGGTTTTTAACAGCATTAAAATAGTCATCAGTTGTCTTGAGGAACATTGTACTCCAAGTACATATCAGCTTGACTTTGGTCACCTCTTATCCCTATAAAACCTTGGCTGTTCTTTCTTATCTTACATTTGATGGTTTCTGATGTTTACCTTTTTTCCTACTAGATCATACCATAAATAGCATTGGGGCACAGATGGGTGGGCATAGCATGGTACAGTAAGAAAACACAGAGAGTCTAAGCAGAGTTGGAAAATACTATGTACAATTCATCCATGCAATATGCTGTTAAATTGCTGGAAGACAGGGCAGCTCTATGCAGTGATGTTGCACATGCCTGAACATGATGTCCTTCCCATGCAAGAAAGATTATCAATGTGCCTAAAGGGCTCACTCTAGATCAGGGGCATAACGAGGCAGCCCTGGGCAAACTGTAGCCCTGGGCAAAACCTGAGTTGGATGCCCCCCCCCCCACCATGGGAGGCCACTCCACCACAACCAAATTTGTTTTTACACCAGGACATTGGTGCCTGCAGGAAACAATGGGGGATAGGGGCACCCCTTTTGGGAGTCCATAACTTTGGACTCCCTGAACCAAACCTCACCAAACTTGGGGGGGAGCATAAAGACAGTCTCCTGATGATATGCTGAAATTTTGGTGCTGCTAGCCAAAAAACTGTGCCCCCTGCAGGCCAAAAAAGGAAAACCACTAAAAATACCCAAAAACGAATCCAGCATTTTGATGCCCCCCACAAGGTGATGCCCTGGGCAGCTGCCCACCTTTCCCAATGGGCATTACGCCAGTGCTCTAGATCAAATCATGCCTGAACTCTGCTTAAAAACTAAAGTGACTAAACTGAGACTATCAAACTGATACCATGCACTAGTGAATCACGATTGGGTCTCCAAAGACTCAGACTCCAATAAAAAAACTTGAGAGGAGAGAGGTGCAGATGAATAAAAAGGCTTTCTTAAGCTGCAGCAAAATAGCAGGTTTTCTGACCCAAGGTGGAAGCGAAGCACTGAATGCAGGCACTTGGTTTTATAGTGGTTTACACATAAATCAATGGTACATCATCGGTACATCACTGGTTACATCACATTGATCTATCCCTTTACATGTCAATACAGGTTAAGCTCAGATCAAAACACAGGACCCATGTCTCAAAAGAGGTGTGCTTTTCACACTTATGGGAGGAGATCTTAGTATGGCAACGAGCTCCGGGGGCAGCCCGAGATCAATTCATCACCTTAAGAGAGTTACTGCCAACTATTAGAGGCTTGGCTGGTGCCATACAGCAATACACAGTTCTTATCAGCAAACAGTATAGAAAGTGTTGCCAAGAACTGAGAGTGGAGACCCAAAATCTCTCAAATATCCTTGAAAATTGGAACATAGTGACATATTGCCGAATCCACAGTTTGCAGTTCAGCAATCTGCAGGATATTTCAACCAAGAAGTTTCCCCTATTGTCAGACAATAAAGGTTTAACTGGTTGTTGTGGGTTTTTCGGGCTGGGTGGCCGTGGTCTTGCAGATCTTGTTCCTAATGTTTTGCCTGTATCTGTGGCTGGCATCTTCAGAGGTGTATCATACAGAGAAGTCTGTTACGCAGTCTGTCATTGGACACCGTCTGTAACAGGCTTTCCTCTGTGATACATCTCTGAAGATGCCACGGTGGGTTTTCCGGCCACATAGCCCGGAAAACCCACCACAACCAGTTGAATCCAGCCATGAAAGCCTTCAACAGTAGAATAAAGGTTTATTTCTTCCTAACCAGGTGCAAGAGGAATTGGTGTGTGTGTGAGAGAGAAAGGGTCTTCCTAGCAAAGAATAATACTAGCCTAGCTAAGATGATTATCTACATTAATTACTCTTCTTCAAACAAACATTCTAAAACCCTACAATTCTAAGTTCATTTGAAAACTATTTGGGAGCTGCGATGATTGGTTTCCGCAGACTGTAAGTCTACCTGCTTCCAGTATAGGTCTATTAGAAATGGTTAGGCATCTCAGAAAGGTATCACACTATATTAGGATATCAGAGACTATACTTCTATAAAAGACAACATAACATATAAATGCAGTTTCTAAAGTGCTACCTCAGTGCTTGGGTCACATTATGATTAGACAAGAGAAGCTGGAAAACACAATAATGCTAGGAAAAGTTGCAGGCAGCAGGAAAAGAGACAGACACAACATGAGATGGATTCAGAGGCGTAGCAAGGGGGGAAAGCACGCGGTGCACTTGTGTGTCCTCTGCCCCTGTCCCACCCCAGAATGCCCCCGCCCCTGAACACCCCCACCCGATGCATTGCGCACACCCCTGCCCCTTGGACAGAGGTGGGATCCAGCAGGTTCTCACAGGTTCCCGAGAGTAGGTTACTAGTTATTTGTGTGTGCTGAGAGGGGGTTACTAATTGGTGATTTTGCCACATTATTTTTTGCCTTAGTTACCCCCCCTCTTCTCAGCAGTAGCGTGCACAACTTGAAGCAGTCTGGCAGGAGGTGCACCGGCGTCCATGGCAGCCTGCGCCTGGGTGCATTCGTTTCCCGCCCAAGGACCGGTGCAGCGGCTGCGTCCTTGCCACAGCCCTGCCCAGGAATGCCCCGCCCCCGTAATGCCAGCCACACCCCCGTCGTGCCCCGCCCAGCCCCATTGGCACTACCCCACAGTTTGAATCCCACCACCATGGGAACCTGTTACTAAAATTTTTGGATCCCACCACTGCCCTTGGAGCTATGCCTCTGGATGGATTGATTCTATCAAGGAAGCCATGGCCTTCATTTTACAAGACCTGAACACACCTGTTAATAATAGAATATTTGGGAAGTCATTAAGTCATAGAGTCACCAGAGGTTGGAAGCGACTTGATGACACATACATAATACACGCTCTAAGGTAGAATTTACCTGTTTGGCTTTTCAGTTCCAGGTACTTGGTCCGCCTGTTTCTCTGTTTCAAGCAGGGCTTCCTCTTCTTCTTCCTCCTCCTCTGTCTCCTCCCCACCCAGTTCTTTCATAAGAGGCATTATATCAGGAGCTTCTTTACCTTCTGCAACTATCAGAATGTGACTTGGTCCGCTCACCATAAATGCAACAAAGTCCTCAAATTCAGGCTGAAAGAATAGCTTTGGCTGTTAATTGCTTCCGCTGCATAGTCACTTAACAACCTCTCTGTTACTAGTTAGATATCAGGGTCTTACATCTTCACTATAAAAGGCCTAATTCCCACGAGTAGCCCAGGAGAGAACAACATCATGTTTGTGTGAAGTATGGTAGCTCCCTTTGCTGTATGACTGATATCCACATGTTACAGTCCTATCCACATGTTACAGCGAATGGTTGCGCATCCTCCCTGTCTGTGAATAATCTGTGCACTTGACCATTCTCTTTTTGTATGCCCTAAATATGATCAAATATGCATGAAATACATGAACTCCATTTTCTTGCAATGTTCTCAGTGGCAAGAGTGTTCCAAGATGCCCAGCCTCCTGAACAGCTCTGATGTGCTCTTTTGTGAGACTGTTGCAAATTTCATACTGGAAATCAGTAATTTTAACGGTGTTTTTAAATCTTGTTTTACTCTGAAATTTTGTCCTGTTTCACATGCCAATAAAGGCTCATTGTTGTTGTTGCTGTTGAACAATCTGTGAGAAAGTGAAACCAGAGACCAGTGCCTGGATAAATGTGGGGTTTAAATAAAACATTCAGTTGTACATGCACTGTGTGTGTATATGTGCCTGTATATAGACACATGCATATTGTATATGCGTTCAGAAGGAACCTTCCCATGATGCAAAACGTTGCTCCATTGATAGCCCATCGCTGGAAGCCTGCTTCCACCGGAGCAGAGGTTGGCAACCTTTAGCACCCAAAGAGCCATTTGGCCCCGCCCCTGGCCTCCCCAAGCCCTGCCTTCAGCCAAGCGGGCCAGATAGACAGCGGTGGCGATGCCAATGACAGCAAGTTGCACTTGAGACACGGCGAGTGCACCCCCTTCCTCGTCCTTCCTTCCTTCCTTCCTTCCTTCCTTCCTTCCTTCCTTCCTTCCTTCCTTTGGGGGGGGGGGGGGGTGGGGGGGGGGGGGGGTGGGGGGGGGGGGGGGTGGGGGGGGGGGGGGGTGGGGGGGGGGGGGGGTGGGGGGGGGGGGGGGTGGGGGGGGGGGGGGGTGGGGGGGGGGGGGGGTGGGGGGGGGGGGGGGTGGGGGGGGGGGGGGGTGGGGGGGGGGGGGGGTGGGGGGGGGGGGGGGTGGGGGGGGGGGGGGGTGGGGGGGGGGGGGGGTGGGGGGGGGGGGGGGTGGGGGGGGGGGGGGGTGGGGGGGGGGGGGGGTGGGGGGGGGGGGGGGTGGGGGGGGGGGGGGGTGGGGGGGGGGGGGGGTGGGGGGGGGGGGGGGTGGGGGGGGGGGGGGGTGGGGGGGGGGGGGGGTGGGGGGGGGGGGGGGTGGGGGGGGGGGGGGGTGGGGGGGGGGGGGGGTGGGGGGGGGGGGGGGTGGGGGGGGGGGGGGGTGGGGGGGGGGGGGGGTGGGGGGGGGGGGGGGTGGGGGGGGGGGGGGGTGGGGGGGGGGGGGGGTGGGGGGGGGGGGGGGTGGGGGGGGGGGGGGGTGGGGGGGGGGGGGGGTGGGGGGGGGGGGGGGTGGGGGGGGGGGGGGGTGGGGGGGGGGGGGGGTGGGGGGGGGGGGGGGTGGGGGGGGGGGGGGGTGGGGGGGGGGGGGGGTGGGGGGGGGGGGGGGTGGGGGGGGGGGGGGGTGGGGGGGGGGGGGGGTGGGGGGGGGGGGGGGTGGGGGGGGGGGGGGGTGGGGGGGGGGGGGGGTGGGGGGGGGGGGGGGTGGGGGGGGGGGGGGGTGGGGGGGGGGGGGGGTGGGGGGGGGGGGGGGTGGGGGGGGGGGGGGGTGGGGGGGGGGGGGGGTGGGGGGGGGGGGGGGTGGGGGGGGGGGGGGGTGGGGGGGGGGGGGGGTGGGGGGGGGGGGGGGTGGGGGGGGGGGGGGGTGGGGGGGGGGGGGGGTGGGGGGGGGGGGGGGTGGGGGGGGGGGGGGGTGGGGGGGGGGGGGGGTGGGGGGGGGGGGGGGTGGGGGGGGGGGGGGGTGGGGGGGGGGGGGGGTGGGGGGGGGGGGGGGTGGGGGGGGGGGGGGGTGGGGGGGGGGGGGGGTGGGGGGGGGGGGGGGTGGGGGGGGGGGGGGGTGGGGGGGGGGGGGGGTGGGGGGGGGGGGGGGTGGGGGGGGGGGGGGGTGGGGGGGGGGGGGGGTGGGGGGGGGGGGGGGTGGGGGGGGGGGGGGGTGGGGGGGGGGGGGGGTGGGGGGGGGGGGGGGTGGGGGGGGGGGGGGGTGGGGGGGGGGGGGGGTGGGGGGGGGGGGGGGTGGGGGGGGGGGGGGGTGGGGGGGGGGGGGGGTGGGGGGGGGGGGGGGTGGGGGGGGGGGGGGGTGGGGGGGGGGGGGGGTGGGGGGGGGGGGGGGTGGGGGGGGGGGGGGGTGGGGGGGGGGGGGGGTGGGGGGGGGGGGGGGTGGGGGGGGGGGGGGGTGGGGGGGGGGGGGGGTGGGGGGGGGGGGGGGTGGGGGGGGGGGGGGGTGGGGGGGGGGGGGGGTGGGGGGGGGGGGGGGTGGGGGGGGGGGGGGGTGGGGGGGGGGGGGGGTGGGGGGGGGGGGGGGTGGGGGGGGGGGGGGGTGGGGGGGGGGGGGGGTGGGGGGGGGGGGGGGTGGGGGGGGGGGGGGGTGGGGGGGGGGGGGGGTGGGGGGGGGGGGGGGTGGGGGGGGGGGGGGGTGGGGGGGGGGGGGGGTGGGGGGGGGGGGGGGTGGGGGGGGGGGGGGGTGGGGGGGGGGGGGGGTGGGGGGGGGGGGGGGTGGGGGGGGGGGGGGGTGGGGGGGGGGGGGGGTGGGGGGGGGGGGGGGTGGGGGGGGGGGGGGGTGGGGGGGGGGGGGGGTGGGGGGGGGGGGGGGTGGGGGGGGGGGGGGGTGGGGGGGGGGGGGGGTGGGGGGGGGGGGGGGTGGGGGGGGGGGGGGGTGGGGGGGGGGGGGGGTGGGGGGGGGGGGGGGTGGGGGGGGGGGGGGGTGGGGGGGGGGGGGGGTGGGGGGGGGGGGGGGTGGGGGGGGGGGGGGGTGGGGGGGGGGGGGGGTGGGGGGGGGGGGGGGTGGGGGGGGGGGGGGGTGGGGGGGGGGGGGGGTGGGGGGGGGGGGGGGTGGGGGGGGGGGGGGGTGGGGGGGGGGGGGGGTGGGGGGGGGGGGGGGTGGGGGGGGGGGGGGGTGGGGGGGGGGGGGGGTGGGGGGGGGGGGGGGTGGGGGGGGGGGGGGGTGGGGGGGGGGGGGGGTGGGGGGGGGGGGGGGTGGGGGGGGGGGGGGGTGGGGGGGGGGGGGGGTGGGGGGGGGGGGGGGTGGGGGGGGGGGGGGGTGGGGGGGGGGGGGGGTGGGGGGGGGGGGGGGTGGGGGGGGGGGGGGGTGGGGGGGGGGGGGGGTGGGGGGGGGGGGGGGTGGGGGGGGGGGGGGGTGGGGGGGGGGGGGGGTGGGGGGGGGGGGGGGTGGGGGGGGGGGGGGGTGGGGGGGGGGGGGGGTGGGGGGGGGGGGGGGTGGGGGGGGGGGGGGGTGGGGGGGGGGGGGGGTGGGGGGGGGGGGGGGTGGGGGGGGGGGGGGGTGGGGGGGGGGGGGGGTGGGGGGGGGGGGGGGTGGGGGGGGGGGGGGGTGGGGGGGGGGGGGGGTGGGGGGGGGGGGGGGTGGGGGGGGGGGGGGGTGGGGGGGGGGGGGGGTGGGGGGGGGGGGGGGTGGGGGGGGGGGGGGGTGGGGGGGGGGGGGGGTGGGGGGGGGGGGGGGTGGGGGGGGGGGGGGGTGGGGGGGGGGGGGGGTGGGGGGGGGGGGGGGTGGGGGGGGGGGGGGGTGGGGGGGGGGGGGGGTGGGGGGGGGGGGGGGTGGGGGGGGGGGGGGGTGGGGGGGGGGGGGGGTGGGGGGGGGGGGGGGTGGGGGGGGGGGGGGGTGGGGGGGGGGGGGGGTGGGGGGGGGGGGGGGTGGGGGGGGGGGGGGGTGGGGGGGGGGGGGGGTGGGGGGGGGGGGGGGTGGGGGGGGGGGGGGGTGGGGGGGGGGGGGGGTGGGGGGGGGGGGGGGTGGGGGGGGGGGGGGGTGGGGGGGGGGGGGGGTGGGGGGGGGGGGGGGTGGGGGGGGGGGGGGGTGGGGGGGGGGGGGGGTGGGGGGGGGGGGGGGTGGGGGGGGGGGGGGGTGGGGGGGGGGGGGGGTGGGGGGGGGGGGGGGTGGGGGGGGGGGGGGGTGGGGGGGGGGGGGGGTGGGGGGGGGGGGGGGTGGGGGGGGGGGGGGGTGGGGGGGGGGGGGGGTGGGGGGGGGGGGGGGTGGGGGGGGGGGGGGGTGGGGGGGGGGGGGGGTGGGGGGGGGGGGGGGTGGGGGGGGGGGGGGGTGGGGGGGGGGGGGGGTGGGGGGGGGGGGGGGTGGGGGGGGGGGGGGGTGGGGGGGGGGGGGGGTGGGGGGGGGGGGGGGTGGGGGGGGGGGGGGGTGGGGGGGGGGGGGGGTGGGGGGGGGGGGGGGTGGGGGGGGGGGGGGGTGGGGGGGGGGGGGGGTGGGGGGGGGGGGGGGTGGGGGGGGGGGGGGGTGGGGGGGGGGGGGGGTGGGGGGGGGGGGGGGTGGGGGGGGGGGGGGGTGGGGGGGGGGGGGGGTGGGGGGGGGGGGGGGTGGGGGGGGGGGGGGGTGGGGGGGGGGGGGGGTGGGGGGGGGGGGGGGTGGGGGGGGGGGGGGGTGGGGGGGGGGGGGGGTGGGGGGGGGGGGGGGTGGGGGGGGGGGGGGGTGGGGGGGGGGGGGGGTGGGGGGGGGGGGGGGTGGGGGGGGGGGGGGGTGGGGGGGGGGGGGGGTGGGGGGGGGGGGGGGTGGGGGGGGGGGGGGGTGGGGGGGGGGGGGGGTGGGGGGGGGGGGGGGTGGGGGGGGGGGGGGGTGGGGGGGGGGGGGGGTGGGGGGGGGGGGGGGTGGGGGGGGGGGGGGGTGGGGGGGGGGGGGGGTGGGGGGGGGGGGGGGTGGGGGGGGGGGGGGGTGGGGGGGGGGGGGGGTGGGGGGGGGGGGGGGTGGGGGGGGGGGGGGGTGGGGGGGGGGGGGGGTGGGGGGGGGGGGGGGTGGGGGGGGGGGGGGGTGGGGGGGGGGGGGGGTGGGGGGGGGGGGGGGTGGGGGGGGGGGGGGGTGGGGGGGGGGGGGGGTGGGGGGGGGGGGGGGTGGGGGGGGGGGGGGGTGGGGGGGGGGGGGGGTGGGGGGGGGGGGGGGTGGGGGGGGGGGGGGGTGGGGGGGGGGGGGGGTGGGGGGGGGGGGGGGTGGGGGGGGGGGGGGGTGGGGGGGGGGGGGGGTGGGGGGGGGGGGGGGTGGGGGGGGGGGGGGGTGGGGGGGGGGGGGGGTGGGGGGGGGGGGGGGTGGGGGGGGGGGGGGGTGGGGGGGGGGGGGGGTGGGGGGGGGGGGGGGTGGGGGGGGGGGGGGGTGGGGGGGGGGGGGGGTGGGGGGGGGGGGGGGTGGGGGGGGGGGGGGGTGGGGGGGGGGGGGGGTGGGGGGGGGGGGGGGTGGGGGGGGGGGGGGGTGGGGGGGGGGGGGGGTGGGGGGGGGGGGGGGTGGGGGGGGGGGGGGGTGGGGGGGGGGGGGGGTGGGGGGGGGGGGGGGTGGGGGGGGGGGGGGGTGGGGGGGGGGGGGGGTGGGGGGGGGGGGGGGTGGGGGGGGGGGGGGGTGGGGGGGGGGGGGGGTGGGGGGGGGGGGGGGTGGGGGGGGGGGGGGGTGGGGGGGGGGGGGGGTGGGGGGGGGGGGGGGTGGGGGGGGGGGGGGGTGGGGGGGGGGGGGGGTGGGGGGGGGGGGGGGGGGGGGGGGGGGGGGGTGGGGGGGGGGGTGTGTGGGGGGTGGGGGGGGGGGGGGGGGGGGGGGGGTGGGGGGGGGGGGGGCGCGGGTGGGGGGGGGGGGTGCGGGGGGACGGGGGGGCGGGGGGGGGGGGGGGGGGGGGGGGGGGGGGGGGGGGGGGGGGGGGGGGGGGGGGGGGGGGGGGTGGGGGGGGGGGGGGGGGGGGGGGGGGGGGGGTGGGGGGGGGGGGGGGGGGGGGGGGGGGGGGGTGGGGGGTGGGATAATTGCACTGTGTTTTGTTTTTACACATAGCTTGTGACTCTTTAAACTGCTACTAGTAATCTTGGTTCCCTCCTTCAGCGAGAAGCTGGTGGGTATCACCCCCCAACTTCGGAAAGCTCCACATCTTTTTCAAGTATTCTGTGCAAATTCAGTTAATGTAAAAAAGGCAAATTATTTTTACATTTGAACATATTCCCACTGAACGGCTTAAACATACTCCCAGGTTTTTTGAAAACCCAAATCCTTCTTTCATATATATTTTACAGAGATGGATCTGAAATGTATAGAAGACAACAATGTTCCAAAATATGAAGGCACAACATTTCCCTGTCTGAAAGTTACAGATCTGGGGACTGGGATTCTTTTGTCTTCCTATTATATGTGAAATGTAAATTGTGCTAATATATGTTTAGCTTGGTAAGGGCAACACATCATTTCCTTGCTTTGCAACATGCCGCTTTCATGTTATCATGTTAGAATTGGTTGACTGTGAAGATCAGTATCGATTAAGTGGCACCATTGAAATGTAAGTATCTGTGCTGTCCTGAAATCTCAGTAAAAAAAACAGACATGAGCAACTTCCCATACTACTGCCATTCAATTCAGAAGATATGGGTTTCTGAGTGAATGGGTGGGTGGAAACAGCTCTTCAGTTTGGAATACTATTGGGATATCTGGTGAATATAGCAGAGGTCACCCAGTCCCAAAAGCATGGTATTTAGTGCAGTAAACATATAACTCCCAAGAAGTATGTTGCAAAAAAATACAACTTACAAGCAGATTCAGTCAAAAGGAAGAACACTTTCCCTAAAGGAATAATACTTTCCCTATTGCAAAATGGCCGGCTAATCCAGCATCGCTTGTATGGAAGTATGAAGGGCACTGTTTCTACGGGACAAACCCGCAGATGTGTGTGACTCCATCAAAAGCCGTATGGAGACTGGGAAGAACAAAAAATGAGCACTGAGAGGGAGAGAGGAGGGGTCAGAGGGCAGCTCCCAAGTTAAGATGAAAAGAGGAACACCCCATTCAAGGAGATAATACTTAGACAATCTGAGAGTGGTATAGCACCCCCCAGTGTCCAGGGACGCTGAGTTGCTTACTGAGCTGAAGGAAAGTGCTGACTCATAATGCTTGTCTTGGATCATAGGTATGGTGACCAGATGTCCCGCTTTTGGCAGGACAGTCCCGCCTTAAAACAATTTGTCCCGTGTCCCGCGGGTTTTTTGAACCGTCCTGATTTTTGGAAGGCTGCCGCTGCCACAGGGTGGGAAACCAGGAGTGCCCCAGAAGGCAGTGTGGCAGGCTCCCACGTGCGCAGCTGCAGGAGCGCACTACCTTCTGGGGCGCTCCCGTGTCCTGCCCTGTCACAGGGCGCTCCCGTTTCCCGCACTGCCTTCTGGGGCGCTCTCGTTTCCCGCCCTGCCGCCCGCCCGGGTCCTGATTTACAAAGGTGACAATCTGGCCACCTTAATCATAGGTAAGGATGACAAAGCTTAATTACAGTTTGACAATGACACTAAAGTTTAATTACAGACTTCACCATAGGATTGTTAGCTCCAGGTGGGGCTTGGAGGTCGCCCAGAAATGCAACTGATCTCCAGATGACTGAGATCCATTTTCTGAAGGAAAAGGTCTGCTTTGGAGGTCCCTCCCCAAACAGCATCTACCTCAGGCTCTAACTTCAAATCACAAGGAATTTCCCAACTCGGCCACCTTGCTTCAACAACATCGCTAATAAAAGAAGGCAATGGCTAGTTGAAGCCACATTTCTCGCTGGAAAGTTTCGTATTTATATCCTTACCACAGCAAAATGTAGAAGGTCGTCTTCGCCGTATTCATTTTTTAGTTTTCTGAACAATGTAACCACGGCTTTGCAAGGCCCACACCAAGCCTGATAAACATCTACTACTGAAAAGACATACGCAGACAGTCAGTCCTCAATGACCACATATTTTTTTTCCAAATGAACAAGAGCTTATCTGCTTTTGCAGAGGAAAAACTTGAAAACTGGAAGTACACCAGATGCCAAGGCCACAAATTAATAGCAATGAATATGAATTTAGTAGCAATGAGTATTTTTATGCCAGGGCTACTCCGTCATATGCATAGTTCTATGATTTCTGTACTATTACTGCAAAACCCTTTGCTGGCTGGTGCATGCTCCATGTCATAAATATGCAGAATGGATCCTTTCTGTTCTATGCTGATGTCAGGTGATGGATCTCTCTGCATCTCGCCTTTCAAATATGCAGATGTTCAAAGCCATTCACGGCCTTGGACCTACATACCTGGGGACTGTCTCTCCCTACATCGCCCTGTTAGGCCCCTCCGCTCCTCGAAGGAGGACCTGTTGGTGATCCCTGGCCCAAAAGCGATCAGGCTGGCCTCCCCATGGGCCAGGGCCTTTATGGCCCTGCCCCCCACCTGGTGGAACAGGCTCCCAAGGGAGGTCAGGGCCCTGTGGGACCTGCAGAGTTTCTGCAGGGCCTGCAAGACGGACCTGTTCCTCCAGGTATTTGGCCAGCCTGGTTAAGTGCACCGCTCCAGTTCCATCTGGCCCCCCGTGGGTGCAAGGGGGGAAGAAAATGCCGCCATCTGATGTTACTTGGTTCCTGGTTTTATTAAGTGGGGTTTGAGCTGGTTTTATATTATATTTTAAAGTTATTTTATACTGTGTTTAAAGTTATATTTTATATTTGTTGTTGTTCACCGCCCTGAGCCCTTCGGGGAAGGGTGGTCTATACATCCAATAAATGAAATTAATGAAATGAAATATACCATGGGGGTCAATTAAGACCAGAGGTGGGATCCAGCAGGTTCTCACAGGTTCCCGAGAGTAGGTTACTAATTATTTGTGTGTGCCGAGAGGGGGTTACTAATTGGTGAATTTGCCACGTGATTTTTGCCTTAGTTACGCCCCTCCTTTCAGCAGTAGCGCGCATAACTTGAAGCAGTCTAGCAGGAGGTGCACTGGCGTACGTGGCAGCCTGCGCCTGCGTGCATTTGTTTCCCGCCCAAGGACCAGCGCAATGGCTGCGTCCTTGCCACAGCCCCGCCCCCGGATGCCCGGCCACACCCCTGTCGTGCCCCGCCCAGCCCCATTGGCGCTACGCCACAGTTTGAATCCCACTACCATGGGAACCTGTTACTAAAATTTTTGGATCCCACCACTGATTAAGACCTCTGTAGATCAGACACCAGATCCCTGATTTTAGGGAGCTGATAGTTGGATTCTATTTGGGGAACTCTCACACCCAGGTTAGAGGTGGCAGGTTAGAGGTGGCAGGTTAGAGGTGGCAGAGATTACCAGCAGGTCAAAATTCAGGGACTAAGGTCCTATGAAGCTGGTAAAATTGTTCATGATATGTTTTTAGGTGATAACGGTGTTGGTTCTCAGTGGTATGCTTTGCTACAACTGTGGTACTCTTGACAAAAGGTTGGTGGAAGCCTTCTCCATAGAGTTGCCAATGCTTAAACTGGTCCTTCTAGCTGTCCCTTTAAAAACAGTTTGATCTGCTGCAAATCCATGCCATGAAAAATTTCAACTGCCCATTTCTGCATATTAAGCTTCTATTAAAGGAGAGGACTTTTTTTTCCCTCTAGGCCAGATGGCACCAAGGATTGTTTATCCTGCCCTGCAATAGAGTGTTTACATGAAGCAAGTCTGAAAAGGAAACACTACGCAAGGGAGAATTCATGTAACTCATTTTTGTGAGGCACCTCATGCAGTAAGATAGTGTATACATGTTTTGATAACCACACTGGGTGACCACACACACACAGACACAAGAGGCAATGTAGTATTTAAGGAGACAGGGGATTAGTGTACCTGTTAGACCTTTAACCAACAACATTTCGTCCCACTGAGTCTGATTGAGTATTGTTGTCTAAAGGGAAGAAAACACAGGGGTTTGTTAGCTCTAAAGTGCTGATGTTTCAAGTTAAATTATTAAAGTAAAAAACAAGATGTATACCTGCAGCTGTATTTCTTTTTTCTTGCCTGCCATGTTACTCACTACAGCTGTGTTAAAAAAGAAAAGAAAAGGTTTGAACGACAATTCTGTCAGCTTCTTAACTGGCCAAAACTTAGAGCTTTATTTCTTAATACTAAGTTAAGTTGAATCTGGTAGCAGAATAACCATTTTATAGACATTCCCTATATTTGTACTCTGATATCTGTATCGCCCAAATATAGGTTACATCTGAAGGAATACAGGGTTAGCAGAGTGCCCAAGGCACATGTCACAGTGGGATTGATCTGGTGTGTGTTTGCTACTGAGAAACAAAGTTTTATCTTTGTAAAACTAATACGAGTTCATTATTGTAAGCACTAACTCCATTCCAGACAATATACAGGAAGGATTCTAATCTAGTCTAACTAGCATGAATGGAGAGGGAGGTGGTGGGTGCTTTACTCAAGCTGCCAAGATGGAGAAATACAGTATGGATAGAAGGTATAATCTATAAATGAAGATTTCCTGAGAGCAGCAATCTACCCATCAAAGAGCAGTAAAACATCAGAGCAGTAAAAAAGATAGATGGTCATGGTCCTGACCTATCCATCTCTCTGGCCCCTTCTGCACAGGCCAATAAACCTGGGCTGGGGATGGGAAAAAAACCTGTTGGGGTGGGTTGGGGGGACTTCGCATGGCTCCCATCCCTAAAGCGAGGCTGACCCGTGTAATCTTCCCCAAAACGGGTTATTCAAGAATCCGAGATTCTTTTGTTTTAACGCAGATTGGAGCTGGTTGCGAGTGAATGGCTGACCGGGAAGCACTTTAAGCAGTCGCGCTTCCCTTTGTAGAGGTCCCAGGTCTCAGCTGTGTAGCCACACTGGGTTAAAGGGGATGCCTGCATAGCTAGGCAGTGAAGGGAGATGAGTAACAAAAAAAACCCTGTGCTTCCATGTCATGTTTCTGTTGTTTTTTTTTACAATTCTGTGAGGTATCTTCAAAGCTACATAGACATCAGTGGTCGGATTCAGCCGGTTTGGCCCGGTTCGGGTGAATTGGTTGTTAAGCCCCTCGCTCCCCCTCCCCTGTCAGAAGGAGCAATGGGGCCAGATTACCAACCCAGAGGCGTGCAGCCCAATTGGTGGGCCTGGTTGGCCACAGATTGAGTCATGTGCTGCCAGGCTGTGCAGCCTTTGCGGGAGGCCTGCTGGTGCCAGGCTGCAGCTGGGCTTCCTTCCCCGAAGGTCACGCAGCCGGCCCTAAGGCGCGCAGCCCCATTGGTGGCCAGCTGCCCCCCCTTCCCCAGCTAGAAGGCGCAGCCAGATAATTGGGCGGCGGCAGCGGCGGCGGGGGGGGGGGACCCGGTGGTTGAGGGATTAGAATCCTACCCCTGATAGACATGATATAAGATTGGCAATATGTGCAGATTTTTAGTAGCTTCGATGATACTTCACAGAAAATTTAAAAAACAAAAAGAACTGTTTTCTCCAGACAACAGTCTGCAATGCAGACAAAAAAAAAAAAAAGCCAAAATGGTTCTTTTCAAAACATTTGCAAAATGTTTTAAACGTCCTGTGAGGGAAAAAGCACTTTTTCGCTGAGGAAGAACAGCATGAAGATCAGCGGCGCCGCCTCCACACAGGAGTTTTCTGCACAGTTTTCTCCCAGCTGCTGCCATTGCTCAGCATTTCACGTGACTGTTTCATTCAAGGTATTTCTGAGGGCTCCCCAAAGTGGTATATTATTATAGTGCTATAGCGATTAGAGCAAGATCCTCTACTTTTCTAGGGAATGAGGGAGACGTGGCAAAAAGCAGGGGTTGCAGGCTGAAGCTGATGAAACATCAATGGAAAACATATTTATATCCATGTACAATCATCATAATCTTATACACAGAACTGCTCATACTTACATAGATTATGGACCTAGCTACTCCTGAACCTGATTATTCTTTTAAATTTAGTAGCACATGATAATCATTTCTGGCTATTGCTAGTCTCTTAAGGAAAACCAAGCAAACCTAGGCTCCTGGGACCCTAGACTGACACCACAACCTAAGCATGTTTACTTGGGGGGCGGAGGGAGGGATAAGACTATTGGGTTACATCTTTTTTTATACCAGCACAAGGAGTTAGGTAGCAAAGCGGAAGATGAGTCAAAGAGAAGGCCACGCCACAGACAGAGACCAATGATTGGTTAGAATTGCAGTTCTGCAAACCACTTGTTTAAAACACTTGGAAGTCTTTCATCGAGGCTGTATGCTTTTGCCGTTTTGGGGGGAAAAAAAGATTTAAACTAGCTTTCTAGACCGATCCCATTGCTAGTCACGTTACATTCTCTGATAAACGATGTATATTCTGTAAATTGGTAGAATGGCTTTGCATTTCATCATGACACATTAACAACACCTGCAAATTGATTGCTGTTTTAATGGGGTTTTATTGTAACTATTGTTTTATTGTGTTGTTCACCGCCCAGAGCCCTTCGGGGGAGGGGCGGTGTATAAAACCAATTATAAATAAATAAATAAAATGCTGAGACATGGCTTTACAACTGCTGATATGTATTCATCCTGAATATAAAACACTAGCACACCATGACCATCCACAGTGGTGCCTACCAGTTATAAATTGGCATTTGCCGTTTTCAGGGATTGAGAAGATCTCAGCGCACTTTAAGTCTCTCGCTGGCAGAAAACATAATGGGTTGGATTCAGGCAGCATGTTCAGTCTCACTTAATTTCCCTCCATATTAAATCCCCCACAGCCCCACCCCACACGGCTTTTGCACATGTATGGCCCACAATTTTTAGCATCCCTATTTTGGGCAATCAAAGAGAATGCCTCTGCTCCTACCCTTTTTCTCCACCAGAGAATCTGGTTGGATTCAACTCAATGGCATGTACACAGCCACAGAGATCCAATGACTTAAGAATGCTTCAGTCTCCACAATATGAGACAGTGATTTCTAACCATTTTCCCCTCCCAAATTCCCCCCCCTGTTTTCACTGATCCCCAGAAGAAGAAGAAGAGTTTGGATTTATATCCCCCCTTTCTCTCCTGCAGGAGACTCAAAGGGGCTTACAATCTCCTTGCCCTTCCCCCCCTCACAACAAACATCCTGTGAGGTGGGTGGGGCTGAGAGAGCTCTGAGAAGCTGTGACTAGCCCAAGGTCACCCAGCTGGCATGTGTGGAAGTGCACAGGCTAATCTGAATTCCCCAGATAAGCCTCCACAGCTCAGGCGGCAGAGCTGGGAATCAAACCCGGTTCCTCCAGATTAGCTACATGAGCTCTTAACCTCCTACGCCACTGCTGCTCCAGGAATAAAGGTTTAGAATCCCCTTCCCAAGTCCTGGCCTATCCGCCCCCATTTTCTGCCCTATTTACCAATATACCTTTGGAGCACCCTTCTTAAGTAGGGTTTTGACAGGTACAGAAAGGTCACCCCTCCGTCCTCAGGATGAACAAACAGCACCACCACAGCAAAGGTAAAAAGTCCAACTCATTGGCTTTTCTCTTCTAAATGTACAATACAGATGTATTTTGGCAGTCACACACCATGCTCATGCTCTTAGACAATGCCCACAGTGTAAATGAACCCAAGATCACCACAGCCTTACATGAAGTGGACCCTTGTAAAAAAACAAAAGGAGAACTGAAGGAGACGTGGGTCAACAGTCAGTTGGCTGTTGTTGCTATGGATACCAGAGAACACCCTTCTAGAGGCCAACAGTTAGGAATGGGGATGTGTGTAGAAAAAGAGGACGGGAGAATAAATAGTTAGGTTGGACTTGAAGGCTGTTGGGTGGTAGGCAGTCAGCTTATGCTCACACACATCATCAAATTAGAAGTGCGCAGCTTCTTCTGCTCTACTCAGCCAAATGTAGCCCACTAGCCATGTATTGTTGTCTTCCAGGTTTGTGATTATTTTTGTACTCCAAAGCTAGCAGTAAAAACAGATGGCTCGTTGAAGTCCGTGCATGGCTGATGACCAGGGTGCAGCCCAGAGACTTGCATTGGCCCAGATTATATGGTGGCATTCTTTTATTTGCTCTCATATTTGCCTTGGAAGGAAGTTCAGATCTGCTGATTCCAGTCTTTAATGGCTAGAGGAATGTATTTGTTTATTTCTGTATTTATCCTCACTGTGATAACCACTCTCTTTCTTCTTTGTGAATAGGTGTGAAAAATACTTTTTGTTTCTTCCTTTCTTTCCAAGGTATATATAAACCAGGAATTTAATTCAAACCCCCTTTTTAATTTCTCCTAGCGTATTGTGGCTGAAGTCTAAAGCAGTTTTGAAGGTCTATTTGGTCCTGAGGAAGAAACCCTCATAAGTTACTGGTATTGTAGGCACAGGCCTTCTCTTCCAGCCAGGCCCCCAGATAGCAGCAGCCATAATCCCCCAAACAAGAGACACCTTAACATTCAGCCTAATGGAATTCATAGTGTCATCAAAAGACCCCTCTTATTATAAATCATGCCCCGGAATTTAGGCATCTATAGAGGGAAAACTCCTGTCTTAAGCATAAGCATTTATTGTCATTGTGCACGCACAACGAAATTTACAGCAGCATTCCTTGATGCACACAATTTCAGACTCATACATCATACTCATACAATTTCATACAATACATCATACTCATATACTTTCAGACTCATACATCATCCTCACTTCCCCCTTCCTCCACCCATCCCTACACAGCCCCAAACACATCAACATGTCTTCTGCCTAGAAACAGACTTTCCCTGGTACTAGGATTCTGAGATCCTCCAGAGGAGTGTCAATAGTTAGTTTCTATTGTTTAATTCAAGTCAGGGCCATAAAGGCACATTCAGATAAGAAAGTAGAAACATCAGAAGAACAGGATGTCAATAGTGTGAAATATGCTAAATCAGGTCAAACAACTAAGCTAAATCTCTGCATGTTTTGAGAACAATAAGACCATCTCATGACTATCTCTTGGCATATTGGCATATTGATGACTTAATTATGACAGAACTGTTGTAATCCTATCTGAATCAATTGGTCTTCTCTTTCTCTTGATATACTCTGGCTTGTACCCTTTATAAACCCCGGGTTTTGCTCAGTTGTGTGTGATTCTCCTGATTCTAGTGGAAGCCCTTGTTGGTCTGAATAAAATTATTTCTTTAATTTTATTCCTTTGTCGGTTTGGCTCATTTGCCTCTGGGTCTGTACCCCAAGCCTGTGGTGACAGTATTAGGATTCCAGGTTAATTTGAACAAATTAAAATTTATTTATATATTCTCTTTAGCTTAATAGTTATCTATCTTATCTCTAGAAGGAGTAAAGATAAAGTAATTTATCTTATCTCTAGAAGGAGTAGAACAATTTGAGGCAATGACTTCTGGCTGAGGAAACTTTTATGTCATATAAATCTACTCT
This sequence comes from Sphaerodactylus townsendi, assembly GCF_021028975.2. Lineage (NCBI taxonomy): Eukaryota > Metazoa > Chordata > Lepidosauria > Squamata > Sphaerodactylidae > Sphaerodactylus > Sphaerodactylus townsendi. The sequence goes on from NC_059435.1 coordinate 20,781,797, forward strand.
CTCACTCTCCCACATCTCTATGACCATATTAGGATTTTACTCCATTTCTGGTCTCCCACTGTCTTCTATTTGTCTTCTACCCATTTCTTTATACAGTTTTGTATTTTATATAACACTAGGAAGGATTCACATCAGAAATCTTCTTTAGGCTGTTAAGATCATACCGTTTTCTGTTTGCTTCAGCCCTTTCTCACCATATTTTCCCTGACTCTGTCTCTCAAAAAAAATAACAACCCTTCACTGATACTCTCGGGTGTCAAGCAGTCACCTCACTCCCTTCCTTCTACAATTTACCTTTAAGAAACACACACTCAAAATTTTAAATCGTTTCACCCACTTTTCTCTCCAGAGCAGTGTCCAACACTGGCCCCTTCCACTCATGCAGAATAATGCACTTTCAATCCACTTTCACAACTGTTTGCAAGTGGATTTTGCCATTCCGCACAGCTTCAAAGAGCACTGAAAACAGTTTGAAAGAGCATTATTCTGCATGTGCGGAATGAGCCAATAAAATCCAGCTGCAAAGTGGATTGAAAGTGGATTGAAAGTGCATTATTCTGCATGTGCGGAAGGGGCCATTGTTCTGCCCTCTGTCAGAGTGACTCTCCCATGGTCACCCAGTGAACTTCCTTGGCAGAGCAGGGATTCAAACTCAGACCCTATTCGAGCACTCTAGCCACTTTATTATCCTGCAGTCAATACTGCTGTAGCCTGTTCTCATTTGCTGCTATAATATTTAAGAATTTTTGAGAAGTCACCAGCGGCTTCACTCTTTGGTCTTCATCAAGAAGAGCTACTTCTTCTCCACTTCCTTTCCTCAGCTTTCTGAATCGTTCATAAAACCTGTTTTCTGATTTCCATCAGTCCCAGACTGTCCATCTTTATTTTTGCCTTGTTCTTTCATTTTTACGGAATGATCTTTATTGCGCGAATGTCTTGCCTATAAAAATGCACCCAGCATGAGAAAGACTGTTGTTGCCTTGGTGACTGTACAGTGACCTTAAGAACGAATGCCAACTAGTATTTGAATAAAAGCCTTTAGAGTAATCTAAATCAAATGATCTGCAAAGCTAAACGTAATGATTTTTCTGCTAGGAAAAGCTGCACAGCCATGTGATTTTCAGGGCTATGAGCGCTAGCTTTTCCCCATGAAGCTATTTGCAACTTCAAGGGGTCATTTAAATCAAGGGAAGGGATGGGAGGAAACCTTTCTTTTTGCTTCCCTGGCGGCCTTTCCACAATTTTCACAAAAGTTAATGCAGTCATACGTGCGCGCACAAAAGTTAATGCAGTCATACGTGCACGCACAAAAGTTAATGCAGTCATACGTGCGCGCGCGCACACACACACACACAGAGAAGGTCCTAACAACACTTCATTTCTAATTGACCCCTGCCTGTATTTTTTTGCTTTCTAGGACTAATAATGGCATAGGCAGGGTGAATGCCATTTCCTAATGGTGGAATCAATGGTGAAATGGGCATAGAAAAATTAGGCCACCTGTGCCTGCAGGGCTTACCTCATGGCTGTTTGCTCCACAGGTTTTTTTGTTTAACCAGAGGTGGATTCCACAAGGCATAATAATAAAATGGGTTGCATCTTTTATTTTTGAATCTGGGTCTATTTTATTTCATTTTTGTCCTTTGCATGAGTGCCCATTTTCCATGAAGGAAACAGTGCATTTTCTTTCTGCCCCCTTCACGCGAACCCACTATTTTTTTTCACAGTGCAAATGCACAGGCACAAACATCCCATTTTTCCTGCATTCTGATTGGCTGTTCCATCACCACAGTCCCCCTTCTGCCCATTCCCACCTTCGTCTGAGGGAATGCTTCCATTGGAGAATCTACAGCAACCACGGGAACCTGAGCGGGACCTTCCCCTTCCATTTCTCCAGCATGGAAAAAAAGTTTAGGGCTTTGAAACCTTGACACTTGTAAACGTGAAGCATGCAACCCCCCTCCCCCCCCTTTAAGGTTGTGATGTGCAAAATAATATCTTTCCAAGAAGGGAGCAAAACAATATGTCCCATCCATATCCAAAGGTGCGCGTCTACCTAGCTACATGCTCTGAATAACCAAATAAATAAAAAGGAAAGAAAACAGGCCCATTACTCGCAATGTCCCCATTTGGATGAAGTGGGGCTCACAGTTGCTGACAAGGGAAGAAAACGTGCTGCTCGTGTATGTTTCTGAAATGGTGGACTATCACACTGGTTGGCAGCTCAGCTCAAACAAAATGGACATGGTGTATGGTGGGAGATCAGGTGGGGGGATGGGAAAAATGAAGCAGTTGGCCGCCCATGCCATTCCCTCAAAAGTGGATCCAAGCCAAGATTTTTCAAAAAGATTTTGGCGTTTTTTGAAAAAACAGATTGAGGGAAATATAACTGGTCAATCCTTTGGGGAAAGGGACCCGTGCAAAGTTCTTCTCCAAACCTGGATATTTCCCTTTGTCCAAATTAGATCTTTTATAATTGGGTGAAACGGAGATTTACACGGGCAATTTAAATCGCCATTGGCGATGTTTATATGAAATGTTTTAATTTGAATAATTTAAATTATTGTTTTAATTGCTGTTTAGTTATTTATGTTAGTTGGCCCGAGCCCAGCTTAGACTGGGGAGTGTGTGGTATCAAGTCAAATAAAATAAAATAAAATAAAGATGCATCAATTCCATATCTAATGAAGAAAAGAAGAAGAGTTTGGATTTATACCCTGCTTTTCTCAAATATAAGGAGTCTCAAAATGGATTACAAATGTCTTCCCTTCCACTCCCCGCAACAGAGACAACCGAGAGAGATCTGAGAGAACTGTGACTAGCCCAAGGCCACCCTGTTTCCCTTCTGTGCTCCTCTCATTGCCCAGGAAACTGAAACAAGATAGGCAGCTATCAGCTGAACAGGAACATTCCAGAAGGTCAGAACTTACTGGCCCAAGCTTATTTAATCTAACTATATGTGGACACAGTTTGGGTCAGAGATTAACTAGTGATTCATCTGAATGCAGTATGGCTGTGCTTCGGAGAGAGGAAGCATCATGCTTTCTTGATGTGGCATCCTATGTCCTGCTGTCCCTTGTAGCTGTGGGCCCTGCAGTGGGCCCCTGACACTGCTGGGCTTGGGATCATTGCCCCTTCTTCCTACTGAAAAAAACCAGACCTAGGTCGTTTCCCCACTTACCTCGACCAAAGGTTGCTGTGCGCTACTCCCAGCGCGCGTCATTTCTATGCTGGGCTACCCCTGGCTTCCCCACGCACTTCAAGCACAGAGGAGCGCCAGAAAATGACGCCGGGCTGAGGGGGCTGGAGCAGTGAGTAGCTAAGTCCGGGCGTGCTAAGCGCTTGAAACGCCGCCCCTGTAGTGGGGAGTGCCAGGGACCCCACGCTACTTGGGGAGAGTAGCACGCAGCAGCAGGTAAGTGGGGAAACGCCCCTAGTCTTTGGTACCTCACTAGTCCAGTGCCCAACCTAAACCCCTGAGATTTGCAATTCAAGTCCCTGGTACTACTATAAGTGAATGCAGTGCATCAGTAGGTACACACATATAAAGAGTCATAGATGTTTGCTTTTTCAATTTCCCTTTAATTATACATTTATCAATATGGCACTTTCTGCCAGTTTTTGAAAACAGGAATAGTATTTAAATCTCTAACACCCCTTCCGCAAATGCAGAATAATGCACTTTCAATCCACTTTCAATGCATTTTGCAGCTGGATTTTACTGTGCAGAATCGCAAAATCCACTTGCAAACCATTGTGAAAGTGGATTGGAAGTCCATTATTCTGCATGTGCGGAAGGGGGTTTAGTGTGATGCAGGTGCTGTAACTGTTACGTATCATCCATGAAATGTAGTAAAGAAAACATTTTTGCATGCCTCCAGGGATGTAAAATATGCATAATGCCTAAAAACGATGAATCTGAGCCATATACCATTCTCCTATCCAGCAAGAGACGCCGTTACGATGTAGCAGATGGCTGTTTAACAGCATGAAATGACCATTCCTTGTCGCCTCCAGAGCTGGCTTCCACTTAACACAAAGGACAACAAATCAAGGCAGCTGACTGCGGTGATGCTCAAACAAAATTCATTGTAAATCTCCAACTGAGAACTGCCCTCAAATTTCTGAATGTAATAAATCCGGAAAAAGTGGTAAGGAAGGAAACAAAAAATGATGACCCAAATGAAAATCAGACTTTTTAGCTGGGCCCGAAACTCTTGATGTGAGCAAATGGATCCTGATAGCCTCTTGACCACTTTGAGAATGATGAAAACTTGCAAGCCCAAAAGGGCGCAGGTTATTAGAACCATGAGAGCAATGACACTGTAGTTCAGTTCTTTCACGGAGTTTTCTTTTAGCTCCTGGTGGAATGTGAAACAGGTGGTGCTGTTATAATCCCCAGTTTTCCCATAGTGATGGTAAATGAGCGGTAGAGCGATAACACCAGCCAGAATCCATATAGCTATGCTGCTTGCCATAGCGTGCAGGTTCCTGTAGAACTCCAATTTATCTTTCCACTTAAAGAAAATAAGGTTCCTGGTTACCAAAACAAACAGGTAGAATAGAAAGGTGAGGTACATATGGATGTGTATCATTACACTCACAGTTTTACAAAAGGGATGTCCGAAGACCCACTTGTCTGTGATGTAGTAGTACAGCCGGAATGGCACAGTCACAAGGAAAAGGCTGTGAATTACCACCAGATTTATGATTGCTGTCGTGGTCACCGATAAAGTATTCATTTTCACCAGGAGAAATGATATGGTGATAGCTCCACATACCCCTCCAAGGAGCACTACTGTGTATATTGTAATCAAGATGGCTTTCCAGGGGCTGTTGGTTAGCTCCATGGGTTCAAAAAGTAGGTCTAGAAAGCCTGTGTTCTCTGTAGTCTGAGTCTCAGAATTGCCTTCTGTCAAACACTAGGAAAACAAACAAACATTATTAAAGTTTTGAAAGTATACTTTGAAACAAGTCTAAAAGTATATGGATCACTGTCCTTTGTAAAGCAAAGAAGTAGAAATGCTGTTGCGACATTATGAAGGAAATATTTTAAATCAAAGGAAGAGGAACACAAAGTTATGGTTTGGAAAAATCATAATTTCAAATTTGTAATTAGTGTTATACCTAGTCAAGGGAGTGGTGACTTTTTCCCCCTTCTAGGCAGAGATCTAAAAATGCTTTTTTTCAGTGGGTCCTCATCATTAGAAAATCCCATCTCTGGAATTGGTTCAGCAACTCCAAATCTGAAATATTTCTGCAACGATTGCCATTTGAAACAGCACAAGGAAGGCTTGCTTATCAAGGACATGAAACTTTCAAGTTGCAATATACGGTATTATTGTAAACAATATAGAGAACATTCATTTATGTTTATGTTACTGTCAAGACTGGGGTGGATTGGCAGGCGGGGCCCAAGCTGCTCCTCACAGGGCAAAACCAGGTGTCAGCATGTTCCTTCTTGTCAGCATTATTGGGAGGTCAGTCTTTGTTAGGGCTAGGATTAGAGTGACCCCTTTTCCCTTCCCCCTTTTCCCTTCCCCCTTAGCTCCCTCCAACAGTCATCTGGTGTCTCTGTTGTTGTTAGAGGCCTACCTTTAGAGGTAACCTCCCTGTTCAGTCTGTGTTGGTAGTAGATGTTTCTACCTTTCCCAATAAGGTCAACCATGTTCAAGGACATAGGGAAAGGGGGGTTTCCTCGGGTTCAAACCCCCCCATTACATGTTATTAGGACTAATAAAAGGAAACACTTCTTCACGCAACGTGTGATTGGTGTTTGGAATATGCTGCCACAGGAGGTGGTGATGGCCACTAACCTGGATAGCTTTAAAAAGGGCTTGGACAGATTTATGGAGCAGGAGAAGTCGATTTATGGCTACCAATCTTGATCCTCTTTGATCTGAGATTGCAAATGCCTTAGCAGACCAGGTGCTCGGGAGCAGCAGCCGCAGAAGGCCATTGCTTTCACCTCCTGCACGTGAGCTCCCAAAGGCACCTGGTGGGCCACTGCGAGTAGCAGAGAGCTGGACTAGATGGACTCTGGTCTGATCCAGCTGGCTCTTTCTTATGTTCTTATGTTCTTACCAGGGCTGGAAGACTTTTTTTTCAACCTTAGAACTGAACGTTTCTCCCCCGCCCCCCTGCAAGGCTAGATTCTATTTATTTCTATCTAGATTCTAAAGGGAGATTCTATTCTATTCTATTCTATTCTATTCTATTCTATTCTATTCTATTCTATTCCAAAGCTCCACCTCCCATTTGTGGTTTTTTTGTATTTTTTGTGTTTTGGGATTTCTGGCCTGCAGGGGGCGCAGTTTTTAGGCTCAAAGCACCACAATTTCAGGGATTTGTTGGGAGACTTTCCCAATGATACCACCCAGGTTTGGTGAGGTTTGGTTCAGGGGGTCCAAAGTTATGGACCCCCAAAGTGTGTGCACCAATCCCCCATTGTTTCCAATGGGAGCTAAAGGGGTCCTTTGAGGTCCATAACTTTGAACCCCCTAAACCAAACTTCATCAGGAGAGTCTCCTAGAGATATCCTGAAAGTTTGGTGCTGCTAGCTTAACAATTGCACCCCTGACAGCAGGCACCCCCCAAATTTCCCCAGATTCTCCTTTTAAATCCACCCCCTTCGGCGTGGATTTAAAGGGAGAATCTGAGGTCTCCAGTTTAAACATTGAAAGTGATGCTGTTTCAGGGTGGGGGATAATCCACCCCAAAACAGCATCACTTTAAATTTTGTTTTAACTGGGGACCCCAGATTATCCCTTTAAGGTGGATTTAAAAGGAGAATCTGGGCTCCCTAGTTTAAACACCATTGAAAGTGATGCTGTTTGGGGGTGGATTCCAGCATCACAGCAGCTGCCCGGCGTGTGTGTGTGTGTGTGTGTGTGTGTGTGTGTGTGTGCACACAAAATTCAGATTTTGCACCAGGCTCCATTTCCCCTAGCTACGTCTCTGCCTGGAGGGGAAGGCAGAAGGGACTGCCGGCTGCCAGCTGGGAGCCCAGCTGGTGAGGGGATGGGACAGGGTGGCCTTGGAGAACTGCTTTTATAAGCACTGAGGCTGTGGGCGGGGCTTGGGGAGGCCTGGCCACACCCCCAGGGGTGGGTGGGGCCTGGCCACACCCTGAACCCCCCATAAAAATCTATACCTATGTCACTGACCATGTTCTCTAATATTTGACCTTTCCAAGGCCTTTCTCTGCTAAGGATTGACCAGTGCTTTCCTCTGTGCATATCAGAGTGCCCATGAGATCTTGAAAAGCAAGTGGGGAAATCATAAGAATAAGAAGAGTTTGGAGTAATATCCTACCTTTCTCTCCTGTAAGGAGTCTCAGAGCGGCTTACAAACGCCTTCCCTTCCTCTCCCCACAACAGGCAGCTTGTAAGGTAGGTGGGGCTGAGAGAATTCTGAGAGAACTGTGATTATCCTAAGGTCACCCAGCAGGCTTCCTGTGTAGGAACAGGGAAACAAATCCACCAAATTAGAGTCCGCAGCTCATCTGGAGGACAGACCCTGGAGTTTAAAGACTGTCACAGCCAAGCTGAGTCCAGCATCAAACTGACTGACTCCGGCTATATACGACTGGTTCTGCTCCCAAGCACCAGCTGACTGAAGCCTGCAGTTTAAAGTTAGATCTGGCCAAGCGAAACCCAGGGTCAATCAGGTGAATTCACATGGGGTTCAGGGGTGGGGTGAACCCAGCTGAATGCTGGCCAGAAGTGCCAATCCTTAAATTCCACACGGAATTTGTGGATGCACTGCAGTCATTCCCAGAGGCTGCAGGGTGCAGGTGGCACTCCTTGAAGGTCAGATTCCGGAGCACATGCACTACCTTGCCCCACCCTAGATATGCCTCTGGCTGTGCAGAGGAATAGTAAGTGTGGAGAAATCAGCGCTGGGAATGAGACAGGAATCCTAGGTCTCTCTTAACTCCAGGAGAAGGCATGGTCCTGAACTTCATTATTAGTTGTAATTCAGCAGCCTCTCTTTCTAACCTCCCATTAAACCCCCTTTTTAAGAGAACTTCTTTAAATCAGCAACAGAATCTCCTGGAAGGTTAAAATGTACCCCCACTGTTTTGTTTTTAACGTTGTGGTTTCTAATTTAATCCTTGTTGCAGAGTTTGGTCTGTTGGTTCAATGTAGAGAAATTGAACAGACTCCTAAAGAACGTCAAGTCACATCTATTATTGCCTTTAAGTCATGAGTAGTAAGTTTTCTGGTGCACCTTTAACTTAACTAATTCTGCTGCACCTTTAACTTAACTAATTCTGGTGAACCTTTAACTTAACCAATTGCCCTACACCTGTCCCTGGCTGCAGATTCTTAAACTGCTACTGCTAATCATCAAAATGTTCCTCTTTACTGTTCCTGGAGGTCTGCAATGTGTCCAGCAGCCTGTCTTCATACAGACACAGTGCAGTTTGTAAGAGACAGTTACCGTATTTGAAGTGTTTGCTATTGACCTTCCAGTCCACGTGTAGGAAGGATGCTGTGATGTACAGATAACACTTTGACCACAGGCATCTCTCACCCTTCTGTGTCTTGACGTTGAGGGACGTTGAGCTACCTGCAGAGTCTTAAGAATCCCATGATTTTACCACCTCTGACTGCTCAGCCGTTTATCTTATCTTATTGTATCTGCTCAACTTATTCATCATAAATGTTGTGTTCACAGCTTCTTGCAGGCACTGGGTTGGGTCGGTAACTGGAATGTTGGCTGGGTAAATGTTTGTCACATACCTCTTGCACAAGCAGTCCTAGGGCTCTAAGAGTCACTGAAACTAAAAGCCATAATAATGGAGCTGAAGTGAGAAGGGGGATGAGATGAAATTACCCCTCCTGTCACAGAAGAAGACCAAGAGTTTGGATTTATATCCCACCTTTCTCTCCTGCAAGGAGACTCAAGGTGGCTTACAAGCTCCTTTCCCTTCCTCTCCCCACAACAGACACCTTGTGAGGTAGGTGGCAGGTGGGTCTGAGAGAGTTCCGAAGAACTGTGACTAGCCTAGGTCACCCAGCAGGAATGTAGGAGTTTACTGTTTTTCTTTGAAATAAATATTCAAAAACATTTAACCTACTGATGCCTCAATTAAGATTTAACTTACTGATGCCTCAATTAATGTAATTTCATTGGTATCTATTTTTATTTTTTGAAATTTACCAGTAGCTGCTGCATTTACCACCCTAGACTTATACTCGAGTCAGTAAGTTTTCCCAGTTTTTTGTGGTAAAATTAGGTGTCTCAGCTTATATTCGGGTCGGCTTATACTCGAGTATATACGGGTAGTTTTAAAAACTTAAATAAAGTAAGTTTTATGTAGTATTAAAGGCTTTCACTGTGATAATCAAGCAGCTCCTGTGGGTTTTCCAAGCTGTGCGGCTCTGGTCTTTGTTATTTAGCACCTGCCTGCCTGCCTGCCTTGCCTCGCCTGCTCTTGCTCTGCTCTTCCGCTCGGTCTGGTCCGCCCCGTCCGTTCGTCCGGCCTGGTCTGTCCGTCCGTCCGTCTTCCTTTTCCTTCCTTCCGTCCGTCCCTTCCTTCCTTCCTTCCTTCCTTCCTTCCTTCCTTCCTTCCTTCCTTCCTTCCTTCCTTCCTTCCTTCCTTCCTTCCTTCCCCATCCGTCCATCTGTCCACGAGTCATCTCCAAGGGTGTGAGTTGGCTCCCCTTTCAGACCTCTCATCTGCCACCTTCCTCACTAGGAGGCCAGGGACGAGCCAATCTCAGGTCCTCATGAAGTAGATAACACTGACCCGACTAACAGGGTTGTTGTAAAGATTAGCTGCTATCTCCCCATCTTAGTAGGGTTGCCAACCTCCAAGTGATGCCTGGAAATCTCCTGGGATTACAACTAATCTCCAGGTGACATAAATCAGTTCATCTGGAGAAAATGGCCACTTTCAAAGGTGGATTCTAAGGTACTATACCCCATTGAAGGCCCTCTTCTCCCCAAACCACACCCTCTTCAGACTCCATCCCCAGAATCTCTAGGGCCGTCAAGTCAGCACGGCCCATTAACGACGGCCTGGGGGCGCTAAAAACGCCGCCCCCAGGCCGCTGTTCGCACAGGCGCCGCTACTGCAATGCAGCAGCGGCGACCTGGACTTCTCGCTTTCCTCTGGCTGCCTCATAGGGTCAGCTTAAACAACAACAACCCTTTAAAGGGTTGTTGTTAGAGGAAGGCTCTTCCCCGTGGCGCGGTGCGAAATCCACGCCGGGAAGATCATCAGCCCCCCCCATGCGCCCACTCACGGGTGTCATGCCGTCGTCGCCTGTTGGTGTCGCAGGCTCCCGCCCACACTGCCCGTCCCTTCTGACCTCCAGGGGTCGGAGGGCAGCGTGGGCGGTGGCTGCGCACGCCCAGCAGGCGAATTTGCACGCAGGACACCGTGAGTGGGGCGCAGAAGGGAGAAGAGGCGTTCGCGTGCGGAGCCACCTGCTTCGTGCCGGCCTCCGCTTCGCCCGTTCAGCATGCTTGCATTACTTTATGGGCTTCCGCCATTTCACGCCGCCAGAACTCTTGGCGGCGTGGGGGCGCATCCTGGCCAGCGCGGAAATGCCCAAAGTGCCTCCCACCTTGGTACGAAGCAACCCTACATATTGCAGATGGAGAACTGTTCACGAGGGTTGGTTCTGCATTATGACCATTCTTTCTCTGTTGAAGGATTTATTTTCCCCAGGGAGCTGGAAGTGGAATTGCAATGGGAATTCCACGTAGCACCTAATATTTCTTTCTAAAAATCTGGTACTGCTGTTATATCATGTTATGTTTGTTATATTACTATTGTGTTTCCCTGCAAGTAAGCCCCATTCACTACATTTGCCATTGAATAAATCCCTGCTTTTCCTGCAAAGATCCTTTAGACTCCAGATTAGGCTTGGAGATTTGGGTGCAACAAATACCAGATTTGGCCTAAATCCGGGTGAATTCAGGCATATTCAGGCAAAAATTGTCCGAATATGTCGTGCCCGAATATGAACGAATCCAAATGCAAGGTATTCGGGCTTTTTTAAAAGTATTTTTAGGTTTTTGTGTTTTGGCCTGCAGGGGGCACATTTTTAAAGCTAGCAGCTCCAGAATTTCAGGGTATCATCCGGAGACTGTACCGATGATACCACCTGAGTTTGGTGATGTTTGGTTCAGTGGGGCCAAAGGTATGGACCCTCAAAGGGGTAGCCCCCATCTCCTGTTTGATAACGGTTACTTTCCTCACTGTCCATACTGGAAGAAAAACTGCCTTGCTGAAATCTGAAAAAAAGGACATGTATGAACTTGGCACATTTAATTCAGTGGTACTTAATCATTGTTCCAGCTATTTAGTGCCAACACTCGAGGCTACCATGAGCTGCTGTTCTTTCTGAAGCGAGTGACCCTTTAGTTGGTTCTTGTTTCAAATTTCACTTCCCCCCATCGTATTGTTTTAGTTCTGAAACAAACCTTTCAACAAGTTTTTCCTTTTCCTTTCTGTCTTTGACGAGGCTAGCTACACAGTAATGGCTACACATGATTTAAAGTACTTACCTGGCATGTCCAATGGCAACAAATGCAACTCATTCCCCTCTGTCTATCTTCAAGGTCATTTTCTTAACATCCCACAAAGTGAGCGTTGTTGTCGGTACTGTCCCAATGCTATGGACTCAATCCCTCATATCCTGCTTTACTGTTCGAAGTATAATGATATTAGAACCGATCTGGGAGCTTTACCACCTCTAGAATTTATGTTTCTCTCAGACAAACTAAAAATGTCTAAGCTATTGAACAGCCCTAATGTAGAAATTTCTGAAGCAGTTGCTACATTTTTCATCCATGTTCTACATGATATATAACAATGATCCTGTTTTTGTACTTGGAATGTACGTTACTTCTGGTTTATGCCTAATAAAGGTTTTTGGATTGGATTGGAACAAACCTTTCAACAAGTTTTTCCTTTTCCTTTCTGTCTTTGACAAGGCTAGCTACACAATAATGGCTACCCATGATTTAAAGTACTTACCTGGCATGTCCAGTGGCAACAAATCCAGATATCTGCTGCGACAAGTAAACAAATCGACTGTCCCCAGCGGAACAGTCAAGAGCTATGAGCAACTGTTTTTTTAGTTGTCCTTCTAAATAGTCTTCAGAACCACAAAACCACAGTGGACCTTGCGTAATCTCACAAGCTGCTAGTGAAAAATTCCCACTCAAAGGCCTCAAGCTTGTACATGTTGCATACTGAACTATGCATGTGTCCTCAAAAGACACTCTATATTTGATGGGGCTTCGAATGTTGGTTATAATTTTAAACTTCAATTTGGGTTCGTTCAGATTTTGGCATTTCAACCTTGTGTGATTGGAGGAAACTCTCAAAATGAACAGGAAGAACAACAACAAAACTCCAGCAAAGTCTTGGTGTGATGACGTACCACATTCATGCATTCATTGACGGCCTGGGTTTTGAACTTGTGACGTCTCATGTTTTTGTGGCCCCTGCTCAGTTCGGCGGTTCTATGGGTAACATGAAAATTCAGGGTGTAAAAAGCTGCCTGGAATACCCCATGCGTGTGTGTTCACACTCATGCTGAAAATTCTGTTGCTTAATCTTCATCCGTGCTGTGACTGACACCCCAAAGCAACTTCAGGGAAAGGCCAAAGAAGTTAGAGCTGAGATAAGAAGCTGATTATAAAAGCAGGTAAGTACCACTGCTGTCCCTTAGGCCACCCCCTCCTTTTGTATTCCTCAAAGATAGCTACCCTTCTTGCACAAGCCACCATTTTGTGATTCTTCTGCCCCCCCCCCCGCCCCCCCCCCCTATTCTTCATGGATTTGATACTTCAGTGCTTTATTCTGGTGATTCTCTTTCATTGTGTAGATTTATCCTCCCAAAATTAAAAAAAAAATCAGAACTGAGTTCAATTGACAAAACAAACAGGTGAGATGGACGGAGCGAGCTCAGAAAATGGCACTGAGGCGGAAGTCCAGGAACTGCAGAAAGCTGTGGGAAATGTTTTAAAGAGATACGCGCAGCAAGTCAAAACGTTTTGAAAAAGTTTCAGCAAAATAATCGCTATTCTTGAGGATGCGTTTAAAACATTTTGAGGATGAAAATTTTAAAAATTTAGGGTAAAAAATATGTGGAACTCCTTGGAGGAAACATTTTATTTCCTGCCTCAAAACATTTAAAACTGTCTCTGTGGAAAGGGCCAAACCTTTCTCAAACTAACCACCAAATTAGTAGAGGCCCTTGCTGTTTCCACTGGACAACTCTGCCATTTCTCACTGTGGAGTCCATTTTCACCACCATCACGCACAGCAATTCACAATTTCAGTATAGTCTGCCCATCCCATATTGTCTAACAATACCCGTTTTGTTTCTCCATCCAATAAGCAGTCCATTTAAGTCAGTTTAAAATTTCCATCAATTGTCAATGGCCGTCCCATCTAAAGGTCCATGGTTGAAAAGTATTGAGTTAATATGAACCTTTCTCTCAAGAGGTTTGGAACTGTTCTGATGGCTTTTCTTGATAGGACATAAAGCCTGTCTCTTTTGGAAGTCCTCTGACTGCTCAGCGGGTATCAGGCCACTGCAGCTGCAGTTGATTTCATTGCATTCAGTCAGTATTGCTTATGGTTCCTTTTGTTGTCATTTTCTTGCTTTATTTTGTGAACATCCCCTTGAGCTTTGGAGAGACAGAGTAAACATTTACTACACCACCCAAGATCACAGGATAATGTTGTTTTCAAAGAGGTTCGAAGAAACAATACAAGAATTGCAGCTGTCACAATTTGGGTGGGAAAATAAAACATTTCCTGCGCTCTTCACAGCAAGCAGGAAATGTTTTCAAAGCGACGTCCAGGAAAAAAAGTCACTAGTTTAGCATGTTCTGAAAAGTCCATTTTGAGCAAAAAATAAAACATCTTCCAAACTTTGCCACCCCAAAATGTTTTTTGTTAAAATGCCATGAAGATGTTTTATTTGTGTCGTGCGGAATGGGCCTATTTCCTGCCAAATGATACGTGAGAATTTTTATTGACCTTTTTGATAAGAGCCTGGCTGGGTGAATGCTTACGTTTTCAGAGCGAAGCTGTAACATCTAATCTGTTCAAAGCATTTCATAACCAATTTTTCTTTCTGGGAAGAATCTGAATGCCATCCGCTCATCAATTCACTGGCACTTGGATTTTTCATCTTGAGCAAATAATCAATATCCTCAGATATTCTGGCTGTGATGAGAGAGATTACCGATGCCCGATATAATAGGGATATTTTTAATGCAGCTTTGAGCTTGGCAAGTGGTTGTCATGGTTTCTGAGTCTGGCATGTGGTGGGGGGGAGTCAACGAATGGTCTGAGGCACACAACAGAACGGTGGATGTTTTATTTGCAGATGTATGTGGATTACTGTTCAAAATGCATTGAGTGGGTGGTCAGTCTCTGCTGTTTCTCTCCGCTGCTGCTGGAGAATGGAAAAGAACGACTGAATCCGCTGGGCCTTCAACTGTGAGTTGTTTTGAGAAGTTAGCAGGGCAGCTTTTATCCTTGAAACCACACTTCTCCCTGCCCTCTATGGAAACCTTGGGACCTCCTGTCATATCAATGGTGATTGAGGTGAGGCTAATCACCCCAGTGCCCTCTCCAAATGGGTGTGTCACGTCTCCCGCTCATTAGCTTCCACCTGCCCCAGCTGTGCATGAAAGAATGTTGGAACAAATCAGAACAAAAAATGCTATCCCAGGTTAGATAAGTCACATCTGGTGAAAAAAACACACAATGGCTGATTCCGCATGGGCCCAAAACAGCGGTGTGAAAACGGTGTGAAAATGGTATAAACCCTTTTACACCATTTTAAACCCTTTTACACCGTTTTCACACCACTGTTTTTGGCCCATGCAGAATCAGCCAATGTAATCCTAAACAGAGCTATTCCATTCTAAGCCCGTTGACTTCAATGGACCGAGAAGGGTGTAACTCTGTTTAGGATTACACAGACAACTTACCAGGTTCCCTGTTGGTAGTATGATGGGAGCAAGAGTATTGGCTATGAATGTTGGTTGGGCAAACCATCTGCCTTGTGTGACGTGAAGGGAGTTTTTTTACGTTCCCAATGGTGATGCGTTCCTTCTTCTCTCAGAACTCTGAAGGATTTCTGTCCCATAAGTCATTGCTAGCTTCTTACAGGAAGTTGTAGAAACTAGTTCTCTGAATGGAGAATCATAGAGGTGCAATCGTCACGGGGATATTTCTGTTTACATATGACATGTTTCTTCATTCATGCCTCTGCGTCACATGAAAACACAAATCTCCGCATGATGACTAGACATGATGCTTCTCCTTTCAGAGAACTGGCTTCTAGAACTGCCTTTAGGGACTTTGCAATGGCCCCAGAGATCCTCTTATTCTTCTTTCACATGAATCGAGGGGTGGATGAGAAAGGAAAGGATGTTCATATGGGACGCAGAAAATAGAGCTGATTGCTTAGGGAGGGTAATCTTCATTTTGCAGAGATTTGGGAACAGGCAGAATAATCTTTCAGCAGCTTCTGCCTCTCTGGCCCATTTGTTGAGGGTGATGCTTCCCTTTGACAAGTCTAATGGCTCTTCATGGAATTGGAAAATTATGATTTAACAGAAGGGGATTGGATTGAAGTGGAGAAAAGTCAAGTATATACAGATTAATAACGAGTGGGTTCCAAGTCTACTGCAAAGCCCATTGTTCCTAGCTTTTTCTTTTACCTGGCCACAAAATGCAGTATGTGGCAAGCAACATCTGTTGCATTCCAGATGTTTGCTGTGTTGTTCTTACATCTATTTTCAGATATAATTGGTGGCATTTTTTAAAAAATTGAGTTTTCTAAAAGGTACTGCATAAACTTTGCTTAATTTTTAGAGTGGAATCCTTGCCTGTGCCTAATTAGTTATTTCCTACTTATTCCTGGCGACTGAGGCGTTCCTGAAGTGATATATTTACGTTCATGTATTCCTGAGCATGCATGTGTATTAATTTTCTCTTTGCAACCAAAATGATCATTAGCTTTCCTTTCATTTGTTGCACGCACACATTCAAGACACTGGGCAGCACTTCAGGGACTTTTCAGAGCCTGTGTAGCTGGTGCTGACAGATGTTGTTCATTCCCCTATTTTAGTCATAGAGTTGCCAGGCTCCAGGTGGGACTTGGAGATCTCTAGGCATGTCAACTGATCTCCTGATTACAGAGTTCAGTTCCCCTGACTGCTTTAGAGGGTGGACTGTATGACACTATAGCCTACCAAGGTCCTTCCTGTCTTTGTACCCCACCTTTCCCAGGCCCCACCATAAAATCTTTAGGAATTTCCCAACTCAGAGTTGGTGACCATATTTGGTTAGGGCAGTGGCATGGCACCAAGGGGGTGGGTGCACGATGCACCGGGTGTGCGCCGGTGCGGGAGTGTAGCAGGGGGTGGGGGTGTAGGGGGCATTCCAAGGCATGGTGGGTGGGGCGTGGCCAGTGATGGGATCCAAAAATTTTAGTAACAGGTTCCCTCACCAGCCCCCCCTCAGCAAAGGGGGCAGAGGTGTACCTAGGCAAACCTGAGCCCTGGGCAAAACCTGAGTTGGATCCCCCCCCCCGGGCAGCCACCCCACCACGACCCCAAAAATTTTTTTTGCACCAGGTCATTTCTAATCATCATCACATTATAGAAAATGCCCCAACTCACAAATCTGAACACAGCAATGGTGAAACACACAGGTTCTTTGATAGAGACTGGTGAGATAAAAGGCTGAGAATCAATGAATTGCAGTTACCTGGAAGGGATTAACCCAGTTCAGGGAGTTACATTATTAGTTGCAATTGCTATATGGAACCTTCATGTTCAAAGGCAGTGTGCCTCTCGGGGAGGCGAGGGTGTGGAGATGGAAAAGTGGACCCAATTAGTAACCCCCTCTCGGCACACACAAATAATTAGTAACCCACTCTCGGGAACTGGTGAGAACCTGCTGGATCCCACCTCTGGGCGTGGCAGGGGTGCAGGGTATACACGTGCCCCAGGCGCAATTCCCCCTTGCTCCAGCCCTGGGTCAGGGTATGGCTTCAGACAAGTTTCTTCCCTGGGCAGCTGGACATGTCAACCTGCAGTGTCCGTTTGGCTCAGCTTCCCCCATCCACAGATGCCTCAGAGCACTTGCCAAACTAATTCGGTTGAAACAAACCAAGTCAGCTCAAATCCTGCCAAGTGCCAACTCCTTAGGCAGTGTGATGTAGTGGCTAAGAACAGCAGACTCTAATCTGATGAACTAGGCATCATGTGGAGGAGCAGGTTCCTCACTCCTCTGCATGAAGACTGCTGGGTGATCTTGGGCTAGTCACAGTTCTCTCAGAGCTCTCTGAGGCCCACCTACCTCACAAGGTGTCTGTTGCAGGGAAAGGAAGGGAAGGCATTTGAAAGCCACTTTGAGACTTCTTAAGGTGGAGAAGAGTGAGGTATACATCCAAACTCTTCTTCTGTATATAAACCAGACCTGTTTAATTACCCAGGCACCCTTGCCGGAAGCAGCATGAAGCAGGTGAAAAAGCAAAACTCAAAGACAATTAAAGAGGTACCCAAACGATTCTCATTTGGCCTGTGATGGCCAGCTAATCCAACATGGCTTCAGTAGGGAGGGATGATGAATCAGTTCACTTTGACCAGCGGTCTGCAACCTGTGGCTCTCCAGATGTCCATGGATTACAATTCCTATCAACCCCTGCCAGCATGGCCAATTGGCCATGCTGGCTGGGGCTGATGGGAATTGTAGTCCATGAACATCTGGAGAGCCACAGGTTGCAGACCCCTGACTTTGACAATTGCTGAGAATGGGAATAGTCAGGATTATTTAAAGCCACATAAGGCCTACTTTAGATAAACGAAGCCCAAGCCACAGAGCTGGCCAATCAGTGGATCCCATTTGGTTGGGATTGCGCATGGACTGCCCAATTATGAAAACTACCCCAGGCAAGTTAATGAGGTTCCTATTGCTGGCCTGGCCCCTTCTGGACCTCTGTTCATGTCCACAGATTTCATTGCCTGAAGAATTATTGCCTTAATCGGTAAATAAAGCACAGGTCATCCTTACAGTGCAAGTACTCCTTCCAAAGGTTAAAGAGATCGGGGCAAGCAGTAACTGCAGGCTCATTAGTGAAATTATGTGTGATTCTGGGAAATTAGAGTTCTCGACGTCATCTTTTTCAGGCCCCTAGAATAAGCCAATGAAGTACAGTTTGGATGCCTTTTCTCCGGATTCAAAACAATGCGTTGCTTTTTGGCAGTTTAGAATGTAAGGTGTTTTTCCAATGAGCTAACTCTCCTTTATTACACCACCCAAGATCACAGGAAACTGCTTAGGACTTTACGGTCAATGAAACACAACAACAGAGGAAGTAGTAAAGTCTGCTTATTCCTTTCAGTGGGGAAATGCACAGCCAAAATATTTTACTACAGTAAATGCACTCGAGCTCTGGCTGTTTCTGCACACACACGGAAACGCCCCTCCACCGGCATGAATTGTGCCGGTGGAGGCTCAAGGACTGCTCGCACAGCAGCATGCGAGCAGCCCCGACTTTCTCCCCAGACAAAAAAGTGGCTTCACACGGAGCTGCCTCTCCGTTGGCCCCCTCCATTCACCGTCCCATCCAGCGCTGCTCTGGAGGGTTGGAGGGACACACCCACGCTGCCTCCGACCCCTGGAGGTCGGAGGACAGCATGGGAGTGTTTCCCACCCTCCAGGTGGATGGGACGGTGAGTGGAGGGAAGGGGGAAAACGGCGTCTTCTCAGCGGTGCAGTTCATACCGCACTGACGGGAAGAAAGCACCAGCTTCACGCCGCTCTGGGGCGGCCAGGGCGTCCTGTGCGAATGCTTCCCCAGGGACGGCGTTTTTGCCATCCCTGGGGCACTCTATTGTGTCTCACAAATTCTACTTGGTCCCCCCTTTCCGGAGTCTGTTGTGGCTATGGCCCTGCATCAGCAAATTACTATTTATAGTACACACCACAAAAAGGAACAGCATTGTGTTAGGTTTTGTGGTAAACTTACAGTGCAGTCTTAAGGTGAGTAACTCCAGAGTGAAATAAGTCTGTTTAGGATTGCGCTGCTACTCTTCCCCTCACTTGCTTGGGTATTTGTTCATTTTAAAATCAATAAAATGCATTGATATTTCAATAGAAAAAAATAAATGTATAGCATTTATAGTACAAATAAAGAGTGGGCGTTCTTTAACTTAATGAGCCCTTTTACCCAGCACCCTAAAACATAGAAGATGAAACTTTTTTTAAAATGTAAGGGTCAACCAAGTTAGTGGACATCGCGCAATTTCTGCTGGGACCAGGATAAGGTTTATGATGACATCTCATTTAGGGTTACTGACTTAGGTTTGGAGGATTCCTAGATATTTGTGGGTGGTGCCTTGGGAGGGCAGAATTTGAGGAGAGAAACCAGCGAAAATGGGATATTGGCCCTTTCCGCACAAATCTCCTAAAATGTTTGTAAAACGTTTTAAATTCCGTTCCCTTTTGTTCGTGCTCACCCGCTTGAAACAATTCCTGGCCACCATTATGTGATTTTTTACCCCCTTTTTGAGTCCTGTGTTGAATCGATGCTTCAGTGCTTCATAGCCTCGTGCTGCATCCTATATTCCTTGTATACTAAATGCCTCGAAGATTGCCCCCCCCTCCAAATAAAAGAACAAACAACTAAATGCTGCAAATAAACAGGCGAGAGGGAACTGCGTGGGCTCGGAAAATGGTGCCAAGGAGGAAGTTCAAGGAAGCAGAGAAGTGTGAGAAACGTAGTCAGTAGATCGCACAGCAACTGAAGTCGTTTTCAAAACGTTTCAGCCAGGGAATTGTTCTAAAGGGGGATTCATTTCAAACACTTTGAAACTAGAAAAAAATGTTTTCGGGTTAAAACAATGTAGAACTCCATGGATGAAATGTTTTGTTTCCTGCCTCAAAACATTTAAAATGAACTGCATGGAAAAGTCCACCATCTCCCTTTCAAAGCTGCCATTTGCCCCCCAGAGAACTGATCTCTGTAGTTTGAAGATCACCGATAATCCTGGGATATTCCTAGCCCTCACTTGGAATTGGCAACTCTCTTTGAGCAGAGAGCCTCACATTATTCCAGTGAATATGAAGATAACTGCAAATGATGTAAAACTTAAAAATAGCAATATCTCTTGGGCTTTTTTTACAATGGCCCCTTCTGCACACGCAAAAGAATGCATTTTCAAACCACTTTCACAACTGTTTGCAAGTGGATTTTGCTATTCCGCACAGCTTCAAAGAGCACTGAAAGCAGTTTGAAAGTGCATTATTCTGCATGTGCGGAATGAGCCAATAATATGCTGTCATCTCGTGCCACCTCACAAATAGGGACTGCGCTTTAGGGGTAAAATGTTGAGGCAGATGCAGCTTGACTTTGCAGTGAGAGTGCAGGGCTCGAAGGATTTGTCTTGTTCACTGAATCCAGAAGTCAAACATCTTCTGGTATCTTGTGCTTTTGGAAACCAGACCAGGTTGGTATGCCGGCCTGAGACACCAGCTGAGAAGAGCAGCGCCTTGAGTTTGCAGACAAGATGCCTGTCACAGCTTTCAATCTATAGATTTTCACACTGATCATTTCTGTTTCTGAACAGTTTCTTTACGTTGTTCTGTTTAAAATAGAAGAAAATGTATTATAATCTGAAGTTAAAAAACCCTCCAACTTTTTAACATCGTTTTGATATACTTAGGAAGTAGTAGGAAAACAGCGCTAGCAGAAAATCAGTCCTGTAACTTCTGTCTTTGTTGTTAATGATAATAAATCAGGGCTTTCAAGTGCTCTTTCAGATAATATTTTTTTTCCAGTAAAAGAACAATGCTTACACGACCACATCTTTCCACCAGACATTTTTCAGGAAATTACTTCAACTGCTGGAGCGCTAACTTCCTTATCAATGTAGAACACATAGCGCAAGAGTTGCAGGTTGTCATTCCAGCATTACAAAAGACATACTTTGGCTAACAGCAAAGTGAATCATTTTACATTTCAGTTAAACCCCAGCTGCCTCTCAGGACATTATACATCGAATATATTATGTTGGATCCTACTTGTATCGTACTTACTGAATCAAATCCAGTTCCCCTCCCTGTGACATACCCTGTCTCACATGGCTTTTGAACATGCAAGTCCCACAATCTCCACCATGGTCTTTCTTAGTGGTAAAACAGGACTTCTTCTTCTTTTATCCCCAGCACAAAAATTAGTCATTGCAACCCACCATGTAAAATATCTGGAAACTGAATAATTGACAGCATGACACACACCTAAATAGAGCTACACACTTCTAAGCCCATAAGTTTAGAAGGGTATTTTTTCAATTCAATAAGCCTTTATTGGCATATACACGATTATATAAAAAATACAGTTCCAGTTAAAAGTGAATAATAAAAAACTTCGCGTTTGTCATACATTCAGTTTACCAACTTCTGACAAAAACTTTGCCACTATAAGGCAACAATGAAAATCCTGACAGTTTAAAAGCATAACTACTTTATCTGATTCAGTATAATCAATCATAGAGTCTATAACTTGGGGGTTTAGAAGGGTATAACTTTGACTTTTTTCCGCACAGACCATTTAAAAATGTTTGGGAACATTTTAAAAAGAACCGTTTTGGATTTTTTTTTGTCTGCACTGTGCGGAAAAATAAAGTGTTTGAGGAAGAGATGGTTCTTTTGTCCACCATTTCCTGCCACTTCAGTTTGATTCTCTGTGCCACCCACCATTTCATGAGTGTTTCCCACAGACATCTCATCTGCTGGTATCGTGGCTGGCTGCCATTTCATTTAAAAATGAGTCTCTAGACATTTTCCTTGAGGAGATGTAAGAGGAAAAAGCTTATCTGTGCAACCAACAGGGCTGGAGACTTTTTTAAAAGATGAAAGGGGGGAATTCAGAGGACCTGGAATGCCTGTAGTTATGATTCTGGTGCTGTGTTGTTGTTGTTGTTTTTTAAAAAAACAGCAGCAGCAACTGTAAACACCCTGGTGGCCCGGAGGAGGAAGTGAGGCCATTTCCAGGAAACTGAGAAAGAAAAGTTGTGGCACAATCTGCCTTGTGGAAGCCCCATTGATGCTGTTCTTTATCTACAGTTACACCAGCAATTTCTTATGTTCTTCATGAGGAAACCACAAAACCCACCCTATGTGGAAGACACCCTGTTCATGGGCTGCTCTTTCTCAAACTTGATTTATTACCAACAAAGTATGTTTCAGGGCTGTGCTGAAGGAGGGGGAAACCTTTTCTGATGGAACATGGTTGGAGCAACTTAATTTTTCTGTGCAGTAAGAGAAAACGGAGTTGGTCTGTGGAGGGCAGGTCCACCCAATCCTGGGCCGCAGACCTGTCTTTCGAGTGGCTAAGATTCTCTTAATTGTGACTGCGTAGCTACGTAGATAGCTCATCGAAATGTTGTTTTTAAAAGGGGGAAACTGTATATTGCTGGAATCAGCAGGACCAGCTGAATACAACTACATACTTTTTGGGCTGAAAAGGCACCCAGGATCGGAGCCTGCAGAGCAAACATCCTGGGGCAACTTTCAGCAAACAGCAGCAGAGAGAATCCCTTCAGCTGCACACGAAGGCGGATGACGCATGGGCCAAAAACAGCGGTGTGAAAACGGTGTGAAAACAATGTAAAATGGTTTTAAATGGTGTACAAGGGTTTACACTGTTTTCACACCGCTACTTTTGGCCCATGTGGAATCCGCTGAAATATGAGGCACAAACTGAGGGTGAAACTGACCAGAGAGCAAAACGTTTGGGCGGGAAACTTAAGCTGCCTCCTGAGCTCTTCATTCCACCCAGCCAGGCAGGAGATATCTTGCAGGCAGCATGGGGAAAATGGTACACTTTGAAGCATTTTTTAAAAAAGACATCTTAAACAGAAATAAAGCATCCTAAGGACGTCTTGGGAAAAAGACTGTGCGGAGCGCCTTCCCAGGACACTTTTATTTTTCATCCTCAGGTCGTTTAATTTTAACTGCATGGAACAGATCAGTCTCTCTTCTTTTCTAAAAAACAAAACAAAACCCAAACCCTTCACTGCCTTTCTCAAGTGTCAACCAAATCACATCACTCTGTCATCCTTCTTTCACCCCCTCTTTCTTCTACGACTTACCTCTCATTTAAAGAAACACACACACACACACACACACACACACACACACACACACACACACACACACTTTAAATCATTACAATGGCCTTTTATTTAAGCAGTAATTGCTACGGGGCACTAATAAAAAGCCCTCTGGTGGTACAGCATAAGAATTACAGGGAAAATGGCAGCTGATGGAGGAAAGCACACAGAAAACTCCACTCTGAATGGCCAGGTATGAATGTCTCTGTGGCAATGAATACAGATCAAACCTTTCCAAGAGGAAACTACACTCCAGGGAAAGGTTTAAGTCGTATGTATGACAGGACTGACAACCTCTTTTTGGCCTGACTGAAAAGGAAACAAATCAACCCACCACACCTGTCTGAAGAAATTGATGTGCCAGCAAACAAAAAGGAAAGGACAGCGGAGACTTATGCTTCACCACATATCTGGGGAATGTGTGGAGTCCTAATAACACTTCCAGCACCTCAGGGACTCACTGTGGGCCTCACTGGCCACTGCACATGGTCCTGAGGTACCAGTTCATGCCAGCTGCCTGCCAGATCTAGGGCTGCTGCCAGGACCTGCCAGGACCTCAGGGGATTGCCTTGGAAGCTTAGGTGAAGTCATGTGTGATGTACACAGTGGTTAGAGTGCCTTCAATGTAAAATGAATGACATACTTTGGGGTTTATTCCAAGAGCCAAGGGCCAGTTTTGCACGCTGAAATTGCCACTCTGTTGGCATGGGGAATGCAATCGGGAGTTTTGCACAGCCCCCGGTGTTGCAGCGTGGCTGCCATGTTTCCGCCCCGGAGCCACCCCGCGGCAATGCCGTTGCCACCGAAGGCAGGGTTGTCTTTGTCTTCGGTTTTCCTGGGATGGTGTGTGCTTCTCCAGATGCTGAACCCTTCTCCTTGGCTTCCTCGTCCTTCCGGCCCAAGGGACACTTTGCTATTAGGTGCCCTGCTGCTCTACAGCTCACAGACCTCTCATCCATTGCTCCCTTTCCACACTGTCCAGCTTTCAAGTCTGTCGGGACCCTAATTCACTAACTGCACAGCCTGGGCCTGGCTTTCCCTTGGCTAGTCTCACCCACACCATCAAGGTCTGCAGATCCCCTTGCATCAGTGCCCGCTGCAGCACCTCTGGGTTGAGGCCATCCTTAAAGTACTGGATCTTGGTGGCTTCTGTCCAGGTGAGCTCCTTGCCCTCCAGCTTGTGGAACTTGCTTGAATACGCACTTACACTTCCTTTTAGGTGACCAGATTGTCACCTTTTTAAACCGGGACCAGGATGGGCAGGCGCGCGTGCGCGGCTGCAGGAGCGCACTGCCTTTCGGGGCGCTCCCCGGTTCCCCTGTCACAGGGCGGGAAAAGGGGAGCACCCCAAAAGGCAGTGCAGCAGCCTTCCAAAAATCGGGACAGTAACAAAAACCCGCGAGACGCGGGACAAATTGGTCGAAGGCGGGACTATCCCACCAAAAGCGGGACATCTGGTCACCTTGACTTCCCTGCCAGATCTTCTGTAACTCATTCCAGGCCTTCTCCTGGAACTGGGTC
The DNA here is from genome assembly GCF_021028975.2 of Sphaerodactylus townsendi. Lineage (NCBI taxonomy): Eukaryota > Metazoa > Chordata > Lepidosauria > Squamata > Sphaerodactylidae > Sphaerodactylus > Sphaerodactylus townsendi. The sequence goes on from NC_059435.1 coordinate 20,806,496, forward strand.
CAGAGCTCCCGCATGGAGACATCAAACTCCTCCAATTCAGGGGCCCCTAGATCATTGAAGTTCACCAACCAGGTGGCTACCTCTCCCTCCAGCAGTGCCCCAATATAACAGACATGGCTGAAATCACTGAGAAAGAACCAGCCCTCTCGCATGTACCGCACCACCTGGACCAGAAAGTAGGGTAGCTTCTCAGCAGATCCATCAAAGATGACACAAACCTCTCAAGGCACCGCCATTCTTTCTCCCACAGGGTGGCAGGGCGGCTGGCCCTGGCAAACATGCTGGAAGTCTGGGCACCAGCTGTCTCCCTGGACTAGGCAGGTCTCTGTCTCCCTGTGTTGCTGGGATGGGGACTTGTCCTCCTTGGCTATGAATGGGAACAGGAGTCGGCTTGAGGTAGATCAGGCATGTTTCCCCGGGGAAACCCTGGCTCCACAGTGCTACTTCACCTGTGCTGACGTAGTCCCAGAGGAATAAGGAGCCAGGGTCGCCAATTACAACGTTCCTTACAACTTCTTTTTAAATTCCTTTTAAAAAGTATATTTCTAAATGTATTGTTGAAGGCTTTCACGGTCGGAGATCGCCAGGTGCTGATGTGGTTTCGGAGCTTCTTATGGCCGTGTTCTAGAATGCGATTCTCTAGCGTTGCTAAGCCTGCATCTGTGGCTGGTATCTTCAGAGGATCTTGGGAAGATGCCAGCCACAGATGCAGGCTTAAACGCCAGGAGAGAATGCTGCTAGAACACGGCCATACAGCCTGGAAACCACACAGCACCCATATTTCTAAATGTTGCATCATATTTTGTGCTTCCTTCGTTGCTGACTCGATAGGAAATTTTTTATTCCAGAAATTTAAACATAAACCAATTCTTTGAAGATAATTCCCGGGCATTCTCCTTCTTACAATCCTGTTTTAGCATTGTTATTTTGTCTGTGATCACAGCAAGCCATATTTGCGGCCGTGCCGGAGGGACGTAGGCAACCTATTGGTTCCTTTAATTTCGCTACATGGTATTTTGGCAGAAATGTAAAAGGAGAATGGTGCAAAGAGGACTAGGCCTAATATTAAAAGAAACATCTGCCTTTTGCCAATAATGTGCCTGTTGGGTTATAATTCGAAAAGACTACCTAAAAAGATGTGGTATGTAATAGCACACTTTCTGATAGCAGTGAGAATGCCGCTAACGCAGTTAATACTTTTTAAAATGCCTGCCATATAAGTAAACAATTGGTTTCTTTTTTTAAAAAAATCTTAAAACCGCTGTGCTTTTATTCATTGATTTACATTAGTGTGTTGCTTAGAATACTGAATAACAAGCTTGAAGATCTTTTAGATCCTAACAGTACTGAGTGCCTCAATCATTCTCGTACAGTTGGTGCGATGGTGAACTCCTTCGAAAGACCGGGTGTCTAAACTGCAAACCCAAAACCTACGACATTTATCGCCAAGCGCCAACACGGCAATTTAACTTGAATACTGAGGTTTTAATTTAGAAAAAATGGCCTGCAAGGAGTAAGCTTATGATAGTCGGTAGCTTTGCTGTTTTGAAACCGCGTGCAACACTTTGAATGGATGAATTCATGACCCTAGGAGGTAATAGTTTAGTAGCTGAAGCCCCATTGCTTGCAACTGAGCTTTAATTCTACGTAAAGGATTGCACTTTTGTTCTTCCCATGAAAATCAGTGGGGTTTAACAGCACTTAACAGGGTTACCTTCACATTGTCCCCAGCGGCCCAGCCTAGATGTGTGTGTGTGTGGGGGGCAATTTTCTGCCCCCCCCATGACAAACTCTGTGCATATGTGCCCACAGAGAGGGCTTTGAGTGCCACCTCTGGCACCTGCGCTTACAGGTTCACCACCACTGTTCCTATAGCAGTTCAATCCTACCTTTTGTCTCAGGATTGTTGTAAATATACAAGAGGGTCATTTATATTTGTCCTTGGAACTTGGCGTGGCAGAAGGGTGGAGCGTACCGAAATAGAGTTGAGTTGCTCCTCTACTACCATATATATATATAAGAGCTTTCAAGCAATTCTCCAGACTGGGGAAATTTTGATATTTAAAGATGGACCTTGGGGGAGTTGGAAATAGAATCCACCGGCGGAAAGCCGCCATTTCTTTCAGGAGAACTGATCTCTGAAGTCTGGAGGTCTCTTGTAATTCCAGGATATCTCCAGGTTTCACCTGAAAGTTGGCAACCCTATTTTCCAAGAACCCTTCTGTGCCAGAAAACTTGCCCAGAGCCTCTTGGCTGCTGTGGGGTTATGGAGACCTTTGCCAACCAGGAACTTGCGGAGATATAGTATAACAAACCTTGGTTCGCAGCCAAACTGGCAAGCGTCGTTCCAAAGAAGAGGCTTTACAGAAAGGGTGATAGAATGCTGTACAATCAGGCCAGAACTGTATTAACAAAGGAGATCAGAGCAGCAAAAAAGAAACTACTCTGAAAAGCCAGTAACCAGTTTTCACTCAAACGTAAACAGAAAACATGTGGAAAACTCTCAAAAATATCATCACCGTTACAGCAAAACCAATTTCCTGCTACAGGAAATCAGCACTTGGCATTTTATCTGAACGCGTTGTTCTACTGTAGGTTTGAAAACACCCACAGTCACCTTTCTCCACAACCTCTATCTCAGATGCACCAACAATAGCCAAACTTCCTATAACTGAACCCATTTCATTGGGTTTACAACCCCTGGTGATCTCAGAAAGGAAGTGCAAGATCTATTTCACAGACAGAAGCCTGGAAAAGCACCAGGCCCAGACAAGATAACACCTTCTTGCCTAAAGTCTGTGCTGTCCAATTGGCCCCCATCTTCACCCAAATCTTAACAAATCACTAGAGATGTGCTATGTTCCTTCCTGCTTCAAACACTCCACTATCGTCCCAGTGCCGAAGAAGCCTTCCATCAAGGAACTGAACGACTACAGACCAGTTGCTCTAACATCTGTAGTTATGAAAACTTTTGAAAGGCTAGTGATGTACCATTTGAAAACCATCACGGATCCACTGTTGGACCCCTTGCAATTTGCATACCGAGCAAATAGATCGACAGATGATGCTGTTAATATGGCTTTGCACTATATCCTACAGCATCTTGAATCGCCAAAGACCTATGCAAGGGTCCTCTTTGTTGACTTTAGTTCAGCATTCAATACTATCAGACCGGACATTCTTCTAACCAAACTAAATCAGCTAGCAGTACCTGAGCATATTTGTAAGTGGATCACAAGCTTCCTAACAGATAGGAAACAGCAGGTGAAGCTAGGAAAAATTACATCAGACACCTGTAAAATGAGCACAGGGGCCCCCCAAGGCTGTGTACTTTCACCACTTCTCTTCTCTCTGTATACCAATGACTGCATCTCAAATGATCCATCTGTTAAAATACTGAAATTTGCAGATGATACAACAGTGATTGGTCTCATTCGAGACAACGATGAAACCGCATACAGACGGGAGGTTGACAACTAGCCTCGTGGTGCCACTGGAACAATCTAGAACTGAACACACTTAAAACCGTAGAAATGGTGGTAGATTTCAGGAGAAACCCTCCCATCCTACCTCCTCTCACAATACTAGACAACACAGTATCAACAGTAGAGACCTTTAAATTTCTAGGCTCCATCATATCTCATGACCTAAAATGAACACCTAATATCAAAAATGTCATTAAAAAAGCACAACAAAGAATGTTCTTTCTGCGCCAACTCAGGAAGCTCAAACTGCCCAAGGAGCTGCTGATACAGTTCTACAGAGGAATCATTGAGTCTGTTATCTGCACCTCTATAACTGTGTGGTTTGGTTCTGCAACCCAACAAGATCGACACAGACTTCAGAGAATAATCAGAACTGCAGAAAAAACAATTGCTGCTAACCTGCCTTCCATTGAGGACCTGTATACTGCACGGGTCAAAAAAGGGCTGTGAAAATATTTACTGACCCCTCGCATCCTGGACATAAACTGTTTCAACTCTTACCCTCTAAACGTCGCTACAGAGCACTGCACACCAAGACAACTAGACATAAGAACAGTTTTTTCCCGAATGCCATCACTCTGTTAAACAAATAATTCCCTCGATAATGTCAAACTATTTATTATATATTTATTATATAATTACTGCACTACTTTTTTCATCATTCCTATTACCCATCTCCTCCCAATTATGACTGTATGACTATAGCCTGTGCTGACATTTCATTTTATTTTATGATTTTACATTTTATGTTTTTATTACTATTGATTGTTTCCTGATTGCTTACTAGACCTATATGACAATCATTAAGTGCTGTACCTTATGATTCTTGACAAATGTATTTTCTTTTATGTACACTGAGAGCATATGCACCGGAGACAAATTCCTTGTGTGTCCAATCACACTTGGCCAATAAAGATTCTATTCTATTCTATTCTATTCTATTCTATTCTATTCTATTCTATTCTATTCTATTCTTAGGAAGGTAGGAAAAGGAATGTCTAGTGTTGTGCTAGAAGGGAAAAGGGGTTTTGGGGGGTGGGGGTGGGGCAACAATGCCTTTGCAGATCCCAATAAAAGGAGTTTGGTTTTCACATGCTAATTAGTGTCAATTCTGTGGGAGATTGGAATTCCTATCCGGACTGATAAGTTTTTTAAAGTCTTCAGACCTTGACATTTCACAATCTGAAAATCTGTGGACAATCTGAAAATCTGTGGACATTTTAAATTGTGGACTTCAACCCTCTACAATTTACATGTCCATAGATTTTCATTCTTTTGCAGCCAGGGTAACTGCAAATATGTAAAAATGGGCCCATATCTATGATTCCTCAGGTGAGGGCAGTAGAGAGCTAAAAGGTTTTTAGAAGTCAACTTCATGACGTCTTAAGACTGACTTCAAACCTTACAATTACTTCAAATAATTCTTCCTTAATTTGAAATAACTCTTAAAATTCACCACAACTTCACAACTACAAAGTATACATTTTTTCAGAACACTGAATATAGTTTTGTTCCCCCAGTTTAATCCAGCAGAAAGTATTTAAGTAGAAAACAATGCATATTTCTAAGTACTGTTTATCCACAAAAATATTGCTGAGGTAGCTAACCTCAGTCGAAAAGAACCTGACAAATGATAAGGATACAGCTGTGTCCGAGTACCACTTTCCAGTGCATGTTCCCACACAGGAGTGTTCTCTGATAGTATAGGAATTGGGTTGCCAACTGAATAGCAGCCTAGAAATCGGCAAATGACATTTGTTCTGCCATGATGGACTTCAATGTTCTCACATAGAATTACCAAGCTCCTCATGACTGTCCACATGACATCACTGCAAAAGAACATTCAGAAGGGATGTCAGTCCCATGGGAGTTGCTGGAAATTCTATCATTTTTCCTTAGAGTTTCCAGCAATTCCTAGAGAGAACTGAATCGATTCTGGGGTTTGCCCACGAGTGACATCACAACATTGCCACCAGTGGTCCATATCCCTGCCCTCCAGTCGACAGCTGGTTGCCATTGACATGCCTGGCAAATATATTGTTAAATGCCTGAGAAAAGGGAATAGTTACCGTAGCTTGCTCTGTGAAGCACCCACTACAAGGAGGAAGCTTAAAGCAATTGCTGTGTATTCTCATGAGGAACACTGTGAACGAACATAGCTTCCTGGGAGAGGAACAAGGAAGAAAAGTCTGAGTCGCTTTAGCAGGATGCGTAGGAGATTTTAAAGCAACATGGCTGTTCTCTGAATCATAACGTGACAACCCTGAAGGTGAGATGCAGCCTAAGCTGGATATTATTTCATCAGCAATCTCTCTGTTCACTGACTATCAATTTATGGAGAGTTTGCATTAAAGTTGCCTGGAAAATTCCTACAGATTTGAGGGAAGCTGATTGAAGGGGAGCTGATTAGAGGAGGGATTTGGGAAGGGATTTCACCTAGAATCTATAGTAAAACCATAGATTTTGCTCTCTATTTTCTGCTATTTCCTCCATTTTCTGCTATTTTCTCCAAGGGAACTGATCATTGTAGTTTGGAGATCAGTTGTAATTCTGAGAGAACTCTGGAAGTTGGCAAGCTCACTGTGAATTTTAAGTGCCTACACCCTGAAGGTAGATGTACAGTGCTATCCCAAGCTGTGTGGTATCTCTCTAGATCTGTTGGTTTCAACAGAACTTACTCCTATCTGAATGCACATACAATTTCACTCTTTGTGAAATAAGTCACCTTAACAGCAAGCACAGATTTTGTTTTGACATTTTAAAAAATACAGTCTGGATTCAGCCTAACATTTTTTCCTTTAATTATTGGAGCACGGGGTAATTATTGTTCCGTCGGTCTTAAAAAGGGAACAGCAACTTATTTGTTAGACCACCATTTGGTTTTAATTTCACTCCCGTTTCAGCAGGTACACAGGTAGCATTTTTCTTTTAGTACAGAGACTGTACCAAACCTGCTTATTTTACCCAAGCACACTATTATTGAAACTGTTAATTAAAATAACAAAAATAGTAGATGCAGAATGGACAGTAGCAAATAGGCCTACAGACATCTCTGCCCTCACTGTTTCCCCCACCCCCACCCCCACTTACAGCTTGATGGAAGGGAGTTTGGGGAAAACTTACAAAAAACAAGGAGTCCTGGCTCTGCTGGGTTCGCGGGGCTCATCCCTACAGAGTCCCATATAATAAAGGCAACTGATAGCTTTGTGAAAGCACTGTAGACATCAGAGGCTTACTTTGCTAATTTTTTTGTCATGAAAATCCTTTAAAAACACTTGTAGGGCAGTCATAGTTCTATATTTTGCGCAGTTTGTAAGACTGAACTTCCCACCTTGGGGCAAACACAATGTTCAGAGAGAAAATAAGATGGTGTCGCTGATCTTAATCCTCAGATCTGTTCAGATCACATTTGGGGGTGATTATGATAAAATATTCCTCCATAAAGAAAGAGGAAGCTGGTTTAGGATCTTCTCCCTGATATCTGGTTTTCAAAATGGAGGCCAGTTTTGTACACAAAAGCATTCCAGCTGGTGGTAGACTCTCATCTGCAGTCTGAAATAGCCAGCCTTACTATACCAAGATAGAGTTGCAGAAGCCTAGGCATGAGGACAGTGACAGCAAGCATGATATAACTTCCAGGAAAAATCTGGAAGTGATGTCATACCTCTCTTGGAACTTCCAAAAACTGTATAGTAAAACCATAAAGGTTCATGTGATTCCTAGAGAGGCATGCTATCACAGCCAGAGAAAACTCAGAAGTAGCATCATGTACTTGCCCTGATAACAATTTTATTTTTTTTCCCTCTAAAGCCACAGCGGGAAATGGGAGCAGCCCTGCCATTAAACATAATAAGCACATGCTTGGGGCACCAAGAGGAAAGGGGGTGCCATAGAAGGTGAAAAAGGGCACCCCCCATTTTTTGTATGTAGCTAAGAAGAAGAAGAAGAAGAAGAAGAAGAAGAAGAAGAAGAAGAAGAAGAAGAAGAAGAAGAAGAAGAAGAAGAAGAAGGAGAAGAAGAAGAAGAGGAGGAGGAGGAGGAGGAGGAGTTTGGATTTATATCCCCCTTTCTCTCCTGCAGGAGACTCAAAGGGGCTGACAATCTCCTTGCCCTTCCCCCCTCACAACAAACACCCTGTGAGGTAAGTGGGGCTGAGAGAGCTCTGAGAAGCTGTGACTAGCCCAAGGTCACCCAGCTGGCGTGTGTGGGAGTGTACAGGCTAATCTGAATTCCCCAGATAAGCCTCCACAGCTCAGGCGGCAGAGCTGGGAATCAAACCCGGTTCCTCCAGATTAGATACACGAGCTCTTAACCTCCTACGCCACTGCTGCTCCTGGTGTGAAAAAGGGGCACCATCACCCCCCCCCCACCTGTAGCTGTCGCCAAGCATTATATTTTGGTGTAATGGATAGCCATGATGGGAGAGATGTATGTATGTTTCAGCTCAGCAATGAAACTCTATCTGATGTTAAGTCACTTCCACTCACTTCCTTTCAGTTTAACACACCTCACAGGGCTGGTGCAGACAAACTGGCCATGCTCATAACACCACTCTGAGCAATCCGGGGGAGGGGGGAAGGCTGGATAGAAATTTGAGGGATAGACTGACAAGTGCGCATTTATTTATTGACTTTAGTTATACCCTGCCTTTCTTCTCAACGAAGACCCATAGCTCCATTTTACATAAGTTCATCTGCTCCATTTTTATCTTCTTGACACTATGAGGTAGGTTAGAATGAGAGTGTGACTAGCCCACGGTTGCCTAGCAACCTTAGTTGAGTGGGACATTGAACTTGGGTATCCTCACTCTGACCACTACACTGCATTTCAAGGTGGCACAGGGTGGCAGAGGTGGATATTCCTCAGATCTTTCCTAAAACAGCTCAGGTTGACTCATGTTTAGGACCAGCTCATGCAAAACAGTGTGATTTATGCACAAGCCATCCCAACCCTTTCTTGGAAACGTGTTCCTATGGATAAATGTCATGCGAACTGAGTCATCATGGATATATGTAGCAACAATTCACAGTGTTTCGGGCCGCACTTTTTCTAGCTGCTGTGATCACAGGAAATGCAGCCAGCCATCTCCATGGTTATTCTCCTCAGAAGTTATGTTAGCCATGCAAATGCACACCTGGGGGAGGTTAGGAACATTCATGAGTGAGAAAAATAATCTAGTTTAAATTAGCCTGTAGTCTGTGGTGTTCCTCAACCGCTCTATTTATCATGGGTAATTAGAATGTATCCCTGGTTCAGAACCTCTGTGCTACAGCGTGCTTTGATTACATAGCTACTGACATTATCTCTTGCCCATCTCTTGCATATTTCCACATGTTACACCCCTTGCTTACTTCTCCGCAGGATGCATGAGAGTGGGGTGCAGTCTAACTCAGCCCAGGGGTGTGAGATTTAAAATGCTAATGAGATCTGAGTCACTCTCCACCCCTTGCCCTGAAGCACCCGATTCAGTAACCTCCTGCACCTGACTTTGTTGTGCCTGTGCCAGTCTCTCTATCTGGCATTCCCAGACAGTTATTCTTTACCTGTTCTAACTTTGCCTAACAAGCAAAGCTTTTGTTCCAATAACTTTCACCACTTTGTAGGGGTTTTTCCTCTTATTGCAGCCTACAAGATTAAAAACAGCGACAACAACCAGTGGAGGTGTGTCAGACTGTCATGCTTTGGTGGGAAGAACTGGGTATTAGATATCATCATCATTGCTGTGTCATCCAGAGAAAGTTACAGTTACAGAAAGTGAGAAGGTCAAGATCTTATGGGATTTTCGAATCCAAACGGACAAAGCGTTGGCTCATAATGCATCACAGTGATTGAGGACGAGGAAGTGACCATCATCGACATAGCGATACCTGATGGCAGTAGGGTCACTGAAAAAGAACATGCGAAGGTCACTAAATGTAATGATTTGAAAATTCAGTGACTATGGCCCAAACCAGCTGAAGTCATCCCAGTGGTAATTCCAAGAACACTAAGGATGCACTTGAAACATCTTCCAATTGACATCGGTCAGACTCAGAAGGCAACCCTGCTGGGATCTGCACGAATATTTCGGGTCCCCTCTGGCACTTCAGTCTTTCACCCCACTACAGTTTACAGCCGAACCCTGGTATGGTAGGTACTAGACTGCAGTACATATGTGAACTCTACATCCATTTTGAGGGTCTCCTGAAGAATAATATTCACTCACACGTGATCAAGGTCACCACTAGAATGCATTGCTCATGGAGGTGTAAATTAGGGAGGAGGCGGCATGACATCTCAACTCTGACACTAGTGCGCTCTTGGCCCACTGTCTCCCTTTCCCCTTCTCCACTGACTCAAAACAAACCTCAGCTGACTACGAGTGTGCCTTGCAGCTTGCTCTCAACTGCCTTCACATGTTCACTCAGTTAACATCTGTCAGAAAGGCCAAAGCTTTAGTGCTCTAGTAATGGTGTTTCAACCAAATTTTTTTTGATGGGCCCCCAGGCCCTGTGGGGCCTCTAGGCTTCAGCCTAGTCCCTCTTGTGGATAATACAGCCCAAGCTTGCTGGGTGACCTTGGGACAGTCGCATACTCCCAGCTTAATCTATCTTTACTGGGTGGTGGACTAAAATAGAGAAAATACGAATGATATATGCCACTCGGGGTCATAAGAACATAAGAACATAAGAACAAGCCAGCTGGATCAGACCAGAGTCCATCTAGTCCATCTCTCTGCTACTCGCAGTGGCCCACCAGGTGCCTTTGGGAGCTCACATGCAGGATGTGAAAGCAATGGCCTTCTGCGGCTGTTGCTCCCGAGCACCTGGACTGTAATCCTCACTGTGGAGAAAAGTGGACTGGTCCTCACTGTGGAGAAAAGTGGCTTGCAAAAGAAGTAGTAAATAAAGAAACAAACTAGTTGCAGACAAGACTGAGCTTTGGAAAATGCAGCTTCTTTCATTTCTCCACTACAAACTGGACTTCCCCAAATCCCCTCTTCTACCTAGTTCACAACCTAAATTATGCTAAGGAATTCTTTTCAATGTAACAGCACAGTGTTGGGGTCATAAATCATTGGCCACTACCCAGTGCTTTCACTGAAGCCTCTGGCAACTTACACTGACATGTTCTAAAGCGGTTAGAGGTGATTCCAGTTGCCATGACATAAAGCAAACTATGTATGTTTAAGGGCTGGAACAAAAGCAGCATTTCGACAAGCCGAGGCAGGAGATATGGGGCTGATTACAGTAGGGCAAACTTGCCCATCTGATGACTCCCCAACTATGTTTTGTGTCCTGCTGGGTGCTTGGGAAGAGCCCTCCTCCTTTTTAGGAATATCAGGCAAACCACTTTAACAGTAGATTTACTTAGTGTGTTGCCTCGGGCTTGGCCCATCTTAAATTATACGGGGCTGCAGCAGTGGATTTTGGGAGACCTTACTTGTACATCACATTATATAAACACCACAAAAAAAGATAACATTAAACAGCTAGCCCAAATTCAGGTTACCATATTTTTATTGGCCTTGTTCCTGAGTTTTTCAATAGCAGAAAAATGTTTTTAATACTCCAGAAGATGAGATGATTTCCTCTGGAATGGGGGAATGGTCCTTCTTTGCTATCATTTCAGAGAGGCTGAAAAAAAAAACAGTCTTCCTTTTCAGAGAGGCTGGCTGCATTGTTTGTTGAAATTGTGTTGTTGTTTTGCTTTTATTGCTTGTACCTTTTTCTACTTTTGGGTTTCTTGTTGCAAGCCATTCGGAACACATACTGCAAGAGTAGTATATAAATGCACACCTGATAAAAATGCACAGTAATATAGTAGGTGGAGTTTCCCCTGGAGACAGCGTGGGGATGAGAAGAGCCACCTCTAGAGTTTCAGAATGATATTAAAAGCACCAGAATTCCAAAAAGTCAGTTTGCCCTGAATCCTGTTGAACTGATACAAATTAAATTCTGAGGATCTGCCCAGGAGCAGCAGATGCATAGTGGTTTGAGCAGGTGCACTCTAATCTGGAGAACCAGGTTTGATTCCCGCTATGCCACTTGAGCTGTGGAGGCTTATCTGGGGAACTAGATTAGCCTGTGTACTCCTGCACACGCCAGCTGAGTGATCTTGGGCGAGTCACAGCTCTTCGGAGCTCTCTCAGCCCCACCACCTCACAGGATGGGGTGTGTATACACCCCAACCTGGATCTTTGTGGAGGTGGGAAATTGGCCTCTACTATTCTTCCTTCACTGGGGATTGAAATCCATGGATTATACCTGGCTGCCCAGTTTATTCTATGTTCAGTGACAATGCTGTTTATGCTTCCAACTAAAGTATGTGACTAAAGATATTTTTGAATTCTTGGCAGCTCCCTGGCCTGGAACATAAGCAATGTCTTGCAGCTATGAACACGGTTCTTGTGAAATACCCAAACTCTAACCCAACAGCAAGACAAACTACTGTAGAGAAGAAGTGACATTTCATAACAATGCACTTATCGAGGAAAGAGAAAAGAAAGAGCAAGAACCAGTATAAATAGACTGAAATTTGAAGCCTCATTGAGAGATCTAGTCTGGGCTGCTTCTGATGGCAGCTCACCATCAGAATGAAAAAATGGGTTTTACTTAGCCTTCTTTCCTGAAGTGCTAGTTTTCTAGATAGAGGAGTCTGGTCTCAAGAAACATGTCTGGTCTCTTGCCCTGAAGCACCTGATTCAGTAACCTCCTGCACCTGACTTTGTTGTGCCTGCCAGTCTCTCTACCTGACTTTGTTGTGCCTACCAGTCTCTCTAACCTCCTGCACCTGACTTTGTTGTGCCTGCCAGTCTCTCTACCTGACTTTGTTGTGCCTACCAGTCTCTCTAACCTCCTGCACCTGACTTTGTTGTGCCTGCCAGTCTCTCTATACGTGCCTCTTCCTGCAATTTGAGATGGTACCACACTGGAACTAAATGATGTAGTAGTGGTTAAGAGTGGTAGACTCTAATCTGGAGAACTGGGATTGAATCCCCACTCCTCCACAGGAACGGCAGACTCTTATCTGATGAACTAGATCAGTTTCCCTGCTCCTATACATGAAGCCAGCTGTGTGACCTTAGGCTAGTCAGAACTCTCTCAGTCCCACCCACCTCACATGGGTGTCCGTTGTCCAGAGGGAAAGGTAAGGTTGTAAACCGCTTTGAGACCCCTTTCAGGTAGAGAACGGTGAGGTATACATCCAAACTTTTCTTCTCCTTTTACCTTCAGAGGACTTCATGTTTTTAGGAGTCAATGGATATACAACCACCTAATTACCAGAACAACAAAAGTAGTTTTCTGTCCTCAGCACTGACGTTGGTTTATTTTTAAAAACTGCTGTGGGTGATAGTGTTCAAAAAGTCTCTTTAGTCACTACTGGGGAATTCAAATGAATAGTCTAAGTAGGGCGCAACTTATACCTTCCAGATAGGGTCTTCAGTTCTACCTGAAATCCAACTGATCACCGGACTACAGAGATCAGTTTCTATGGTATTATACTCCACTGAGGTCCCTCCCCTTCCCAAACTTTGCTGCACTGCCTAAATCTCCAGGAACTTCCTAATTGGAAGATTTCCACTTGGGAAGCTGTTTTTGGGAAGAGGAGCTGTGGACAAGAACTTAGTAGTTTGAGTTTTGGAGTTGGTTTGGAAGGAAGCAACCTTGAGAATCCGCAAGCCTAATGTCAGGTCTTGAGACTGAAATCAATAAGGGGACTCTGGATACTGGATCTTTATTGATAACAGCTAATACTTGGCTTTCAGAAAGCCAGTTCTGCCTGACCAGGAAAATAACAGTTGCCTTTATCCCCTCAGAGTTTCCTGCCAGAATCCCCCCTCCCTGATTCCCATGGAATGTGAGAATAACACAACAGAAAGAAGGATGTTTGGGAGTTGAACATCTCAAAGCCAGCACAGCGATAGTTCTCAGCCACCTGCCTCCCTCTCCCGCTGGGGAAGGCACCAGGGTTGCCTCTAGTTGCCTCTAGTTTTGCACCAGTTGCTACAGTTGCTAGCATCAAAGGGCAGCGAAAGAAAGGAGAAAGACCCATTAACATATCAGAAGATGAACCCCCTCCCCACAGCCAGGTGTGAGTCCTTGCACCTAGGTCAGCACTTTGATGGCAGGAGAGGGCGCATCCTGACACCTGTGCTGTTGCTTTTGGGGAAGCAGCTGCTGAAATTGGTTTAATTCACGATGACTCTATTTCAACTCTGGCCTAAGGAGCTAAGGACTATTGAGACAGAAAATGATTTTCAATTGATCAAGAGCTATGGCTTCAAGACAGCTGTGATGGAGGCACGGGTATACACAACTTACTACCCACCAAGCTGAACATCACCCAGTTTGGGCCAGCCAGATTATTAGTTTTAGGAACTCATGTTTTCCAGAGTTCAGGAATTACATTCTTATCAGTTCTTCACCAGCATGGCCAATTGGCCATGCTGACAGAGGCTGATGGGAATTGTAGTTCCTGAACATCTGGAGAGCCGCAGGTTCCCTACCCCTGGGCTAGCCCCTCCCAGCCCCATAGCCAGAAAATTTTAATGGGGGAGGGGATAAGTACAGTGGTGGTCAGTCCATCATTATTTATTTCTTTATTATTTATTTATTTGTGCTTTGTCATTTATTTATTTATTTATTTTTATTTATTTATTTCTTAGACTTTTATACCGCCCTGTCCCCGAGGGGCTCCGGGCGGTGTACAACATATAGATATAATACAATATAGGATAGCTAAAACCGTTAAAAGCATATTTAAAAATAAATATGCAATACATGCTAGTAAAAATAGGAGTTATTTATTTACCCGTTGTGTACTTGAGACTCAAGGTGTTTACATGGTATAAAGCAATGTAATTGAATAGCCCGACGGATCTCATGAGCCATGCAATAGATCTAGAAAAGTGCAAAAAACTTTCAGACATTCTATGTGCCCCCCCCCTCCCCCCACAGCTTTTAAAATTAGGACTCTTCAGCTCTGCTAACTGCTAATTCTGTTCTAGCCAACTGCATAGAGAATTCACATTTGGAAGATTTATGAGAGAATGCCCCTTTTTTACCTCAGCTCCTTTCTTTTTTTTACATAGAGAATTTATACTTGTAAGACTCGTGATGGGTTTTGCACCAACCCTAGTGCTGATTGGAGGGGCAGCCCCTTTTTGCACCACTGTGGCTACGGGCCTGGCCCCTTTATCTTTGCAAACCCAGGCAAGCTTCCAAAATGCAAGGTTACTGGGTTCCTACTGGCATATGCCGTTGGTGAGGTTGTTTGGAACAAGTTGTACAGGTCTGACAGGAAGATGCTTTCCTTAGCTGTCCCAATTTTGCATTCCTGATTTTCTGGAGGGGAAAAAACAACAGCACCCGGAATACCTTTTTCTGGTAACTTTCCACAAAGCAACATGAAACAAATAAAAGCTGGCCCCTCTGAACCCAGAGGTCATTTCCAAGCAAATGTGTTTAGGATCTTATTATTCATAAAAGACATCCTCACCACTCTGATAAAGCTTTTGCTTTATCAGTGGTTAATAAAGTTCTTTTATTCACTAGTACAGGCAACCACATCAAAAAACAAAGTCGCCCCAGGTGCCCGTGTAAAGCATTTGACCACCACCTCAGTGGATTCCAAAGAGTGAATAACTACTAGAAAAACCTTAGAGGTATTTCTTTGGTGTTGAAATTGACAAGTAATAGACAAGTAGCTTGGAAACTTTCACAGACATGTATGTTACAACAGACATGTATGTTACTTGTCCCCATGGCTTTGAGATGGCTTTGAATCATTGAAGAAATAAAGCAATGTTCTTCCTCTAAATCTACAGATTAAAAAGTGACAGGGCCCTAATAATTTAAGGGATTTATTTGGTGTCAGGCGTTTGATCAAACCTCAGCTGACTGCGAGTGCGCCTTGCAACATGCTCTCAACTACCTCGCACGCATGTTCAGTCAACACCTATCAGATAGGCCAAAGGTCTAGGGCATTGGTAACAGCGCCTCAACAAAAAACACAAAAAAATTGACAGGGTCCAAAACTTCGGCCTAGCCAGAGTTATGGATAATATATCCCTGATCCCAAGTTAGAGTGGGGATTTGATCCTGGGACTCCCACATACTAGTCCAAGGGTGTCCAACTCTGGTGCCCCAGATGTTCATGGATTATGATTCCCATCGGCAGGGGCTGATGGGAATCGCAGTCCATGAACATCTGGGGCACCAGAGTTGGACACCCCTGCCTTAATCAATACAAAAAAGCAGCAAAGATTTTTTTAAAACAGTGCAGAGATTATCAGGTCTGCGCACTGAGCTGCTTAGGTACATCATCTGGTTTACAGCTGGGCAGTCTTAATTGGAAGGAAGAACTCCTCCAAACCAGTGCTCTGTTCTGGTTAGTTTCAATCAGGCTATTGTGCTTGCGGCTGCCCCCGCTTGGTTATGAGCTGAATTGCACCACATATGCAACGAATATGAAAAGTGTGGGGCCATCAAATGACGGCAAATATTTGACAGCGACTAGCGTTGAACTCTCACCCCTCCCAAAGGCGAGAGCAGTAGGAGTTCTCTCGCATCCCCTCTTAAAATATGCTTTAATTATACAAAATAAAATGTTGGGAGCCTGCCTCTTGTAGTCGCTTCCAAGTTTGAAAACTGGAAAACAATTTTTTTACGGTTGCAGCCGTAACAGTTTTGTATCCCATCGCGGTTGTGGGGGAAGGGGGCTTACTTCTAGTAAATAATATAGTAAAGTTCGGTTTGCGTGCTACTTGGTCAAGGATGTAAAATATGACGCCTGAAGCATGATCAAGTGACCTGTTAATCCGTCGGACTTTTTATTACAGTCCCCATATTTTTAAGAGATCCCAGGACTTGGATGGGTTTATTTCCTTTCTTTCCCCTCTTATTGTCTTTTGGAGGTTTTGCAACTTAATTTTAAACCAAGTAACGCTATTTCCTGGTGATTAGCTGTTGATACTTGTGTGATGCCCCCCCCCCCCCCCCCGCCGGCGATGGGCTAGACTGGACGGGACTTTGATGGGAGTCACTCCTGTCCTGGCTAAGTGTGTGTTTCCGATCTGCCCCGCGAGCCACCCGCCGGCCAAGGCAGCGCCGCCGCTTCTGCAGCCTCTCGGGGGCTGCTTCTTCTCAGATGCAAATCGCGGCTCCGGCCAGCAGGAGGAAGGAAGAGGAAGTGCGAGTCGCAGCCGGCGGGTGCGCGTCGCTTTGCTGGAGCCTGATGATGATGATGGGCTAGAGGCAGCCGGAGCGGCACCAAAACAAGCGGCGAACTCCAGCGGCGGCGGCGGCGCTTGCACGGCCGGAGCGGAGGCGCTAACTGCTGGGCGCGCCAGCCCCCGCGGCGGGGCGGCCAACTTCCCCCGCTGCACTTTGGGGCTCGACCGACGCCCGCCGGCAGGAGCTGCGTTTTGCAGGAGGTACTTTCGGTCTTCGGCTCGGGGAGACGGCGGAGCGCGACCTTTCAGCCGCCACCATGTGTTTACCGGGGAGCGCGCCGCCGGGTGGGCGCGGGGGCATCGGCACGCCTGCGCATGCTGGCCGGGGACGCGGCTCCCTCGCCCGGGGCTCCCCCAACGGGGCTGGGGATCGCGGGGGTGCGCTGCTGGGGCAGAACGGGAACGCGCTACCTGCGCTGGCTGGGGGCGGCGGGCTTTGGCTGCCCAGGAAGCCACGCGTGGGGGGGATCTGGTGCAAGGCGAAGCCAGATGGACTCCCTTGAGAGTCATGCGGGACTGGGCGAGGGTGCGTTTGTTGCGGTGGGTGGGTGGGTGTCCCCGGGGAGCCAGCGCTGGAGAAGGAGCGGGGGTCGTTGCAGAGGCGACTGGCGCGCTGCAGAGTTGGCTCCGGCGCGGGATGTGGACTAGTTCATGGCAGGTGGTTGTTGGGGGCGAGGGCCGGTGCCAGCCAGCCGGGCTGTGCCCTGGGCGAAGGCGGCAGGAGTGGGGAGGGACCGGCGGGGCGGGGATCATCGGGCTGCTCCGTCGGGTGCCAAGAGCCAGGGCAGGCTGTGTCGCTGGAGGGACGCGGGGGCTGCAAAGGCGGCAAGGGGGTGGGAAGGAGGAAATGGCAGCAGATGGCTCGGAGGAAGAGGAAACGCCGCCAGCCCCCGGCCGGCCTCCAGGGCTTCTTGGTGGCCGGCTGAGGAGGAGGAGGAGGAGGCGGCTGTCCGGCCTCTATGCCTGCAGCAGCCCTCGCTTGGGAGGAAAGGGCAGGGCGGCCTTCCCGCCTTCTTATCGCGGCCTGCATGCTCAGCCGGTGCCCCCCGTCGGGCTCTCCCTCACGCCCACCGTGGAGGGCAAGGAGCCCCCCCCTCCTGTCCCCGTTCTCACACAGCTCTGGTCCCTCATGATTGACAGGTTCCTCCTCCTCCTCCTCCTCACACCTGCCCCTGTACACCTGACTCCTCTCACGTGGGGAAACACCACCAAAGTCTCCCCAAAGGACACCCCCCCCCAAAAAAAAGTAGTGCTGACATGGTCAACAATCAGAAGCAGGGGAGCTGTGGGGGAGCCACAGATAACCCCCCCTCCAAACAAGGGGGGCCTTTGGCAGGATATAAGAACCCACAGTGAAAAAGGGAGACTTTTTCTCAGTACCGAGGCTCAAGATTAAATTTTATCGAGATGCTTAATGGCCAGGTTCTAAACAATTGTTTTGTAGGGTTCGTATGCAGTGCAAGAGAAATCATTAGAGAATAAGTACTTTTTGTTGGGTGGACTTTTTATCTTGGGGGGTTTCTGTTCAATGTTGGAACGATTTTGAAGCACAAATTTAAAAAATCAGTTAAAAATCACACTAAATCGCAAGCCAAAAGGGGTCTTCGCTGGTCTGTTGTCGTGAACAAGGTTCTTCTCAAAGCACTAGAATTAGGTTATGCCACGATTGATCGCCCTCCATGGCCGGTTGCGGCCTGAGGCAGGAAGTTCAATGGCCTTCTCTTCCCTCGCTGTGGCGCAACTTTCACAAACCAGATAATTAACAATTTGTTGCCCTTTCAGCGCATAGGGGCTCGGTTAGCCGAGTGAGACTGCTGTTCTAAGGCAGCAGATTTGGAGGTCACCTGTCAGAGGTGAGCACGCTGCAGGACAACCTTTAATTAGAATACATGAGGTAATTGGCAATGTGCAAGACTTCAGTAGCCATGGCCCCAGGTGGGCTGCCTGGCCTGTTGGACAAGCGGGGCCACTCCTTTGGACAAGCATACGAAAAGCAAAGCATTGCAGGTGGATTGCTTTTAAAATCTGCAGAGGAGTCATAGACGTCGGTGAAGAACAACTGCATGCCGCACTGCTGTGTTTATCTATAAGTCAATACATTTGTGTTGTGGGGTCAGAGATGTTTCCTTTAAGTAACTTAATTCTGCTACTGCTAGCCAGGTGCTGTACAGAATTCAGGAGTGGTGAATGTTGAGAGTGGCAGCGACAGTGGCAAAATCACCTATATTCATCTTTGATTTTTCAGTGTTAAACTCACGGCAGTACTTCTGATACAGCATGCATGTAATCTGGTTTCATTGAGAGTGACAAAGTCCCTGGCAAGAAGCTTTATAATCTCCTAAGAACCTTGGTCTCTATCATTATAGGGTTCCTTGAGCAGGCTATTTAGGGACCTATTCTTGCCTTTTGGTTTCCAAACTCTTTAATTTGCTTTAACTATGCAGTTCCTGAATCAAGAAAAGTAAAGGGAGAGAGGGGCAGTATAGTTTAGTTTTAACTCTTGAAACAAAAGGAGTCAACATTGCTTCTGTTTCTTAAATGTTGATATTTCTGCTTACTTGCACGTTTGAAATCGCTATGTTCATATGTGCCGCTGAATGTATATACCTAGACAACTATAGCTAGTCCTGGTTTCCTAGGAGGTGTACCTGTATGAATCAGATGTCTGCAAATGCACAAAATGCTTCCATTCATTTGAGGATAAACATTTTATATTTTCACTTTAGTGGATGTACGCATAAAGCATCATTCTTGAGGATTTGAAAAGAATATGTAGTTGGCATGATCCAGTGAAGTTAAGCAGTTTTTAGCTGATTTCAGTGGGGGGAGACTTATGCATGTGCATAACACCCATCAAGGGAAATCAAGGATATTTAGGATGCATTCCTGTGTGCAACTTCTGTGTGCAGTAAATCTCATTAAAAACTTTTAATGTTTACTTCTGAGTAAATATATATGACATCATACTTATAAGGTCTACTGTGTAAAGCCCACTAGATCGTGCCTGTCGTGAAGTTTTGGAGTGGTCTCACTGTTCATTCAGGACTTTTTTCCTGGCAGATTGGAAACATTTTTGCCATAATTATAGCCAATCTTTGCCAGTACTACATACTCAAGCCCTCTGAATTTCCCTACATCCTTCTCTCGCTCTCTCTTTCTCTCTCCTCTCTCTCTCCCCCTCTCCCTCTCTCTCTCTCTCTCTCTCCTTCTCTCTCTCTCTGCTCCCCCCCATCCTTCAGAGATTGCTGAAATATTCCTTTGTGCATCTTTGTAATCATCCAATTCAGAATGCATTTTGTTGGGGAATGATCAGTTGTATGCGTCTCCAGCAACCAGAGGCCTCTTTGCTTTAAAGTGGAGAGATATTGTGAATGGATTTCTCTGTTATTAAATATTGAATGGCGCAGTTACCCAGGCTCTGTAAATTAGTTTGAAACCATGCTGAGTTTAGAATGCTTGATATCTTTCTAGTTAGGTGCTTTATGTGTAGCTTGGGTGATGGCCGGGGAATAAAGAGACAGTAAATAAATAAATAATCAATCCTAACAGTTTCTTCCTTTTTTTTTGAGTGAATTAATATTTCGGCTGCCTTAGTACAATACATTTATTGCTTCTAGTTGATCTTTATTTTTCCAGTTCTTCTTATCCCTTTGCTCGAAGGCTTCTGTTCTGTGCATTTTTGGTTAATGTTTGCATTTATGGGGCAGTTTATGTATTGTCGAAGGCTTTCACATCTGGAATCATTAATATGTTGTGATTTTTCCAGGTTGTATGGCTGTGTTCCAGTAGCATTTTCTCCTGATGTTTCGCCTGTATCTATGGCTGGCATCTTCAGATGCCAGTCACAGATGCAGGCAAAATGTCAGGAGAAAATGCTACTGGAACACAGCCATACAACCTGGAAAACCCACAACACACTAGTTTATGGTAGTGTTTAAGAATTTCTCTCTCTCTAATTACAGAAATGCATTATGTCTGTTTTAGGTCCTGTACTGATTTGGCAGCAGTGACTGAAGGATGTATGTATAATTTCATAAAGACCCTGGACAGCACACCCCTGTTTTAATAGATGTGTTTTTTACATTGCAAATCTCTGCAAAATTTATCACATAAGGACAAAAAAAATCCAAATGGTCCTGGGAAGACAGTGTGATGCTATTTTCATATGCTTACCTACTTCGTTGAAACTGAAACGTGGAGCGGCTTTTGAAGATGAAGCAAACTGATAACGGGATGTGTTACATGTTTTCTTCATTAGAAGAACAAGGATTGTACTTTAAGGGTATAGGTTCTTGAGATTAATGATGAAATTGAACAGTGTTTAGATCGAGAGAAAGTTAGCTTAAGTGGAAATGGTTTCTCAGTGTTATTGAAGAATCTGTTTTTTCCCTGTTAAAAGCGTATAAAATAATGTCACTAATTAGGATTTGTTCAGATTGGAAACCAATCAATCAAGTATGTATTGTTAAAGTATCAAGAAACATGTTAATTTTGAGAGATGTGCTTCATTGTGTCTTGCGGCATTGCACAGCGTCAAGGGGCTGGGGGGCTGGGGCGTAGCGCATGGCGAGGGGGTGGGGGGTTGCAGGGCGCACGTGTGCCCCGGGCTCAGTTCCCCCTCGCTCTGGCCCTGTCTTGCGGTATAACATTTGCTTTACATTCAGGTTTTTTTGGTGTGTGAGTGTGTGTGTGTGTCTTGCTATAAAATGCATCTCTGAAAATTTGTGAAGTAGGGGACAGTTTTTTGTGACATTACAGGAGACTCCAGAACGGACTCCGTTTGAACAGTGATGCCCCACCCCACCCAAAGCTTTCCAAGTCACACAGTTCTCTGCATCAGACAGAACAAAAGGCAAAGTTCATTCTACAGCTACACATTTTAGCCATGGGAGGGGACAACAACAAATTTCAAAATTTCAATCCTACTTTTGATTGATCAACAAGAAATTGTACTGTACTGTAGCCCTTTAAAAATGAACATATGTATTGTATTGTCGAAGGCTTTCATGGCTGGAATCACTGGGGTGCTGTGTGGTTTCCAGGCTATATGGCCGTGTTCTAGCAGCATTCTCTCCTGATGTTTCGCCTGCATCTGTGGCTGGCATCTTCAGAGGATCTCCTGAAGATGCCAGCCACGGATCCACAGATCCTCTGAAGATGCCAGCCACAGATGCAGGCGAAACGTCAGGAGAGAATGCTGCTAGAACACGGCCATACAGCCCGGAAACCACACAGCACCCCAACATATGTATTGTCTCATGAAAATATTACAATGTACTGGTAGCAGTCTGTATCTTGCTGTTGATTATGGCTGTAATTTGTATTTCAGGGGAGTGTGGTGAATCAATAGAATTGCCCCGAAGGAAATGGGTGTGTATCCTGTAGCCTGTAATGCGTGGATGCATTCTAGTGATGCAAGTAATCTACATGATCTCTTAGGGAGATATTTTCATCCTCCACCTTTAGGTTGTTCATCTGCTACATATTCTGCTGTGTGTTAGATCTCGAACCTGGAAGCAATAAATGGCCTGTGTATTGTTCTTCAGCAGTGTTTATTGATAGACCTTGAAGCACCCAGCTGGTCAAAGTCAGTTCTGGGGAACCTGGTTTTTGCTACTCATTTTATTCCAATGTTAATCCCCTCTCCCATTTTCCCAAAGAATTTGAGAAAGAGTTTAGAGCTAAGGTGCCCCAAGGTTGGTGATAGATAGATATAGAGCCACCTGGCATCCTGCCCCCACAGAACAATGGGAACAATCCTGTTCCCCATGAGACCAAAGTGTCAGGAGAAAGCCTAGTTATCTACTCAGCGTGTGAAGCCATAAAGCAAAGATCAAGGAAAGAATGTCCCAGAAAGTAGAGCAGAGTGGTTACATATATCTTGAAGCAATTACATTGAGCTAGGAATGCATCTCAATCAACTAGATACAATCCCCCTGATGCTGCGTTCTGTTTTGCAGGACACTGAGACTGTAGATGGGGCACTGAAGCAATGCTGCCTGTAACGGCACTTCCTCACAGCACTGTCTGGCAAGCTATCATGCAAATGTCTGCCTGCTTGGTGGCTGTCCCGCCCTTCCTTCCGCCCTCTGTTTACTGAAATCTCTTGGATTGTGAAGTTTGTTTGAGCTCACATGTTTTGTTTGCCGTGAGTCTCCAGCCACTGAGCGTTTCTGAGGATGTGATCTCATGCTTTCCACACTGGCCATCAAACAACATGGATTCCCCCCCCCCCCCCCCGTCCGTCACTTTAAAGAAATTCTGTGATTGAGGAAGAGGCAGATAACATTGGCTGTTGGGGTTTGCCGGGTACGACTCTGGGAAATTAAGGAACACAGCAGAGTTTTGAAAACCAAAATGTCCTTGTTGTTCTGTGGGGCCTTTGAAGTTGCTGAACAAGGGAAGCTGTTAAAAGAAGGGAACATCTGGAAACATCGCTGCCTTCCAGCCTAATTAAGACCATCCCACTGAGTTCTTCAAAAACATCCCTTCACTAATAGCATCTACATATTGCCGTCATTTTGATAAGACCTTTAGAGCAATCTGGCTTGTCACTCTGCAGAGCTGCTTCAATTTGAGTTTGCTTATTTCGATATAATAATCTGCCCTACTCAAAAGAGCTCAGGGGGAATAACAGCAATATGATGGTAATCATTTATTTATACCCTACTTTTCTCCCCAATGGGGCTCCCAAGCAGCTTATGTAATTCTCCTCTCCTCCACTGTCCCCAAAAAATGCTCACCATCCATAAACGCTAACATATTAATGGAGTTATTAAACGTCTTGGATTCACTGTTTTGTTGCATTGCAGGCTCATCTTGCTGTGTGCATTCGGTGTGAGCTTCCTGCAATATATGCAATTGCTGTGAACTCAGACGAACCAATCTGCTTCGATCTATTCTGATCCTCAGAATGATGAACAAGGCTTTCAGAGGAAAGCAAGTTGGTTACGGAGAAAGGGTAGCAGCAACCTCCCCAACCCCCCATTGTACTTTTCCTGCTTGCAGTCATAGCTACCCTATGCTCTCTCTGCAGCTGGCTTGCTTCTCACCTGGTAGCTGCCCATGTGCTGGAATGAGAGCGCACAGGCTGGGAGAAAGGTGGGCCTTTTCAGGCCTGATAGTGCGCAGCTTTCCCATCATCCAGTTCCTGCAGCAGCAGCTATTTCAGAGTGGGAACCACCTGCCAGTTGCAATGGCCATGCTCCAGTTCCTGAAACATCGGGCGGGGTTTGCACTGGGGGAATGGGGCTCAGATGAGCTACAGCTACCATTAGGGTTGCCAAGGCTGGTAACAGATGAGATACTCACCTA
Source organism: Sphaerodactylus townsendi (assembly GCF_021028975.2). Classification (NCBI taxonomy): domain Eukaryota; kingdom Metazoa; phylum Chordata; class Lepidosauria; order Squamata; family Sphaerodactylidae; genus Sphaerodactylus; species Sphaerodactylus townsendi. Next base: position 20,830,511 of record NC_059435.1, read on the forward strand.
AAATGTAATGTCATCAGTAACGTTCTAGCATTTGGACAAAAACCTATAGTTCAGTGGTGGCGAACCTATGGCACTCCAGATATGGACTACAATTCCCATCAGCCCCTGCCAGCATGGCCGCCATGCCGGCAGGGGCTGATGGAAATTGTAGTCCATATCTGGAGTTCCATAGATTTGCCACCACGGCTATAGTATAACCATAGAGTTTGGGGCAAATGCTAAAAGGTCACCTGACATGATGTCACTTACAGGTTGTGCCAGAAACGGGCAGTTTTCCTTTGCTGCCCAGCTGAATGGTGTTAGGTAGAGCTAGGCGGAGGGTTGGGTGGGGGGGGGGTGTCTCTTGCCAAAGTGGGAGGCCTGGCTACCTTGGCTGACCAATCAAAGATAGAAAAAATGCGTTGCACTCCTAGCTGCCAATAGATACCGCGTTTCCCCGAAAATGAGACCTACCCCGAAAATAAGTCCTATCATGGTTTTTCAGAATTTTTGGAGGATGCTTAAAATATAAGCCCTACTCCAAAAATAAGTCCTATCGGTAGTAGCAGATCAGGATGGTGTGATCCAGTGAGGTGCTCCCTGCCAATGATGTGACAGGGAAGCAACGGGACTGCCGAGAGCCCGCCTTAATTAATTGTGAAGGTACCGTAAAATAAGCCCTACCCCGAAAATAAGCCCTAATGCATCTTTTGGTGCAAAAATTAATATAAGACCCTGTCTTATTTTCAGGGAAACACGGAGTTTAATGTGTAATAGTGCAATCATACGTAACAACACCTATAAAATCCCTACAAAGTGAAAAGGAAAAGAGTCCCATGTGGTTCCTGAGTCTTTGAGTATCATTGAGCGATAGAGTTGAAGTGGTTGATTGCTAGTGGTGTTCTGAAGAAGACATCATTTGTTTTAGAATGTTTGTAAATAGCTCTTCCATAAACTCAGTTATATCTGAACTAGCCACTGCGTATGCAAACGGTGTTCTTTTGAACTCATTTTTCCTGCTCTCCCATTTTAGACTGCATCTGAAACTCAAATGCAAGGTGTGCATGATGACGGTTCAAATCTTTGGGCCTACTTTTAAGATTCGATACTTCTGTTGGTGACTCATTACGTGAAGTTTGTATCTGGCCAAAACTGTCAGAGCTAAAACATCCCTTTGACTGAACGCGCCAGTATATGTTCACTGTAAGAGCTCTTCCTCTTTTGAATTTGCTGCCTTTTTAAAACAAGAAAATGACTGATTTGTGAGAAAACAAACATACAAAGGGTGCACTGTTACAGTGCAATCCGAAAGCAGAGTTACACCTTTCTAAATCTATTGAAGCCAGTGGACTTAGAAAGGAATTACTGTACTGTTGAATTGCTGTGAAAGGCTACTGCAGTCTGCTGATTAATTTACTGTCTACTTTTCTGACCCCCTCTCCCTTAAAATTAGGTTGAGCTGCCAAGCAATAAATATTCAGGAGTTAGTTTATTGGCTGAAATTAAATGCAATATAATACTAAGAGTTGCATAGCAGGAAGAAACCAGCCATGTTCATATGGCTTCACAAATCCTGGTTTAACAGACTACTAAATTTTATTGCAAAGGCTGTAACTTTATCTTCTATTTAACTTTCTGTATTGGGCTCTACAAGAGTGCTATTAGGAGTGTAGAGTTTGTGTTGGGAGCATTACAAGCTAGAAGCTTTGTTAGTGAGTAACATAAGTTGGACAAAAAAAGTTTAAAGGAAGCCGTTTCCAGATATTCCAGTTAGCGGCTCTGTGGTAATTACCATTTATACTCGCATATAAATCTACTTTTTCAACACATTTTTTGTGCTGAAAAAAGCCCCCCTCGACTTATACGCAAGTTTACGGCAAGTGGGTGGGGGGAATGGGCAGGCTGACCAGACGTCCCGCTTTTGGCGGGACATTCCCGCCTTGAAACAACTTGTCCCGCGTCCCGTGGGTTTTTTCAAATGTCCCGGGTTTTGGAAGGCTGCCGCACTGCCTTCTGGGGCGCAAGGCAGTGTGGCAGCCTCCCGCGCGGCCGCAGGAGCGCACGGCCTTCTGGGGCGCTGCCGTTTCCCGCCCTGTGACAAGGCGGGAAACAGGAGCGCCCCAGAAGGCTGTGTGCTCTTGCGGCTGCGCGCGTGCGTGGCCGCCCACCCGCCCACCTGTCCCAGTTCAAGAAGGTGACCATCTGGTCACCTTAGGAATGGGTGGCGAGCGAAAAAAGGCTGGGAGCTGAGGGTGATTTTCTGCACCTGCTTCCTGTTATGTGGACACAAAGGCAGCTCCCAGGTAAGCCTTGGACTATTGCTTCGCTGCACTACAGGTGGCCAGTAGCTTTATTCCTAGTGAATATTCAGTGAATAGGTGTGAATATTAAATATTAAATTTATATGTTACATAATTTTTGTTCAGTCCAGGAAGCTCCATGAATGCTAGGGATCCATACTTATTGGGAAATCCGCACCATTGGAGCCCATGGTGGCAGGAATCCCCCCAACACACAGGGTGCCCTGGGGTGCAGCCACTGCCAGCACCTTTATCGGCCCCCACCCAGTGTTTTTGGAAAGCAGGCGGGACTTCTGTCCAGCTAAGCTTGCAGACCTGCAAAAAAGACTTGCTTTGGGGCAGTGGCTGCCATCACCACGCAAGCATCTTCACTGTGTAATGATAAGCTATCCATGTTGAAGGAGAACCCGTAGGGACTTCCCTATGAAACTCTGAAGAGATACTGTCTGTGAGAGTTATATATTCCACTTCAGAAGTTATTGTTGATACCATACTGTTTTTCTTTGAAATAAATATTTAAAAACATTTTTTATTGGTATTTATTTTTATTTTTGAAATTTACCAGTAGTTGCTGCATTTCCCACGCTAGACTTATGCACAAGTCAATAAGTTTTCCCAGCGTTTTGTGGTAAAATTAGGTGCCTCGACTTATATGCGGGTCGACTTATGCATGAGTATATATGGGTAACTGTGTTTTGGACTCATTTGCTAATCTTCTCTTTTTGACCTATACAAGTAGGTTTTTTTAAAGAGTTTCTCATGCGAGAATATCTCCAAAACCTTTTCCTAGCAAACCTTTCCCAAACCCCATAACCCCAAAGCTGAGTTTCATACAGCCCCAATGTTGGGTCCTGCTGCACCATTTGGAATTATTTAATCTTTGATTACTTATTGTTTCAAACCTGATTTAAGGAATCTATTTAGAAGAAAACTCTTTTTGTGTCTGATTCAGGATTCTGTGTAGTATATATTACTCTTATATTTTTGTGTCATGCTACTGGGGAACTGAAGGCCCTGTATCGTCCTTTTGGGGAATAATTAGGACTACTGGGAATAATTAGGACTAATAAAATTAGGAAGAATTAGGACTAATAAAAGGAAATGTTTCTTCGCGCACGTGTGATTGGGGTTTGGAATATGCTGCCACACGAGGTGATGGCCACTAACCTGGATAGCTTTAAAAGGGGCTTGGACAGATTTATGGAGGAGAAGCCGATCTATGGCTACCAATCTTGATCCTCCTTGATCTGAGATTGCAAATGCCTTAGCAGACCAGGTGCTCAGGAGCAGCAGCAGCAGCAGAAGGCCATTGCTTTCACATCCTGCATGTGAGCTCCCAAAGGCACCTGGTGGGCCACTGTGAGTAGCAGAGTGCTGGACTAGATGGACTCTGGTCTGATCCAGCAGGCTCTTTCTTATGTTCTTATGGGGTCCTAGTTCTGCTACGAACATTTAAAAAGAAAGCTTTACTTACGAAGTAAAGTGCTGTATAACTAACACGAATTGGAAAGACAGAGGGTAACATTCTGTAGAAATGATGTGTTAAAGAATTATTAATGTTAATTTAAAAGAGAGAAAGAGAGGCAGTGGTGCACTGGATCTGTTGTCTCTTCTCCCTTGACTATAGAACAGTGATGGTGAACCTTTTCGAGACCGAGTGCCCAAATTGCAACCCAAATCCCACTTATTTATCGCCAAGTACCAACATGGCAATTTAACCTGAATACTGAAGTTTTAGTTTAGAAAAAACAGTTGGCTCCGAGGCACATGTTACTTGGGAGTAAGCTTGGTGAAGCAGACGTGCAACGCTTTGAATGGATGAATCACGACCCTAGGAGGGTTTACTCAGAAGCAAGCCCCATTGCCAGCAACCGAGCTTGCTCCCAGGAAAAGGATCATGCCCAGGTCAGCCTAGGGGTGTGTGTGTGTGTGTGTGGGGGGGGTGATTTTCCGCCCCGCCCACATGATGAACTCTGTGCACGCGTGCCCACAGAAAGAGCTCTGAGTGCCACCTCTGGCACCCGTGCCATAGGTTTGCCACCACTACTATAGAACTACAAGAGCTCTATTTAGGGTAGGGTTGCCAGTTCTGGGTTGGGAAATACCTGTAGATTTTTGGGGTGGAGCCTGTGGAAGGGTTTGGGGAGGGGAGGAACTTCAGTGAGGTATAATACCAAAGAATCTGCCTTCCAAAGCACCCAGATGACGTGACCTCTGTTGCCTGGAGATCAGTTGTAATCCTGGGAGATCTCCAGCCACCATCTGGAGCAGCCATTCTCAACCAGGGTTCCGTGGTACCCTGGGGTGCCGTGAGCATGTCCCAGGGGTACCGCGGCAACACTACCCCCCCCCCTCATTTTTGTGGTGTCTCCCACCGGCGCCAGCAAGAACATGGATCTGGCCCATGGGGCAGGGCCTGCCACAAGGTCAGCAGCCACCCCCACCCCCAATGCTTCCCTTCACCCTGGGAGGAGAAGGTGGGGTGTGTGGCAAGCAGGGGCAATGGGAGGGGACGGTGGAGGGTGGCGGCAGGGGTACCGTGAGATATGAAGAGTGAGGTCAAGGGTACCCTGACCTCGAAAAGGTTGGGAAACACTGATCTGGAGGCTAAACTAGGGTGACCAACTCCCCTTTAGAAAATTTCTAGAGATCTGGGAATGAAGCCTTGGGAGGATCCTCAGCAGGATGTAATACCATACAGTGCTCCATCCAGAGCAGCCATTTTTTTCCCAGAGCATCACTGTGGTCTGGAGAACACTTGTAATGCTGGGAGATTTCCTGGCCCTACAAAAGAAAACCTCTGTCTGGCTCAAAGAACAGTGTTAAAACTGTTCAATAGAAATGATTAAAAGCGTTAAAACCTTCAATAGAAATGATTAAAAAAATATGTATCCAATAACCCAATTACCCACAATAAAAAAATACAAAACAAAGATATGTTTTATATTTTTCTTTATTGTTGGTAGTTGGGTTATTGGATACATACTTTTAAATCCTTTCTATTAAAAAGTATAGTTTTAACGCTGTTCTTTGAGCCAGACAGAGGTTTTCTTTTAGGAACATAAGAACATAAGAACTAGCCTGCTGGATCAGACCAGAGTCCATCTAGTCCAACACTCTGCTACTTGCAGTGACCCACCAGGTGCCTTTGGGAGCTCACATGCAGGATGAGAAAGCAATGGCCTTCTGCTGCTGCTGCTGCTCCTGAGCACCTGGTCTGCTAAGGCATTTGCAATCTGAGATCAAGGAGGATCAAGATTGGTAGCCATAGATCGACTTCTCTTTTGTAGTATCCTTACTGTTTCTGGCTGATCTTTTATATGTATGTATGTTATACTGAGATTTCCAGGCCCTGGCTGGAGGCTGGCAACCCTAGCTCAGTCCTCCCAGAGAAGTGAAGTTGACATCAGTGGGGAAATGCTTGCAACAGGGAAAACTTTCAGGTCCTGGTTAGTGCGGCTTCGATATCAGATGCTGGTTACTTAGTGTGGCCCTTTTACCTTGATCCTGGGAGCTCAAATGGAGAAAGTAAATAAACCCAGTCACATTGCTGATCACGACTGGTATCATTTTTAAGCGGTTCATTTTACAAAATGTATCGTTCTCTTCTTCCATTTTATACAGCATGGAAATATAGCAGGTTTTTTCCAGTCCTACGTTGACATGCATCACCTTGAAAAGTAAAAATGGCTGAATCTTAAAAGTACATTTTATTGATGTTCCTTGCGCCAAACATTCAAATGATGCTACAAATATTGTGGAATGAAATGATTGGTTTTAGGATATGACGGGCTTTCACTGGCTGAAGAGTTGCTTGTATATTTCTGCTCTGAGGAAACGGATACGGCATAAATTAAAAGATCTGCTCTAGTCACTCTTGCCTATGCTCAACATCCTTCTTTTTGCTGTGTTACCTAGAATGTGGCCACACATCCTTTTTCATAGCGACAGGCATGATTTCATCTGGAAACCAAAACCTGATGATAAAGGTTGTCACCAAATAGACCAGTTCCTTGTCTCATCTTGTATCTTGCCAGGCTCTTCCTGAAACAACACTTCGAGGCCCTTTCCGCACAAGTCCCCTAAAATGGTTTCAGTCCCCCCATTTTGTTCACCCCCTTGAAACGACTCCTGGCTGCCATTTTCTGGTTTTCCGTGTTTTTTCCCCAGTGTGTGGACAAATCAGTGCTTCACGCTTCCCAGCCTCGTGCTTCAGTTCCCTGAGTCTTCTGTAGTCGATGCTGTGAAGATTAAGCACCGCCCCCCCTCACCCCCTATCAAAAATGCTCTGAAATGCTCCAAAAACAGGGCAAGGAGCTGCTATCGGCAAATAGTCATCTCAAAAATGGTGTCTTAAAGAAACAGCACACAAATGAAGCCTTTTAAAAAAATGTTTCAGACAAAGAATTGCTAAAAAAAAGGGATTCGTTTAAAATGTTTTACAGTTGGACATAAAAGGTTTTTTGGGGGGAAACTGCGGCATTCCGCCTCAAAACTTTTATTTTTAAATTGTGAAAGCATTGTGTTTATGCTGTGGAGAAATGGCCTGATTCATTCCACAGATTTCAGTTCTTTGTCTTCAGGGATTAGTGACTGGATGCCAAAGCATTCTCTGTAAAATTTGACTTTGAATTTAATTTTAAAGTCTTTTTTAAGCCTCCTGTGGTCATTTACGACAGATGCTGGACAGCTATACTCTGTTTTACAAAAAGATTTTAGTAAATTGTATGTTCCTCCGCCACAGAACTCAACATGCTGGAACTTCTTTGTTGTAGAATGGTTTGCCTGGGTCCTAGTGCCTACCTAGCCCTGCCCCCCCCCTTTTGAAAGTTTGATGATAGTTGTTCACAGAACTATAAATGCTCTTGAATCACAGTGCCATGTTCAATAATGCAAGCATATAATTTTCTCAACTGCTGCACCTCAGTTGACCATACTAACATCTTTATCTGAGATAGAATATAGAAAGTTCTAAAGCCAAAAGAGGTAGCAGAAATGCTGCATTATGGGTACAGATTGATCCAAAATCTTGTTTGGTTGCTTATAGTGGCTGTCAGCCAACAGAACAGTGACTCTCAACCTGTTTTCACTTGTGTACCTCTTGGCAACCCATTTCCCTAAAATTGTACCCCTATATTACCAAACCCATTATGTGATTTTTTTTCACATACCGTATATACTCATGTATAAGCCGAGGCACCTAATTTCACTGCCCAAACCTGGGAAAACTTATTGACTCGTTATAAGCCGAGGGTGGGAAGCCAGGAGGCAGAGGGAGCTCCTTATTTGGGCAGTGACATCAGGGGAGTCACTGCCCAAATTAAGAAACTCCGAAGCCCAGCTAGCCGGCAGGCAGAGGGAGCTCCTTATTTGGGCAGTGACTCCCCCTGATGTCACTGTCCAAATAAGGAGCTCCCTCTGCCTCCAGGGATTTGACGAAGCCCAGCCAGCCAGGGTGCCTCGGGGTTCCCCCTTCACCCTCGGAGGAGGGCAGCAACGGCAGTAGGGAGGTTGTCCCGGCCCCGCCCCCAGCCTCCTTGTGATTGATAGAAAATGGTGACTGGCGTGTAAGCCGAGGTGGCTTTTCTCAGCCTTTAAACAGGGCTGAAAAACTCGGCTTATACGCGAGTATATACGGTATTCCAAATGCTCTGGTGTGTACCCCTGGGGGTATATGTATCCCAGGTTGGGAAACATTGCAGTAGAAAGTTACAATGCTCTTAAACCCAATGGTTTCAGTTGCTTTCCATTCAACCTCAGGCAGAGTTGCACCTTCGATGAATAGGCTTAAGAAATGCGTAACTCTGCTTAGCATTGTACGATTGGGTACTTGACTCAGGGTTGGACTGTGCCCTAAGAGTGCAACGAACAGCAAACTGTCTTTTTAAAATGCTAATTTCACTACTAAAGGAAGGATGAAATATGGATGACGTACTTTCACTTCTTCTACTAGTTTATTCTGGAGTGGTGGCCAGGTAGAGCTTAGCATATGGGTGTGGGGGAGGGAAGGCCCATGCAAGAAATTGTAATGCACATTGCAAACCTTATAGGTAGAGACTTGCTTGCTCAACGCTTCCTGTTACACAGAACTCAGATTTCACAGTTGGTGGTAGTTGTGGCAGGCTTTAACCACTTTGAGTGATGAGTGGAGAAGGAAGTTGACATGGAGCTGTATAAAACTGGGGGATGGGTGTGTGGAGGTTAGAAGGGTTAGCTTGTAGGAGGCACGCTTTTAGGGCTTATGGGTGCTGCGCCCTGTTTTGAGCAGCAGATTCTAAAGACTTTGAAAATTCAGTGTTTAAAAAAGTGCATGTGGCATGTAGTCGGGGTTTTCACATTCTAGGTGGTACTTGGAATTGCAACCAACCATCAGACTACACAGACCCGTTCCCCTGGAGACAAGGATGCCTGAAAGGTGGACTGTACGACATCACACCTTGGACGGTATGACATCATACGTTCCCCAAATCTCCAGGAATTTTGCAGTCTGGAGTTGGTTACAAAGAGTGGTTCTTTGCAAAACACAAACCCAAAATTATGCTGGGAACATGGGGTAGTTGGGATCCACTCCTAGAATCAGTTCTTACAGGCTTCACTCTATGGAAATAAATCCCTTAGGGACCTAGCTGGGAACCAGAGATCCCAGCTAAGAGATCCCAGCCAAAGTCCTATTTCCAAAGAGAAGAGCTTGTAACAGGGGTGTAGCTAGGGAAAATGGAATCTGGGGCAGCCTCCTCAGCTTGTAGAGTGACTGGACTTATGTCAGCTAACTCAGCTGAGACGGAATCCTTCGGCTTCAGACCTGACAGACCACTCTCTGTCAAACTCTGGCTCTTCCTGAATCTCTCTCCCAATCTTGACTCAACTCTGACAGGCATTGCACTGTCTATTTATACTGCTAGCACTTTGGCTCCCTCTAACCCTGGCCATAGGCAACTGTGCCTCTGCTCGACCAATCAAGTGGGTTCTCTTGTATAGTGGAGCCTTCAGTATAACTTTGGCTGTTACTAAGGCCTTTTCATTAGGCCTTTTACACACACCAGCCCTTCAGTGTGGGGCAAGTCCGTTACAGATGTCTTTGCAGAGACGAGAGGAATTATCACAGGAGGGAAAGTTGTGCGGGAAAGGAGGGGAGGCAGAGATGACAAAAGAAAACTCTGAACCAGATCTTGAAAACAAGAGTTCTTGAATTGCCTGTTGGCCAACACCTGTGACTGAAACCTTTATTACTCCATTTTCCTCTTATGCTACAAGAACTATGGTTGACCTTCACAGTTAACAAACACTTCATAATAAAAATTGAGACTAGTAGTCTTTTCTGACCTTCTCCTTTGTTTGTCACAAGCCAGCTGGTGGCCCATCAAGCTGAAACAGCTCACCAACCAATGTGAACCCCAGTCAGCCTGAAGTCCTAGTGTAGTTACGAGAGAAACTTTATGTTTTCAAGTCACCAGTTTGAAGCCTATCTTCTTTGATAATAACTCACCAAGTGCCAGCAGTATATAGTGGTATCAGACTAGGATTTGGGAGACCCAGGCGCAAGTCCTCATTTTTCCAGGAAGCTCAGCAGGGGGTCCTAGGCCAGTCACACCCACAGCTTGACTTACCTCACAGGATTCTTTGAAGGGTAAAATAGAACACGGGAGACCAGGGTTCACTGAGCTTCTTGGAGGAAGGGGGAAATGGTGCCTTTCCTTGCTGGGAGGGGAAGGGAAAGGAGCTGTAAGCCACCTTGAGTTTCCTTTCAGGAGAGAAAGATGGGATATATCCAAACTCTTCTTCTTTTGGAAATCTCCTTTAGACCAAGAGTTCCCTGGAAAGTACCCTTGGAAACCATTGCCGCCACAACTTAGGACCTCTTGAGAACCTGTAGACTGGCCTGCTGAGAAGGCTCTCTTCTAGTGCCGTACTAGGACAAAAAAACAAATAACTTATGACCAACTTGGCTGCACCCATGCAGTCTAGCACGTGGGGAAGAGATTAAGAGAAATATCCCGGAGAATTAGATTGTACTAAGCGAAGCCAAAACATGTCTTTGTAAAAAGGTTAATTGTAAAAGAGAGAGAGAGAGAGAGAGAGAGAGAGAGAGAGAAGAGAAAGGGCCATTGGATTCAAAAGGGATATAAAAAGTAGCAGAACAAAGAATACTGGTAAAAAAAGCACACATCAGCAACAACATAGAAATTCCACTGAAAAGCTATACAGTTGCACAAACTAAGTCAGTCATATTGGGTATGCTGTAGCTGGTTGCTCAGAGCCTGTGCAGAGTTCCTTGTAGTAACAAGAGGTTGAAGGAGTCCTTAACCCCTACCCAACGTCCCTACCCAAGTTTCCATGGAAGACTTAACACTGAAGACAAGGGAAAGCCCCAGATTTATAGATATTTATGCTAAATAAAGTTGGATCTAAGACAGCTTCCTTTCCAAGACCAAAAAGGGGATTTCTTCAGTCCCACTCAAATCTCCCTGTCTGATATCAGAGGCCACTTTTACCCTTCAGAGCTACATCCCATCTCCATCAAGTACGTGGTAACAGCTCTGAACTTCCATGACAAATGCCTGGTCTGGTCTAAACCGGCTTGTCCTTTGTCCAAAAGGGATTAAGTCTGCCAGAAGGGTCCAATGTGGGATGGAACTGAATACCTTTATTGTAATGTAATGTAGGGTCCCAATCTAGTGCCACACCTGAGCAAATTCTATCACAGGCGGGATAAATGTGTGCTAAATAAATAAGTGGTCTTAGGTAAGTAACTTATTCTTAGCTTTAGCTGCCCTTTGGAGATATGGGGAAACTCACCCTTAAGGGCTGTCTTGATAACAAATGAACCCTTGAAAACAGTAGTAATTAACATTCATGTAGTAGCTGTTGATTAAAGGCTTATTTCAGTGATCAAGGGACAGTGGGACAGTTACAGTGTGTAACAGACTTTCCTCTGTGATATGCCTCTGAAGATGCCAGCCACAGATGCAGTCGTAACGTTAGGAACAAGATCCACCAGATCACGGCCCCACAGCCCGGAAAACCAGTTGAATCTGGCCGTGAAAGCCTTTGACAATACAAGGGACAGTGAATTTGTTGTGGGGAGGACCGACTATTTATGAATCTGGCTTCTGATTTTGTTAATCATGGTTAGCAGGCAGTCCGTGTTGCAAAGGCTTTCACGGCCGGATTCAACTGGTTGTGGTGGGTTTTCCGGGCTGGGTGGCTGTGGTCTGCTAGATCTTGTTCCTAACGTTTTGCCTGCATCTGTGGCTGGCATCTTCGGAGGTGTATCTCGGCCTCACAGCTCGGAAAACCCACAACAACCAGTCCATGTTGCATTTTTAAAAGCTTCATTTTTATCTCACCTTTCTCTCCACTGGTGGCTTACATCATTCTCCTGTCCTCCATTTTGTCCTCACAGCAACCCTGTGAGTTGGGTTGTTCTGAAAGGGTGTGACTGGCTCAAAGTTACCCAACTATACTACCATGGCAGAGTGGGGATTCCAATCTAAGTCTCCCAGATTCTAGTCCCGTGGTGGCGAACCTTTGGCACTCCAGATGTTATGGACTACAATTCCCATCAGCCCCTCCCAGTATGGTCAATTGGCCATGCTGGTAGGGGCTGATGGGAATTGTAGTCCATAACATCTGGAGTGCCAAAGGTTCACCACCACGGTACCTAGTCCAACACTCTGCACCCCGCTGCCTGATCAGCTCTGGCCCTTTATACATTTCAGTGCACACAGGACTGGCATAATTGAATACCTTACTGAGCCCCGGTACATCACCTTGCTATTTTTCTGTATGTGTCTTTAGCCAGTCCTTCCTTCAAGGCTTCTTCAAAGAACTCAGGGGGCTTTATGTGTCTCCCCTCAATTATGTCCCGATAACATCCCCATGAAAGGTTGGCTGAGAGAGAGTAACTGGTCAACGCAGCTGTACATGGTTTATAGCTGAGTGGGTACCCTACCTCAGGTCTCTTAGATCCTAGTCCAATCCTAGACCAGAGCCAGCTTGGTTTGGTGGCCGTGGTCTGGTGGATCTTGTTCCTAACGTTTTGCCTGCATCTGTGGCTGGCATCTTCAGAGGTTTATCACAGAGGGAAGTCTGTTTCACACTGTGTCCAGTTAACTTCCCTCTGTGATACCCCTCTGAATATGCCAGCCGCAGATGCAGGCAAAACATTAGGAACAAGATCCACCAGACCACAGCCACACAGCCCGGAAAACCCACCACAACCAACTGGTGAACCAGGTTTGTTTCCCCTTTCCTGCTCATGAAGCCTGCTGGGTGACCTTGGGCCAGTCACAGTTCTCTCTGAACTCTCTCATCCCCACCTATTTTGCAATGTGTTTGTTATAGGGAGAGAAGGGAAGAATTTTGTAAGCTGCTTCGAAACTCCTTACAATTGAGAAATGAGGGATATAAATCCAAAAAACTTCTTCTTGTCCTTCAACTGCATTAGCCAACATTGGCCTTTTCCTCTGACCTCTGTTATTCCATCACACCACTGCTTCCCTCTGCCTGACCTTTCCTTTTGGCCCCAAATGCCTGAAAGCACCTTGCCTGAGCATCCTCTAGAAGCCAACACTGGGAGACCGGCCTGAAATTATCCTCATGAGTATGATAAACACAGCTATCAAGAGGAATTAATATTGAAGAACAAGCCAGATTTTAGACCAGTTGCTTCTGAAATAATATTTACGCAGGACTGCAGACTTCTTTTTTTATTCGTGAAATGTTTACATAATACATAAACCTCTTCAGTAGCTTTGACAAAAACACTCATCTTTTTGCTGCTGATAGTGGATTTTGTTGTCTTGCTGACTGAAGAGAAGTAGTAGTTTGAGCTGTGAATGCAACTGGAGAAATTCGATGTACTGGCCTGTAGCTTCACTTTTAGGAGAACCAGAGTGGCGGGAGGGCTGGTGCCATCTCTAGGGAATGAGCAGGTGTTCATTTCTGGTTCATAGCCTGTACATCTCTGACGTGACCTCCTCTGGAGTGCTTTTGAACCAAGAACCTTTTGTCCCTTGTTGCGAAAGGAATGATACAACTGGTTGCTTCTGTTGCTGTCATTATATGTGTTTTCTGCAATGGTGGAAAATACCACCCTTTGGATTTCCAGAACCCTCTACAATTATGTTTGGATTTGTCTTCTACTGATGGTTGGTTTAATCACGAGATTGATACTTTAAAAGTGGAGGATTTGCTTGGTTAGTTTCAATCACGACGTAATCACTTTTTTCCTTTGTTCAGAAACCCAGGGTCCAAGCTTTCTGCTTTGGCAGTTAGGGAAGGGGATTGTTCGTTCGGTCACTTCATAGCAAGGAGCCTACCACAAGTAAGCCTCTCACTTTTTAACAGGGAATTTGGTTTTTTGTTTAAAGTCCCACTTGAAATGCCAGCCATTTTGCCTTGTTCTTGTCTTTGACGGGGGGAGGGCACAATAAGTTAGACATATACAAGTGGCAAAATAGCAAACTGAGACAATTTGTGAGATGTACATTGCCCCTTGTTAGGGGTTTGAGAACCTTCTTGTTCTTGCAGCCTCAGGCCCTAAATGCAGAAGGGGTGGTACTATTGTTGGAATGTTGGACTAGGACAGTGATGGCGAACCTTTTTGAGACCGAGTGCCCAAACTGCAACCCAAAACCCACTTATTTATCGCAAAGTGCCAACACGGCAATTTAACCTGAATACTGAGGTTTTAGTTAAGAAAAAATGGTTGGCTCTGAGGTGTGCATTACTCAGGAATAAGCTTGGTGGTAGTCAGTGGCTTTGCTTTGAAACAACCATGCAACTCTTCAAACGGGTGAATCACGACCCTAGAAGGGTTTACTCAGAAGCAAGCCACATGCCAGCAACCAAGCTTACTCCCAGGTAAAGGATCACGCTTTAGTTCGTTGCATGAAAATCAGTGGGGTTTAACAGTGCTTAACAGGGTTACCTATACTGCTTCCCCAAAACTAGGTCTTAGGTTTAATGCTAATAATTGAGCCCAGCCTAGATGTGTGTGTGTGTGTGTGTGGGGGGGGCGATTTCCTCCCCACATGATGAACTCTGTTTGTGAATGCCCACAGATAGGGCTCTGAGTGCCACCTCTGGCACCCGTGCCATAGGTTCGCCATCACTGGACTAGGATGATGATGATGATGAAGAAGAAGAGTTGGATTTATATTCCCCCTTTCTCTCCTATAGGAGACTCAAAGGGGCTTACACACTCCTTTCCCTTCCCCCCTTCACAACAAACACCCTGTGAGGTAGATGGGGCTGAGAGAGCTCAGAAGAACTGTGACCAGCCCAAGGTCACCCAGCTGGCATGTGCAATCTGAATTCCCCAGATAAGCCTCCACAGTTCAAGCAGCAGAGCGGCGAATCAAACCTGGTTCCTCCACATTAGAGTACACCTGCTCTTAACCACTACGCCACTGCTGCTCCTTTTTAGTAGACTGAGGTTCAGATTCCCTCTCTGACATGTAAACTTGCCAAATGACTTTAGGTCGGTTGCTGTCTCTCGGGGTAATTGTGAAAATAAAATAGAGCAATGGAGAACAACGTAAGTATCTGCCAAAAGATATTTAAAGTTACCAAGAGAAAAAGTCAGTTACAAAGTTGTAAAATTATCTACAAATATCATTTATGAACTCCCAGTAATCTTCCCATTTCAATATTACACCTTGTCTTGAGACATCTCTTCGGTAATCATTGAATTTCCTTGATGATTCTGGAGCGTTCCTAACACTTTTAAACATTCTGTCTGGATTTTGACAGTCACATGTCAGAAATCTGGCATGCTTAATTACTTCTCTACCAGCTCTTGCTGACTGAGTCATTGTTCCTCAATCTTTTCCATAGCAGCTGTTGTAACCCTTTTGGATGCAACTTATGTGTGTGTAAATTGATGTGTTCTATCATGAGGAATGTCCTGAGCAGGACAGGAAGCAAGCAGGATCAACCCTGGGTAGTGTTTGGATGGAGACCACCAAGGTGGTCGAGGGTCACTACACAGAAGCAGGCAAGGGAAACCACCTCTTGCCTTGAAAACCCCATGGGGTCAATCCAGTGGCATAGCAAGGGGGAAAAGCTCCAGGTGCACCAGTGCATCCTCCGCCCTGCCCTGGAATGCCCCCGGAACACCCCCGCCCTGGAACGCCCTCCCCACACCCCCACAGGGGCGCCTGCCTGATGCATCACGCACACCCCCACCCCCTTGGAGCTATGCCTCTGGGTCAATCTAAGTTGACTGTGACTTGAAGGGGGACATCGTTAGGAATAACTCTCTGCCCTTCGTTTCTCTGAACTAGTTTCTATTTGGAAACTACTCCAATATAGAATGTCAAAGTGTATTAATTAATAGCAGTGTATAGCACTAGTGGGTCTTTGGAGTTATGGTGACTGTTTTTCAGTGGTGGGATCCAAAAATTTTAGTAACAGGTTCCCATGGTGGTGGGATTCAAACAGTGGCATAGCGCCAGTGGGGCTGGGTGGGGCACAACGGGGGCAGGGGTGGGCATTCTGGGGGCAGGGCGTTGCTGGGCGGGGCTGTGGCAAGGACGCAGCCGCTGCGCTGGTCCTTGGGTGGGAAACGAATGCACGCAGGCGCAGGCTGCCACACACGCCGGTTCACCTCCTGCTAGACTGCTTCAAGTTCTGCGCGCTACTGCTGAGAGGAGGGGCGTGACTAAGGCAAAAATCACGTGGCAAAATCACCAATTAGTAACCCCCTCTCGGCACACACAAATAATTAGTAACCTACTCTCGAGAACCTGTGAGAACCTGCTGGATCCCACCTCTGCTGTTCTTTACATTTTGTGATGTTAGGTTGACCTGGATCCAGTGCTTCTTGTGTAGATTTCATAGAAGTGCGACATGGTCACCTCCTTTATTATTCCATTCTCCACTTATGCTACAAGAACTGTGGCTGACCTTCACAGTTAGTAAACAGTTCATAATAAAAACTGTGCTGGAGTACAGCTGGTGAACAAACATACTGCATTATGCATTATATTTGTCAACAGATGGTTGAAGGGGAGTTGTGTCCAGGGAGTCACTAGCCAGCATTCTGTGGTAGTTAGTCTGTTGGACAAGGGTCTGCGAGACCCAAATTTGAACCTTCTCTGTGGCGGAAATTGCTGGGTGACTTTGGGCCAAACTTCCGCTCTCAGCCTAATTTATCTCACAGGGTTGTTGGGGGGGGGGGGGGGGCAACATGGATAAAAAGGAGAATGGTGCTTCGGCTCCCCATTGGGAAGAAATGTGGGAAATGCAGGAAGTAAACAGCCACATTTTGTATTTTTTTTTGTTTTCCCAGGGTCCTTGACCTATTTTTCAGATTCTGTTTGCAGAGCAGCATATGGGTTATTAAGGGATAGAGAAAATTACCTGGATTGGCTGTAGTGGCAGGACATTTCCCAAGCATGCCTTGTGTTTTGATTAGGGATGCTTAAAGAACATGGTATATGGCAGTAGGACAGGGAATTTGACTGCAAGGTACACTGGATCTTGTTGTCACCTCCAAGAATCTATGGACAAGAGAGAGCTGGTCTAATGCAGCGGCTAAAGATTGGTTTTCACATGCAAAGAGGTGGCAGAGTGAGGTACATAGTTCAGTCAGCAGGCTGTGGATTCCAGCTTTAAAGCTCCTTAGCATACAAGAATTACCTGCAAGCAAAATTGCAACAGGGAGAAAAGTTCTACCCTTCGCTTGGCTCGCTGTGGTTGGTTTTCTTTTGCCTGGCGTTCTCATCTTAGGGGGGTATTCCAAAATGTGACCCTATGACTCCAGTCTGAAGTGGTGCAGTACATTCTTGACCTCTGAGGATTCTGCCCTTACATTGTGAACCAGGCGTAAGCAATTTGGGTTGTGAACAAAGGAGTAGGTCCCTGTTTTATATCCTTTGGCCACAAACTTGGTAGATTTCTGGGGATAGTTCAAAGAGGAGACCATAAATGCCGAAGTACGTTGAATTCTGTGACATGGAAGGTAAGTATTATGAAAGCATGAATGAATCTTATGAAGAACAAGAGTTTGGATTTATACCCCACCTTTCTCTCCTGAGGAATCTCGGAGGGCTTACAAACTCCTTCTCTTCCTCTCCCCACAGCAAATACCTTGTGAGGTAGGTGTGGCTGAGAGAGTTGTGAGAGAACTGTGATTAGCCTAAAATTACCCAGCAGGCTTCAAGTGTAGGAGTGGAGAAACAGTTCCAGCTCACCAGGTAAGAGTCTACCGTTCATGTGGGGGAATGGGGAATCAAACCCAGTTCTCTGGCTCAAATGCCCTTAGCTATTATACCACACTGTGTATGAAGGACACAGATGAAAGTCTGTTCTGTATGTCATGCTGCATATAATTCAGTAGTGGTATTGTTCAGAAGAAGAGCCCTTTACAGTCTGTTGTTTGGCTCTATGTTTCGTATTGCTTTGCTTGAAAAATATTTACAGAGGCTGCAGATGAACAGAGATAACTGAAATGTCCATATGCAGCCTGCAGCTTCCCCCTCTGCATTGAGCTTTATAAAATACCAGGAGCTTAGTAATAACTGACTAAGCATCTCTAGTAAACACCTGCTTAAACCTTTCTATCTTGTTAAAACATTAAAATTCATTGGACTGCAGTAAATAAAATTCAACAAAAGCTTGTAGCTAGACCTAATCCTAATTCTGTTATGTTCACCCAAAGAGGAATCGGACTGAATCCAGAGATTCTGTTCTGCTAGTAGTTGATTTTTTTTGTCCAACAGAAGAGTTATTCCAGTAGAGTAAGTCTGCAAGATTAGCACAGTAGGACTTTTGGATCAATCCCATAAATTTTGAAGATTTGAGGCTGTAACGTTACCAAAGCTAAACAGGAGTGGATGTGATCATTCCCTCGAGTGGTAGATCAATGGGAACCCCATACAACCACTAAGGTTACAGTCCTTTAGATGCTTACTTGAGAGTAAATCTCATCATGTTGGGAAATAATTTTGTCTAAACATAGTAAGGATCATGCTATTAAGATATTAATTTTTAAAATATTTATTAAAGGACACATAAATGCTGAAAACAGAGCAAACTGTGAAGTATTTCTCCGAGGGAAAATCTAGAGCAATCTTTTGCTTTCCTTCTATTTAGAGTTTGTGAGGTTTTGTTTTGGGGTTGTCCTTGTGGTTGTAGCAAGCAAACAACACACTGTGAGGAAATTCTTCCTCAAATTTAGATAAAACTTCCTTTGCCATTGTTGGCATAAGATATCTACAAAATATTAATCAATCAGGATTCATTGTCATTTCTATTCATTGGAGTTGGTTATTGCTAGTTTAACAGTTTAATACGGCCGAAGGCCAGTAAAAAAAGGAAAAAGCAACACACATCCATAACAGCAGAGTGCAATAATTATTAAGTAATTAACTAATAGAAAAAAATGACTTTCAGCTCATTCCCTGACTAAGTAGGACCTTGTGTTTATTATTAGCTAATACACAAAACTTTGCTACCTGCTGAGAGATGGTTACATCCTTGTCTTCTAACAAAATTTTCATGATCTCTTGAACAGAATGCTTTGCAATTTATCAAGCCATGCTGAACAAGTAGGGGCAGAGGTGGGATCCAGCAGGTTCTCACAGGTTCCTGAGAGTAGGTTACTAATTATTTGTGTGTGCCAAGAGGGGGTTACTAATTGGTGATTTTGCCACATGGTTTTTGCCTTAGTTACGCCCCTCCTCTCAGCAGTAGCGTGCAGAACTTGAAGCAGTCTAGCAGGAGGTGCACCGGCGTGCGTGGCAGCCTGCGCCTGTGTGCATTCGTTTCCTGGCCAAGGACCGGCGCAGCGGCTGCGTCCTTGCCACAGCCCCGCCCAGGAATGCCCCGCCCCCGGAATGCCTGCCCCGCCCCTGTCGTGCCCCGCCCAGCCCCATTGGCGCTACGCCACAATTTGAATCCCACCACCATGGGAACCTGTTACTGATCCCACCACTGAGTAGGGATAAAAGAAAAAGTTCTCTTTCTGGCTTATGCAGCATGCAGTACAGCAAAATATGTATCATAGAATCCAGGTCCCCAGAATTACAAACACATTTCCTCAAATGCCACGGAGTTTTCCTAAATCTGCCCATAAGCATGGATGACGGAAATGCATCAAACCATGCTCTGGAAAAGGCCCATTGATATTTAGCCATGGTGTTGTGTTGAATGTAAGGAGCTATTACCGTACCAATCCAAGATTTCGGTGGTCTGGTTGGCTATTGCAGTGCTGTGCTTGGCTTTTTGAGCCTTCACAGCAATTAGGAGAAACTTGGCTACCGTCACTGTTGTTAGATGCTGGTCGGCTAAGAGGCATGATACTAACTCCTTGTCAGGAATCCTTTGGCCATTTGTTAACAATAGTTTGGTCAACATTTTCTGCAAGGGGTGTATAATGATCGCAGTGCAACAACGCATGTGCTGCTGTTTTGAGTTGTCTCTGTGAGCAGGAGCAGAGTCTTTTCCTACAAGGAATGGTTTGTTGTTGTTTGTATCCATTAGTCTGAGCTAGGGATTCCCAAAGTGGACAGTTCTGTCCCTCCCCGCCCCTCGGGTTGCTGGAAACATCAAGGGGGGTGGTGAGGAATTTTGGGGCACTAGGGGGTGGCACAGAGGTTTCTGGGCCTGCGGGTGAGAAAAAGGTCGTGTCCTTCCATCCTCGCTGTGGGTTGATGGGTGAGTTTTAAAGTAAAAGCAGCGACACTTCCTCACTGTGTAGCCCAGGTGGGGAGCAGCCAAGCCAAGGCAAAGAGCCCTGTTGCTACTGATTTGCAAGGCAATATATATATATATATATATATATATTGCAGCGGCTTCCTCCTTTCTGTGTAGCTTGGGGCGGGGGGGGGGGGCAAGGCAAAGAGGCCCATTGCTACTGATTTGCAAGGCAATATATATATTGCAATATACTGATTTGCAAGGCAATATATATATTGCAGCAGCTTCCTCCTTGCTGTGTAGCTCAGGCCGGGGGGGGGGGGGGGGAAGGCCAAGGTAAAGAGGCCCATTGCTTCTGCTTTGCAAGGCATGTTTTTTTAAATGGAAAGGCAGCAGCACTCTCCTTGCTGTGTAGGCCTGGGCAAGGGAACCAAGGCAAAGAGCTTCGTCACCACTGCTTTGCAAAGCGAGATACATTTTTTTTAAAGGAAAGGCAACGGGGGAGGGGGGAACCAAGGCCACTGTTTTGCAAGGCAAGATTTTTTTTAAAAAAATGAAAAGCAGTCTTCTCCTCACTGTGTAGCCTGGGGGAGGTGCCTATGGGCCTGTGTGTTGTGACCAAGGGAGAGGGCAGCCAAGCTGAGGGCAGCTGCAGGGTCTGGGCTTGCTGGCTGCTTTGCAATGCAAGATGCATTTTTTGAAGCAAAGCAGCACTCTGCTTGGTGTGTAGCCCTCGGGTGGGAGGAGCCGAGGCAAAGAGCCTTATCGCTGCTGCTTTGCAAGGCAAGAAGGTGATGAAGAAAAGTTTGGATTTATACCCTGCATTTCTCAACCGTAAGGAGTCTCAAAGAGGCTTACAAACTCCTACTCTTTCTCGCCACACAACACACACCTTGTGAAGTAGGCGGAGACAAGAAAGTTCTGAGAGAACTGGGACCAACCCAAAGTCACTCAGCAGGCTTCATGCGGAGGAGTGGGGAAATAAGTCCAGTACACCAGATTAGAGTCCGCTGCTCATATTGAGGAGTGGGGGATCAAACCCGGTTCTCCAGATTAGAGTCCATCAGTCTTAACCACTACATCATGCCCTCTGTCTGTCTGTCTGTCTCTTTCTCTGGGCCTTTCCCCACTTACCTTAAGGCCCGCACGGGGTCCCCTGGCACTCCCCACGACAGGGGCGGCGACAGCGCAGCCGCCCCGACGCTGCTGCTGTCGCGCCCTCTCAGCGCGCGGCATCCCTGGCGCTCTTGTACACGGCGCCTTGTGATGACCCCGCGCAGAGGGGGATCCTGGAGAGTGGGGAAACGCCCTCTCTCTCTCTCTCTCTCTCACACACACACACTTTTTTAAAAAGGGAAAGCAGCACTCTCCTCACTGTTGTTTTGAATATGCAGGAGACCTAATATAAAGAAAGAAATGTGTGTTCGAAGTGTACAGGAAGGGGGAGGGGCACTAGGGATATGGCCTGGGAGCCAATGGATCAGCAGTCTGAAAATGTTTTGGTAACTGATCTGAGCCATCCAACATGATTGAAAAGATATCTGCCTCTTCCTCCACATGGCGTCCCTGAAGGTATCAGTAGGTGGCACTGATACCACCTTGCGAGCGTCTCTTTTCCAACTCCTTCAGTGTCTCTTCATAGGGCATGGTCTCCAGACCCCTACACCGAACTCCTTCCAGCTTACTGATATCCAGAGGTGGGATCCAGCAGGTTCTCACAGGTTCCCGAGAGTAGGTTACTAATTATTTGTGTGTGCCGAGAGGGGGTTACTAATTGGTGATTTTGCCACGTGATTTTTGCCTTAGTTACGCCCCTCCTCTCAGCAGTAGCGCGCAGAACTTGAAGCAGTCTAGCAGGAGGTGCACCGGCGTGCGTGGCAGCCTGCGCCTGCGTGCATTCGTTTCCCGCCCAAGGACCAGCGCAGCGGCTGCGTCCTTGCCACAGCCCCGCCCAGGAATGCCCCGCCCAGGAATGCCCCGCCCCTGGAATGCCCGGCCACGCCCCGTTGTGCCCTGCCCAGCCCAGCCCCATTGGCAGTACGCCACAGTTTGAATCCCACCACCATGAGAACCTGTTACTAAAATTTTTGGATCCCACCACTGCTGATATCCTTCCTAAACTGTAGTGCTCAAAACTGAACACAATACTCGAGGTGAGGTCTAACCAAGGCAGTGCACAGTGGCACTAATACTTTGTATGACCTCAACACTGCAGTTCTTCCAATGCAACCTAAAATTGCATTCGTCTTTTTGAACTGCCCCATCATGCTGCTGGCTAATATTCTGGTCCACTTTAAACCACAAAATCCTTTTCATTGGTGGTCCTACATAGCCAGGCTTCCCCCTTCTGATATTTTAATATCGTCCACAAACTTGGTGAGCCCATGCTGAACTCCCTCATCTAAGCAAGCCATAACGATTTTAAGCAGCACTTGGCCCAAACCAGGATCCAAACCATTTGTCACTTTCCTCCAGCTTGGCGGGGGATCATGGAATATTACCCTTTGGGTATCGGCTGGCAACCAGACCATAATCCACCTAATTGGGCACCATGCCAAAAGCTTTATTAAAATCCAAATCGACGGCATCCGTAGCATTCCATACGGTAGGAAAATTGTCAGATGTAATAGCGAGTCTTTTTTTGGCTTAAATAAATAATGGGTTCCTCCCCCACAGAACTGGCAAAAAAAAATTCCCGCTGTTTTAAGTCTTCATCTACCATTACATAAGGATGCAGTTTTGCCCTGAGCTCGGTATCATGCATCTGTTTAGATCCTCTTACATTCGTGAATCACAGCAACTTCTTTTCCTTCTGCACAGTGGGCCAAAACAGCAACTACTTTCAAAATTGCCAAGGCTGCAAGCTCAGACGCACTCCAGCGTCGCTCGCATTCTTTATGCTGCATGTTGTCTAGAAGAGTTGATTTCTGTTGCCTGACATAAGATGCCCCTGCTGTGTTAATGGCCTTGAACAGGCCCAGCTGTCGGTCCCCTCTGTGCTGAAGCTCTGCTCCTGGTATGTCTTTGTCAGTTTTGATGTCGCTGCTGCCAGATCTGCTTTGTGAGAAGAAGGTAGGCTTCCCAGCTAGGCCGGTCAATTCATATTGTGAGGTGAAAGAGATTACGGGGGAGTGGATTACCCAGCAACTGTGTCCCGTGCCGAGAAAACAATGCTTCCAGTTCTTCTAAATATCAGTGGAGTGGTACAACGGCTGCTCTTTGGTCACAATCAGCGCACTGTTCTGAGCTGCTACCGTTGGTAAATGAACAATAGTGAGCATCGCATAGGAGGAATTAAACTAAATCAGCAGTGTGCAATCTCTGCTGTTGCTCTTTGCACCGGAGTTAGTAC
Organism: Sphaerodactylus townsendi; assembly: GCF_021028975.2. Lineage (NCBI taxonomy): Eukaryota > Metazoa > Chordata > Lepidosauria > Squamata > Sphaerodactylidae > Sphaerodactylus > Sphaerodactylus townsendi. The sequence continues at coordinate 20,853,788 of NC_059435.1, forward strand.
AAAGGAGGACATTGACTGTTTGTTTCAAAGGGTAGCTGTGTTGGTCTGAAGTAGAAACAGTTAGTAGATTTGAGTCCCGTTGCGTCTTACAGACCCAACAAGATTTTTGTAGCATAAGCTTTCAAAAGTCACAGATACTGACGATGAGAGCTTTCACTCTCGAAGACATACACTCTGAAACTCTTAGAATCATAGGCCCCTTCCGCACACGCAAAATAATGCATTTTCAAACCACTTTCACAACTGTTTGCAAGTGGATTTTGCTATTCCGCACAGCTTCAAAGAGCACTGAAAGCAGTTTGAAAGTGCATTATTCTGCATGTGCGGAATGAGCCATAGAGTTGGAAGAGACCCCAAGGGCCATCAAGTCCAACCCCCTGCAATGCAGGAATGCACAATCTTGTCAGTTTCTAAGGGTTTAGGTTCGAATCTAATTGATTATCTGTGTCTTCATGAAGAGATAGTGTCCCCCTTCCAATTTCTTTAGTATTTGTTGTTTGTTGAAAGCTAGTGAAGGTTTACTTGTAAAGCTACCATATTTATAGTGCATCAAACCGCTGGTGCATCTAACCCACAGTGTCTACTTTGAATGGCAGTGGCTTTCCAGTCATACAGTAGTCTTTCCTGCAGGAAGATGTAACCTCATTTAACTAGTGGGCTGGGCATGAGATCTTATACTATAAAGGTCCTATAGCTTCTTTGCGTGGGCAGCTGCTAGAGAGGTAATCATTAGAGAGGGGAAGCTATGCTGGTATGTTGCAAATAAACAAGAACGGTACCAAAACCAATGTCCATAAATATATTTACCTTAATTTTATAAATATATATATATATAAGATGTGTTATATATATATATACCTTTACCTTATATTTACCTTAATTTACCTTATTTACCTTAAACCGGAACTAAGCTGCCTTTTCCATCCTGGTAGGGCCCTGATTCCATCCTGGGCCCTGCCTCTCCTCCCTTCTCCTTTGGCCTTTAGACCGGGCGCCTGTGTGTGTGTTTTTACACAACCTTGTTGTTTAATCTGTATTTATTGTTTTAATTGCTGCTGAATTTTAATGAGTTAGATTTTATGTTATATTGATTTACTGTTCTGGAAACAGTCATGTTGTGAGCCGCCTCGAGCCCTTCGGGGATGAGGCGGCCTATAAATTTAATAATAAATAAATAAATTTTGGTTGTATAATGGTAATAAACTACAAATAAACCAACTGTAAATAATATTAGCGTCCATTTTCTTTGGTGTGTAAGTTACCACACATTCACACAATTGAAATGTGAGCCCAATATAATAAGTGAAGAACAGTCTTCCTCCTGCTTCCGACATCACCTCAGATGGACATTCCGTATACAGCAAGTAACAAAATCATCTAAACAAAAAATGTCTGCAATAGCCAAATTCTTTCATATTAATGGCGGGCAATATGTGTTGGAAGCCATCAAATTACTGGAGTCTAAATTATTTCCTCAAATACTCTATGGCGTCCCAATATGAATCTGTGACTTCAAAGTAGACATCGAACGCACTCAGTCGCACTTCGTTCGACATCGCCTCGGAATACCCAATTGTGTAGCTTATTCAACTCTCTGCTATGAATTGGGATTAAGTTTAGTAGAGACAAAGGCCTGGTTGTCTACTGTCAGACTTTGGCTCCGATTTCTCTTTAGAGCCAAATGTGGAAACTTAATATGGGCCATGCTATCGGACCCATTTCAATCTAATTGGTCCAAGCAAATACGGAAGAAGCTCGAGTCAATTGGCATTTTGCTGGAATCCTTTTTCAATTCAAGTGAACAGTTTATGTTTGTGACAGTTAAACAAAGATTAAAAGACACTGAAAAAGTTATACACTCTCAAGCATATAAAATTTGCTCCCTGCTCGCTATGGGTCTACCCCCAAAACAAGGAACTCTCCCTTCTTACTTTTTCAATCTCACAACGAATCTTCATGCAAGCAAGACTTAACATTCTACCTACGGCAATTCTCAAGGGGAGATTTTCGCACGGCCCATATAGCAAGCGTCTTTGCCCCAGTTATCAGAGGTTAATAGAATCCACCAAACACATTTTACTTTATTGTAATCTTTATTGCCAACCAAGAAATAAACTGATAAATCTACACTTAAAAGAAGATTTATTAACCTGACACAGGGAAAGTTAGATATTTATTGGGTGATAACGCACCCCAGAGTGATAGCTCATACGATCCGGAACAATTTCTGTACAATTTCCAACTGAATTTAGGTAATGGGATCTAAGGCTATATGTAAACAGAAATGTATATATTCGCATTTTATCTTTATTTTAATATATTATTTCATTTATGTATTTTATTTATTTTAAATCTCTTTGTTTTGCTATGTCCGGCATGGTGCAGTGGTTAAGAGCAGGTGCACGCTAATCTGGAGAACTGGGTTTGGTTCCCCGGTTTGCCACTTGAGCTGTGGAGGCTTATCTGGTGAATCAGATTATCTTGTGCACTCCAACACATGCCAGCTGGGTGACCTTGGGCTAGTCACAGTTCTTTGGACCTCTCTCAGCCCAACCTACCTCACAGGGTGTTTATTGTTTGGGGAGGGGGGAGAAAGGAGATTGTAAGCCCCTTTGAGTCTCCTTAAAGGAGAGAAAGGGGGGGGGGATATAAATCCAAACTCTTCTTCTTTCATGCCAATAAAGGCATTTGATTTAAGAACATAAGAACATAAGAACAAGCCAGCTGGATCAGACCAGAGTCCATCTAGTCCAGCTCTCTGCTACTCGCAGTGGCCCACCAGGTGCCTTTGGGAGCTCACATGCAGGATGTGAGAGCAATGGCCTTCTGCGGCTGTTGCTCCCGATCACCTGGACTGTTAAGGCATTTGCAATCTCAGATCAAAGAGGATTTGATCTGAATTTTTGTTTTGAGAGATAGATTAAGGCGAAATGGGCTAGTTTCAGGGTTCTTTAAGAATCTCTATTCCTTGCCTGCTTACACTAACTAGCACCTACAAGTTCCTCTCATGGATGCCCTGATCTCAGCGCTGCAATATTCAGGGCTGGTCTCCAAAGATCGAGAAGGAAACATCAGAATCAGCATTGACCTTAGGGCAGACCATCCTGGAAGATACATGATCCACAGCATCTATAGTCTTCGGGGCGGACATCATATGAAGAATCATCCAACGGCTTCTGGAGTCTGAGTGACATCTACATGAAAGAGCTGCCAGAGTCCTGAAGGTGACATCCTTTGTTGCAGACACTATTTTGGATGCCATTACTTTTTCAGCTGGAGCCATGGCATCAGCGACTGCCGCTAAATAACTCCTGTGGCTTAGGGCCTGGCAGGCGATTTTCATTCCAAATTCCCTTCCAGGGGTGAACTCTTCAGGGAGGCCCTCAACCGCATTCTAGTAGAAACGAAGAATAAAGGTGATGCCCAGAACCCTACATCATAATTACAGATGGCCTTACAGCATTCATTCCTTCCATTCACAATTCCCCAGCAGTAGCAAGGGCAGTGTTGATAATTGCAAAGAAAGCTGATGGAGGGGCTTAGGACTTCCCCCCCCAATGGAATGCAGAATTTTGGAAGAGTGACTGGCATTCTCATTCTATCTTCAGCCATTTCCAGCGGGCACTTTTCTCCCCAGGAATGATACTGTAACTGATTAATGTACCTGGTTCTAGCGTACCATGTTATTTTCAGTCATACTATGGGCTGCACACAAGTAGATGGTTTTGTAAACCATATAGCATAGTACAGGGGTAGGGAACCTGCGGCTCTCCAGATGTTCAGGAACTACAATTCCCATCAGCCTCTGTCAGCATGGCCAATTGGCCATGCTGGTAGGGGCTGATGGGAATTGTAGTTCCTGAACATCTGGAGAGCTGCAGGTTCCCTACCCCTGGCATAGTAAAAGAACAGATGCTTCATAATTACAGAATGCAACAGGAATCCAGTGACTCTTGAAAGGCTGGCAAAACTTATTCCAGCAACTACTCTTTCACAGGGGTTGCCAAAGACCATTGGAAAACACATATTTCCGATGGTCTTAGGAACCGAGACACAAATAATTTTATGGTTGGGGGTCACCACAACATGAGGAACTGTATTAAAGGGTCGCGGCATTAGGAAGGTTGAGAACCACTGAGCTATATCTCACTTCATCAGATACATAGGAATGTCAACCTGACTCAAGAAAGCTCATGCAGAAGTAAATTTTGTTTGTTTCTATGGTGCTACCCTGTTTCCCCGAATATAAGACATCCCCTGAAAATAAGACATAATAGAGGTTTTGCTGAAGTGTGAAATATAAGGCATCCCCCAAAAGTAAGTCGTTGCAAAGTTTTTGTTTGGAAGCATGCCCGACGAACAGAACACAGAAAAATAAGACATCCCCTGAAAATAAGACAGCGCATCTTTGGGAGCAAAAATTAATATAAGACACTGACTTATTTTTGGGGAAACTCGGTACTACACTCTGGTTTCACTCCGCTGCTACAAACCGACACTGCTACCCTTCTGAGATTACCTCCGTAACTTCAAAAAGCAATTTTATTACGGTACAAAGGTTGTCTATTATAATAAAGTACCGTTAACGATTCTGATAGATGCAATAAGCTACTTTCTGTGAGTTTCAGATCTCCTCAGAACGCAACTCTGGCCGGCTTTAATCCTTCTCTCCCCCCTCCCTCCCCCTGCCCCGTTCAGCTTTTTAAAAAGGCAGAATGGATTCTTGCTGACAGACTTCATGAGAACTGGTCTGCACAGTAGCACAGTAGCGTGGCAACTCCTTAATTGCAGGCAGGGTGTGATTCTTCAGAGCCACTCACAAAAGAGACCTAGCAGTATTTCTGCGGTTGCTTATAGGAAGTTCTCATGCCAAACGGTTGTGCAAGGGACTTTGCTTCCAACGATGTCTGCAGCGTCTTTTCGTTCTTATCACTTGAAATTCCACTCATCATAAGTGTGTGCGTGTTGGCAGGGAATGTCCACTCTGGCCTTTTGGGAAAACTACTTTCTGCTCTTTCTTGCATTTGAATCTTTCTGTATAAGGAATGAAAATAATAATAATAGAAACTTCCAGTGAAGCCGGTGGAAAACTGTCGCTTGGCTTCATTTGAAGGAAAAGTGAATGCACTTCTCTTAAGAGTATCTGTTTCCGGTATTCCTTTTAAATTGGCGGAGTGGCCGTGTGTGCGCGCGCATTCAGCTTAACTGGTTTTGCTGGTAAATGTCAAGTAGTGGGGTTATCAATGGGCGCGGGTCAGTTTCACAGTGAGTTGTGCCAAGCCAAATTTTGATGTGTTTGAAACAGAAGAGTAATTCTTCTTGGGAAATAAAAAGCAACATTCTGCTTTAATTCAGTTTTGCGTTTGTACAGGAACTACTGTGTCCAAACTTGGCTAGCAGTAAGTTGGCTGAACTCAAAATGTTGCTTTTTTTGGTGCTGCTTGGCCAATTCTACATGTTCTGCTGCAGCTGTACATAATACCAGTCTGCAAATGCCATCTTCATTGCCAGCACATTTCTCAGAGGGTCCTTAGCAGCAGAGAATGGGTGAGGGGTTTTTCATTCTTCTCCTGTCAACTGTTTCTGTTCCTCGGAGTTTCAGAGGGTACCTGTGTTGGTCTGAAGTAGAACAGATCGATTCAAGTCCAGTAGCACACTAGAGACATTCTTGCTCTCTACAGCTGGGAGCAGCAGTGGTGTAGTGGTTAAGAGCAGGTGTACTTTAATCTGGAGGAACCGGGTTTGATTCCCCACTCTGCCACTTGAGCTGTGGAGGCTTATCTGGGGAATTCAGATTAGCTTGTGCACTCCAACACATGCCAGCTGGGTGACCTTGGGCTAGTCACAGTTCTTCGGAGTTCTCTTAGTCCCACCTACCTCACAGGGTGTTTGTTGTGAGAGGGGAAGGGAAAGGAGTTTGTAAGCCCCTTTGAGTCTACCTATAGGAGAGAAAGGGGGGGGGTATAAATCCAACTCCTTCCTTCCTTCCTTCCTTCCTTCCTTCCTTCCTTCCTTCCTTCCTTCCTTCCTTCCTTCCTTCCTTCCTTCCTTCCTTCCTTCCTTCCTTTGTTTCTCCAAGTGGTTTTCCTTCCCCATCAATGCAAGGGACCAATTTTACTATATAATCCCAGCTCTGAAATTCTTGTGATAGGGGAAATGGAGGGGTGAACTTGGTTGGAGGGGGAAGAGTTAAACACTTGATTCCTGTACCTTTTCCCCCACTCCTACATTCCTGCTGGGTGAACTTGGGCTAGTCACAGTTTTTTTCAAAACTCTCTGAGCCCCACCTACTTCACAAGGTGTCTGTTGTGGGGAGAGGAGGAAGTGCACCTGGGGCATGCATGTGCCCTGTGCCCCTGTTGCTGCGCCACCCAGACCGCCCCAGAGCGCCCTGCCCCTCCACGCCCCAGCCATGCCCCTGGCGCGACTCTGCCCAGGGCGTTGTGCCCCCCTGTCCCATTGGCACTATGCCACTGGGGGAGATGAAGGGAAAGGAGCTGCAAGCCTCCTTGACTCTCCTTACAGGAGAGAAAGATGGGTATAAATCCAAATTCTTCTTCTTCTTCTTTTGATGGTATCTTCTGCATTGCAAAGGTTACATATGACTGAACTATAACTTGTACCTCCCCGCCCCTTTTGTTCCTCCTGGAGGAAATATTCATTGAAACACCTGGCTTTGTGCAACTTCTTTATTTTATTTTATTTTAAAAAACCCCATGGTTTTTCCTTTTATTTCTTCTGTGCTATGACATGGAACCATTGGTGTTTGCAGTATTGAATCTCACTGTTTTAATGTGTGTGTGCAAATGAGATGTTTTAGAGCTTTGTGTCTTCTTCTCTGTGTTGCAGCATCGTGGTATAAGTACCACTCTGAAATACTAATACAGTTCACCCCCCGAAGCATACAAGATCATGAAATGTATAATAAAGTGTCACCTTTCAATTAAAAACAATAATCACCTACTATGTTAGGCACTCAAATGACAATAGAACTCAAAATACAGGAAGAAAAACACATCGTCGTTTAAGACAACTTCTCTTAATATTCTAATCTCATTATAAACAAGATGCTGAGAATCAAGTATAATTAGTCCAATAGTAAACAAGACTCTGGATCACTCTCACAATGAAGCAGGTTTTTAACGATATTCTGTGTGTGTGTGAGAGAGAGAGAGAGGGTGTGTGTGTGTGTGTGTGTGCCACACCCGGAAATTCTAATTCTGTTCTTTTGCACATTAATGTGATAAAACTAACAAAAATCTACGCACCTGTATTCTCATCAAAATTCATAAATAGCCACTTAGTAATGATTACTTCTAAGTAACCTGGTGGAGGACTTTGAGAGCAGGTGTGGACAGACCAGTGAGCAGAACGTTTAAAGATTAGTAGAGGTACTGATATTTTTATAGCTGTTTCCACCCACAAGACGATCAAAGCAATTTGCGAAAGTATCACCATAAGATTTAATGAAGCAATGGACGTTTTGTGCAAGCAAAACATACCCTGAGGCTGTTTGCTCTGTGGTGGGTTTTTCCCCGCATTTTTTCATTTACAGTATTTTTGCACAGCTGAGCCACCATTTCGCTTGCCCCCGTCCCCACGTTTCCTCGTTGTTTCTTCAATTCCTTGTTGTGTCTTCAAAAAGGCAAACTCTATGCTGGGGATAATCAGGAAAGGAGTTGATAATAATTGATAATTGATAATTGATAAGGAATTGATAATAAAACTGCAAGGATTGTCATGCCCTTATATAAAGCTGTGGTGCGACCGCACTTGGAGTACTGTGTTCAGTTCTGGTCGTCACATCTCAAAAAGGATATTGAAGGCAGGCGCCAGCAATTCAGATTCATTTAAGCTGCCACCCCAAAACAACAGCCAATCAGAATGCGGGACACCGGGGATGTTTGCACACGCGAGGATACGCTTGCCATGTAAATACAAAAGACCTGGACTCATGCGAAACAAACTGGAGTATTTCCTCCCAGTCTTCACTCGATTCCTTCACAGAAACAGGCAGCCATGCAAAGGGAGAAACTGGGATAAAATAGACTCAGATTGTAAGATACAGACGGTATCCTGGTATAATTGTGCTGTGCGAAAACGGCCGTAAAAGCCAGTGGAGCAGTGCATTTTTCAGCAGCAGCGCTTGTGATGTGTCAGCATCTGTATGGCTCCATAGTCCCGGGCATTCGTTTTTCTACATGGCTGTGTTTAGTTATTTACTGCCTCTCCAAAAATAGGTCCCTGAGGTGACCCACAGTTCAGTGAAAGCGACTCATCAACAAGAAAATGACCAGTAGCCAAGCAGTGTTAAGAAAATGTAATATGCAGTACAGACCATTTGAATTATGTAAGACTACTGTTGATTGTGCATAATCAACTAAGAAGAACAAATCAACTAAACAGAACAAACATTCAATTAAAGGTTTGCTGAAATTTAAGAAGAAGAGTTTGGATTTATATCCCCCCTTTCTCTCCTGCAGGAGACTCAATGGGGCTTACAATCTCCTTGCCCTTCCCCCCTCACAACAAACACCCTGTGAGGTAGGTGGGGCTGAGAGAGCTCCCAGAAGCTGTGACTAGCCCAAGGTCACCCAGCTGGCGTGTGTGGGAGTGTACAGGCTAATCTGAATTCCCCAGATAAGCCTCCACAGCTCAGGCGGCAGAGCTGGGAATCAAACCCGGTTCCTCCAGATTAGATACATGAGCTCTTAACCTCCTACGCCACTGCTGCTCACTAAAACAACAACAACCTTGGTCCGGTATTTTAAAAAGTCCATTAATGGTACTGGATTGGGCCTGGGGTGTTCCAGGTGTCTGGAGGAACTTCCACCAAAAAGTCCACGTCCTGTGTGATTTTTGAAGGTGGGGAACACAGAAAGCACAGCATGGTATGAGGTGATGAATGTAGTAATGTTCGGGAGCAAGCAGATGATGAATTTATTGAATGTGAGAAAGCAGCTCTTCAGATATCCTGGTCTTAGTCCATATCGAAATTTATTGGTCAGTATCTTGAACTGGGATCCGAAACAAAGCTCTGCATTGTCTGCCAGTTGAAGTTGCTTGTAGCTCATGCCCAAGAGCAGACCTGGGCATTATACGGCCCGCGGGCCACATCCGGCCTGCCGGATGACCCTGACTGGCCCCCCTGCCATGCTGGGGAGCGAGGCGCCTTTGAAAGCCCCGCAGAAGCCGGTTGCCTTGGCTGCGGGCTTCTGTGGGGCTTTCAAAAGCGCCTCGCCCCCTGCCTTTTGGCCCGGCCCTCCACAATATTTTCTGTTTCTTATGCGGCCCCATGGAAAAAATAATTGCCCATCCCTGCCCAAGAGCCATCTTTCCTCTGCCATCTGGACTTAAACCATCTCCAGTGTTTTGGTATAGTTTACTAATTCTTAAAGCGGCTACAGTTGCTTATATTTTGCTTTTTCTTGTGCTCTATGACGCTGTCTAGAGCATTAAGATAATTGGCATGCTTTGGTACCCTAACGACTAAAACTAGTTTCCGTACCACTGTTTTCCCTCCACACATTGAGGAAAGGTTCACCAAGAGGTCTGTAATATTTTGCCACCCAAACTTTAACGGAACGTTAAAAAAGCAGAATGGCCTTTCGCAGAGTTTGGAGGCGATATGAGGCTAGCTAATTTGCCTTGTTAATATGTAATCTGTCTGGTTTGCAGGGCAGGCAGTAGCCGAATCTGGGATTGGTAGCCCGGCCCTGCTTCTAATAGGGATCTGAGGCAGCTTAAAAATAGCACTTTGCTGGGAGTTAAGAGTTCATCTTCCGTTGACTTAATGCCAGATTACGATTCTGTGTGAGAGCTTCTTTGATTCTTGAGATAAGAAGGTTGTGGCTTTCACGCCAAGCACAAGGTTAAACGGTTTTTCTTCGGCTGGCTGAGCGAATATTTCAGCCCTCCTTTTTTCGAGCTGGCTGCTTGGCTACGAAGAGGCGTCCCGGTGCAAGCTATGAAAAGAAAGAATCGTCCGGCAACTTCTTACTGGCTTTCAGCTGAGGCTTCTTCTACATTTGATGAAGTTCTCAGGTTTGCTGGGCAGCAACATAAAAGACTTTGCATCATATGTGCAGTGGGAGTTCTGTGCCTCCCAGAAGCACCGGGGCTCTTTTCTGTTTGTGACTGGTCAGGCAGGGAGAACCGGCTTTGCCCTCCTAACCCAGTTGTTTTTGCATTTGCAGCCCCACCCCCCACTGTCAGCTCTGCTGTGAAACTGACATGTAGACATATCAGTAATATGAATATTATTTACAGCAAAGCCACTAGCAGTTCCATGGAAAAAGAAGAGGTGGATTTATATCCCCCTTTCTCTCCTGTAAGGAGACTCAAAGGGGCTTACAAACTCCTTTCCCTTCTCCCCTCACAACAAACACCCTGGCTCATTCCGCGCATACAGAATAATGCACTTTCAAACTGCTTTCAGTGCTCTTTGAAGCTGTGCAGAATAGCCAAATCCACTTGCAAACAGTTGTGAAAGTGGTTTGAAAATGCATTATTTTGCGTGTGCGGAAGGGGCCCCTGTGAGGTAGGTGGGGCTGAGAGAGCTCAGAAGAACTGTGATTAGCCCAAGGTCACCCAGCTGGAGTGGGCAGGCTAATCTGAATTCCCCAGATGAGCCTCCACAGCTGAAGCGGCAGAGCGGGGAATCAAACCCGGTTCCTCAGATCAGAATGCACCTGCTCTTAACCACTACGCCACTTCTGGAGTGGTTTGCAGACATGTAAGCAATAGGAGAAGAGGCAGAGTTGCTTCACTCTGCCCTAGGTCTCAAACAGAAAAGCGCTAAGGTGTGTCTGGGGGGCACAAAACTCCCATTGCACATGTGATGCAAAGTCTTTGTTTTGTTCCCTAACGAACAGAAGGACTTTGACATATCGATGGCGTCTAGGAGTGTAACTAGCTGGCCCAGGGAACTCACATAATAGAGACATTCTCTTCTTTTGCGTACCTTGGCTGCTGCCTGCCTACTGACTAATGCTAGTCGTCAATCTATTACATGATGTTTACGTTATTTAAACAGTAGAGAAGCCGTGTGGCATAGTGGTTAAGTTCTTGCACTGCCACTCACATGGTCAGGAGTTCGAGCCCCCTGTGGGTCAGATATCCTGGCAGCTGGCTCATGGTCAACTCAGCCATCCATCCATTTCTTGGTCGGTAAATGAGTACCTAGCTCATAGCTAGGGGGTAAAGAATAGCTGGGGAAAGCAATGGCAAACTGCCCCACAAAAGAGTCTTGTCTGTGAAATCACTGCTCGCAGTGGTACCCCAGGGTCGGACACGACTGAAGGGGAAACTTTACCTTTTATTTAAACAGTAAGGATTCACTTATATGTTGCTGAACAATTTTGAAAGTGCTCGGGAGGAATGAGCGGGTGTACCTTGCATTGATGGCAAGTGTATAGACGGAACTGGCAGAGCATAGGATGGTAACATTCTTGTCTCTGCTGTGTCAGTGAACAATTCCTGCCCTTTTTGGTGAACATACCTGGCCAGTGGGAAAGTCAGCCCTTTTAGGAGGAAGAGGCCAATGGCCTGGGGCGAAACGCTGCTGAAGCTTCTAACGGGCAGAGAAGTACCAACCCCTTCATCCTTTATTCTCAGATGGAGGACAGCTTTCTACGTGTCTCACGCACCCATCCTTTTGAAGTTGGAGTACATAAAAAGGAGTAATGCCTGGAATCGCTTCACAAAAGCATCTTAACATTGTCAGTTTCAATTGCTGCTTTAAAAATTTTAAATACTTCCCTATTTAATGCCCCCTCCCGTGCCAGTTCCTGGAAAAATAAAATACTGCTTCTCCTTATTTTTCTCCCTTTGTTACAGATGCCCTTTTCTCTTTCATTCTCCAACGCTTCCCACAGACATGTTGGAAGGGTGTGTGGTGGTACTGCTTTTTGGACTAAGCAAACTGACTAGCGATATGGACAAAGCATGTATCTACACAGCTTTATGGAGCAATGCGGGAACTGGGGGTACAGTTTAGAGAATTGGGTTGCTAAGTGGTACACATGAAAAAGAAAGTTGGGAACCACTGAAATAGACTGATTACCTAGGAAGAGGAACATACTACTTGTAGATGAAACATACGCACATAGTGATATTTTGGAATAGTAGAAACACTGTCAACAAATATGGGGCCTATTTATTAGTTCTTGTTGATTTAATCAGAATGATTCCTGGAAAAGCTTATAAGTAAGTACAGACTGAAACAGACATTTAATTTTGCAATATAAGCTGCTGCTTTGATTCTTAGGAAAATTTTTAGAAAATGTCGTTCACAAACCTGTCGAAGAGTGGCTTGACAGATGCCCATCATGGGAGCAGTGTGCGTCAGTCTGATCTCAGACCCAGTCCCTTTATCACTTGGACGTGACATCTCTGCATAGCTGTCTGTTTCGCTGTTGTTGAAAGGATAAAACCAGGATAAAGGTCAACTTCTATCCCTTGCTGGGGGGGGGGGGTGGTAGGGGGGAGAGACAAGGGACAAATTCACATTCCATTGTCTTAAGTTATCTGGTTTTGTACTTGCTAATGGCAAATAGCTTGTGGGTGCGTTGGTAATCTTGGACAGAGGTTTTGGGTGCTTCATGATGTAATCTGTACTGTGGTCACAAATAATCTTCTGTGGAGCTAGCGGGGAGAGGAGGCTTGGGAAAAACTATGGGGGATATGGATGGGCATGAAAGGCAGAGAGAAAATGGACTGGACTGTTCATGAGGGGGCTTGGAGTGGTACTTCAATTATCCCGCTCATAGAGGTGGAAATAAATCATTTCTGCATGCTGTCTTCTTCCGGAACTGCAGAACTCCATTTCCTTGTCTTCCTTTCCCACTATTTATATCTACGTTACACCAAAAACATATTACTGCAGCATGCTAAGAAAAAACATCTCGTGTAGGACATAGCTGGGGTGGTCTGATGATAACAATAACAACAAAAACAACAACAGTTTCATATGTACATAAATGCAATAAAGTAGTGTAAGGCCCCTTCCGCACACGCAAAATAATGCGTTTTCAAACCACTTTCACAACTGTTTGCAAGTGGATTTTGCTATTCCGCACAGCTTCAAAGAGCACTGAAAGCAGTTTGAAAGTGCATTATTCTGCATGTGCGGAATGAGCCTAAGAGAAGCTGTAATTTTTGCAAGCAGTACGTCAGAGTAAGTCAAGAATGAATAAAAATGGGGCTTGAATCTGGTTAGATCTGCTGAAGAGTCTTCCCTTCATCACCTATAAAACAGTTTCGGATATTTGTATCTACAAGTGGTGTATAAATGTTAAACTAGATTAAAATTTAGCCACTTGCCTTATTTCCTGTGGTAAGAATTTCATACTTATTTCTAATTTCAGAGGGTAGCCTCATTGGTTTGCAGTAGACAAGTCCAATTCAAGTCCAGTAGCCCCGAGAGTTTCAGGGTATAAGTTTTTGAGAGTCAAAGCTCGCTTTCTCTCTCTCCCCCAATCCTCCTTAACCTGTCTTGGAACCCCAAACAACTTCCATGGGAAAAACAGAGGGCAGACTTCAGTTTTATTTCATTTTATTTTGTGAACTAGGCTGTTCTGTGGATCTATTTAACAAGTGTCGTGTAAGGCAGCAACCTGAAGAGCCTTGACTAGTCCAGACTTGTCAGAGCTTGGAAGCTAAACTTGGGTCAACCCTGGTTAGTACTTGGACAGATACCACCAAGGAAGGCCAAAGTTGCTAAGCTGCACAGTTCAGAATCGCCTTTGTTTCTTGCTTTGAAAACCCCTTGAGGGGTTGCGATGAATTGGTTGCAACTTGATGGCATTTAATGAGTGAATCTGATTGAATCCCATGAATCCTGTTCTGATGACTGTTCCCTTGTATAGCTGGGACACAATGGCACCTCTCCTTGAATCAAACTCCGCTTTGCTCCGATGCCTGAATGCAGGTGCTCGGGCAAACTGGAATGCGTGGTTTTCCCTCCACCAACTGGGATTCTGACTTACGCTCCTTCCGCACATGCAGAATAATGCACTTTCAAACTGCTTTCAGTGCTCTTTGAAGCTGTGCGGAATAGCAAAATCCACTTGCAAACAGTTGTGAAAGTGGTTTGAAAACGCATTGTTCTGCGTGTGCGGAAGGGGCAGTTTTCCTAGCAGCTGCATTCAGAAGTTGCAGCAGATTGAAACGTGGATTCCGCTTGAAAGGAGAGGAAGGAGAGGACTGTGTCAGCATTGTGACAAGCCAACTTCATGCCTATGTAGAATATATGTTGGTAACATCTGAATGCAGCCAGTCTCTGGTATGAACTTTTGGAAAACACCATCGTAGCTGGCATGAATCCAGCTGGCCGTGTCTGGAGTGCTGTTTCTGGAAATGAGTGAATAAGAATTTCCTGAATGTGATTGCTACTGTTAGCATAGAAAGGGAGGCGTTTGGGAGGACAGTTCTTTATCACTATGTAAACAAGTAGAGCAATGTTGGATAGGCCCCCCCCCCCCCCCGGGTTTCCCCCAACTTGTGGATTTTTGGTCTATGGTTTCTCTTCCCGGGAAAGTCTAACCGAGTAGGCAGTTTGGCTGTCGGGTGATATAAATGGTGTGTTATACGGTTTGTAATAAATGCGATATTCTCTACTCCCACCTACCTCGCCTTTAAAAGTCAAATGTGCTGAGCTATGAGAAGTATGCCAAACATGCATTGAAACGATTTGGCTTCTGATCTTTATATATAAACCTATGACATTTAGCATAATAGCACGTTGTCTGGAATAAATGGAATTAGAAGCTGTTAATTATAATGTGGATAATATATACATATACTTCTTCACTTTATAATTAACAGTTTCCAATTCCACTTATTCCAGACAATGTGTGATATATACATACATATATATATATATATATATATGAGAGAGAGAGAGAGAGAGCTGCAGAAAGCAAAATTGCAACTCCAAAAACTGTACTAGTGTTGTTGATTTTTTGAAAAAGTTATAAAAGCAATTAAACTCCCAGGAGGTGGGCAGATTGAACCGTTAGCTAAAACCGTGTGGGTGCATTTGGCTGGGTACTGCTTCCACCTCTGGTAATATACAAGCTCTGCTAGATCAGGCCCTTGGGTACGTTGCAGTTTAACATTCTGTTCCCATTATGACCTGCCAGATGCTTTCGGGAATCCCACAAGAAGACTTTGCTTCTCACTTGGTTTGGAGTCTCTGCATTACGCTTTGTGGACATGTACACAACTGGAGGACTCCAGCCTGTTAGGGAGAACCCTGACCACTGCAGTACCATTATGAGGAAAGGAAAAAGTCAGAGGGTCAGGCCTGAGACAGGGTGGTGCAGTGGTTAGAGTGCCAGACGAGGCCGGGAAAACCCAGATTCGAATCCCCACTCTGCCATGAAAGCTTGCTGGGTGACCTTGAGCCAATCACACTCAGCCTCAGCTACATAAGAACATAAGAACATAAGAACTAGCCAGCTGGATCAGACCAAAGTCCATCTAGTCCAGCTCTCTGCTACTCGCAGTGGCCCACCAGGTGCCTTTGGGAGCTCACATGTAGGATGTGAACGCAATGGCCTTCTGCGGCTGTTGCTCCCGATCACCTGGTCTGCTAAGGCATTTGCAATCTCAAATCAAAGAGGATCAAGATTGGTAGCCATAAATCGACTTCTCCTCCATAAATCTGTCCAAGCCCCTTTTAAAGCTATCCAGGTTAGTGGCCATCACCACCTCCTGTGGCAGCATATTCCAAACACCAATCACACGTTGCGTGAAGAAGCTACGTTGTTGTGAGGATAAAATGGAGGGCTATGTTCCGGAACTCCCTGGCTCCTTGGTAACAGCTGTACTATTGTGAGTGTACAAATGTACAAAAGCCATATTTTCAGACTTTTTGAGCTGTTGTGGTTCTCAGCTGCATCAGTATTGAATTTCAGGCCCGTAGTTGCTTGGGAAGCCCCTTTTCCTGGGCAGTGAGTGAGACCCAAGCATCAGCTTTTGTATAACACCAGTCAGGCACAGAGTTCCAGAAACTTCAGTTCAAATATCACTCGGCAGTGTATTTTGCATGAGAACAGCTGTACAATTATGAGGAGGAATTAGACTGTAAATACGTTTCATGGTGACACCAAGATGCCCAGAGGAGATCTCATTACTTTGTGTGCTGTACTTATGTCTTGTCCCTTCTGCAGGCAGGGGGGTAGGAGACAAGCCCAGCTTTAATAATAAAGCCGAGAATCACATCATGAATAATTAACTGACTTTAATTCTCGGATATCTCAGTCTTTAAAGGACATTTCCAGTTGAAATATACTTTCCACTGTCCCCATCCCTGGTTTGAAAGTGGGTGTGGTGAACTGAGCACATGTTTCAACTTCAATTATGGAATTTTATTTAGATTTTCATACAAAATGGCACAATTCTCTGTTGGTGAAGTGTTGGGGTGTGTATACATGTGTGCATGGATCTCAAGGCAGGATTTTGCAGAAAATACCTGGATTCCTCCCAAATACAGAAACAGAAGAAGAAGAAGAGGAAGAGCAGGAGCAGGAGCAGGAGCAGGAGTTTGGATTTATATCCCCCCTTTCTCTCCTGTAGGAGACTCAAAGGGGCTTACAGTCTCCTTTCCCTTCCCCCCTCACAGCAAACACCCTGTGAGGTGGGTTGGGCTGAGAGAGCTCCAGAAAGCTGTGACTAGCACAAGGTCACCCAGCTGACGTTTGTGGGAGTGTACACCCATTTGAGGACAGTTGAGGCCAATTCAGTTTTCAGACTTTTCAAGGGATTGGTTGTCTTTAATCATATGTTGTGGCGCTCTCCCTCTCCCTCCTCCTGCAGTTGGGGCTGACAATCCGTCCCACCATCCCTTTCCGAGGTGTTGGTCTCCTCGTCAGCAGCCCCGATCTTTGGGGCTCTTAATGTAGTCAGCTGCCTGAACCACAGGGTGCCACCTGAGGATGGAGGGGAAGGCGCCCCTCCCTCCCGGCTGGGCTCGCCCTACTCGTGTATGGGGTTGACAGCCCCCTCCTCACAGGGTCTGCCGCCCCTTCCTGGGTCAGGCTCCCTCCTCTCCTCCCCACACCTCCCTGGTCCTTCCTCGCCCTCGCCCTCTCTCTCTCCTTTCTTCTTCGCCTCTCTGTTCTCTCTCTCAGTCCTCTCTCTTTCTCCTCACTCTCTCTCTTTCTTCTCTACTCCAAGCCCCCACTTTCACCTCCTTCCACTTCTCCGTCCCACCACCCCCTCGCTAGGCTCCGCGCCTCCCTGTCCAGGCTCCTCCGTTCCTCTCCCACCACTCTTTCCCCATCCGTCCTTGGCTCCCGCAACCCCCCTCCACGCCCCATTGCGACCAGCCTCGCTCTTCCGCCCTGCCTCGCCTTTTCAAGCCTCGGCCAGGCTCCCGGGGCGTGCCTCTTCTTCGCCTCTTGCTCCCCGCCGAAGCTCTTTCCGGTTTGCCATCAGCAGCCGCGAAAGCGCGGATCCGACCAAGCGAAAGCTGCGCTCTTCGCGTCTGCCTTCCCCGGCCGCTCTGCCTCTTTGCGGCTGTCTGCTGGCCGCTTCGCCTCCTCGCGGCCGTCTCCCGGCCGTTCCGTGCCCCCGCAGGCGTTTCTTCGGCGGGGCTGGCTGTCGCCGGGTCCCGCTGACGACTCGCTGCGGGCTCCGCCCCCGGTCCGGCCGAGTCTGGGGCGAGCCGATGCGGCAACCCCCGGACATATGTATACCAACTGTCATCTTTCTGGGTCCCTGGAAACAACAGGCAGCCTCATCCATGAACTGGTGCCCGACTACGCCACTGTGGCCATGCCCAGCTGACACTCCTAGGGCGTTTTCCCACTCACCATGCGAACTCAAGTTCGACCTATGTTCAACCCAAGTGCTCCCCACATCTGCTGAGTTCGACGTAGGTTCGTCCTGCTCTGCTCCGTTCTGCCATTAAATTTTCGAATCCATCACGATGGTGAGGTGGAACCGCTTGCTAGGTTGAACCTACAAGAAAAAACCGACGGAGTGGGGAAACGCTCGTCGCCGGTCGATTCGCACGAAGTCAAGCCAATCACAGCGCGAAGTGTTTTGGGCATGCGCAGAACGGAAGACTCGCTGTGGTAACAGTGTAACACCTTCCACGCATCATAGCCGCGAGTGACGGGCGGTAGATTGGACGCCGCTCAGAGGCAAACGAAAATCGGCAACGTTAACTTTTTTTTTTTTAAAAGCGGACGCGACGCTCGCATTCCCGCCTCTAACGCAGGCAGCCAATCAACCGTGATATGACGAAGGCGGAATCGATGAGTCGAGGTGATCCCGCCCTCTGAACTCGGCTCCGGCAGGACCACCTCGGCTGCTGTGGGAAGCAACGAAGGGATTAACACAGGTCGACTCTTTCAGCCTCATGAGTCGACACTATTCTACTCTCGAGTGGAAAAACGCCCCTAAAGAGTCTTCCAGTGGCCTGGGGAGGCTGGGAAAGTCAAACTGCCTCCCCACTAACGAGGAACCTCTTTGGTCCTCAATGGACATATGTTGCCCTACCAGGCAGCTTAAGTCTAAAGAAGAAGAAGAGTTGGATTTATATCCCTCCTTTCTCTCCTATAGGAGACTCAAAGGGGCTTACAAACTCCTTTCCCTTCCCCCCTCACAACAAACACCCTGTGAGATAGGTGGGGCTGAGAGAGGTCTGAAGAACTGTGACTAGCCCAAGGTCACCCAGCTGGTGTATGTTGGAGTGTACAGGCTAATCTGAATTCCCCAGATAAGCCTCCACAGCTCAGGTGGCACAGCGGGGAATCAAACACAGTTCCTCCAAATTAGAGTATACCTGCTCTTAACCACTACGCCACTGCTGCTCCACCGGCAGCCCATCAGTGTAATGCTGGCAAAGGCAGTCAACTCTTCACCGGGCCATGCTCCCAGCTCACCCCTGCTACGCCAGCGGCAGGGGCTCTGGGACATTAGTGCAGCGTCCAGTGCTACATCCCAATCCTGGGGAGGTGGGAACAGCGGTAGCTCCACGCTGGTGGGATCTCTCCGCCGGGATATATGCCCCGAGGAGAGCAAATCCGCTGGTGTGGTGGTACGCCACTCCCAGGAACAGATTTGACCCACCCTTTGGATGGGGATCTACAACCAAATTAAGATATGCTTCATGTTTTCTGTTTTTATAGACACACTGACAAACATCTCCCATTTTTGCCTTTATTAATCATGTGTCTTTGGCTACATGCACACTTCTTGGTCTGAACTGGTCTCCTCTTGGTCAAAACACCTTAATTGCTGTAGGATTCTTGTCTGTGAATTAGTACTCTGTACTTTGTGAACTTATTGTGTGCAATGTAATTTCAGCTTTCTCAATAATATGGAAATATCTAGATAATTGTGAATTCCCAAATTCCCAAAGAGTCATGCACATAATTTTGAAAGGTTTTGAGGACTGTGAATCTTCTGTTTAGCAGAATATATTATTTCTCCAAATTAACATTTCACTTTCTAAGACAAATTCTACATCTGCCCTCAACTCTCCTCTAATGGTTGTCCTTGAATACCTGTATTTGGAAGGAATCCAGATATTTTCTGCAAAATGAAGCAGATACAAGCCTTGGAAGACAAATTGACTCCTTTCTTTGGCAAGTTTGAGATATATTCTGTATTTGCATTTACAGGATTTTGGGTTCCCCATCACAAAGCACATTTTCACAGATCTTGAACACGAGGGTAAATAGTGTCTATTAAAAGTATTGAGCACTTTTCCAGCGCAGATGAAATGAAGCACTTTAATCCTAATACCAGGAAGAAATGAATGTGCCTTTGCCAAGTAGATGGCTAATCAGCGAGTAGGTTTCGCCTCCTGAGACAGAACTAGCTTTCAAGGGTGATTTGGGAGAAAGGGATGAATATAGGCAAACACACACAAAGCAATTTCACTTCTACAGCATTTCATTAGAGAAGGAGGAAGGGAGTGGATTTATGAATAAACCAACGTTCGGCAACAGTAGGGCATTGAAAAAGCATTAACTTCAGGCCGAAAGAATTTAACAGCGAAGGTTGTGTTGGTGACCTACTTAGGAACTTGTGGAAGAATGTCTGAGATTTTAAAGGTATGCCATCCTGAGGAGAAAGTACTTTTGCAAACATTCAGCAAAATAGGAACTATTGTGCTCCATTTCTTCGCCTCCGTTAATAATGAGGAGAATAAATTGGACTGGTACCCCTCTTAAAAGGCTTTTTCGTATTGTTCTGATGGGGCTTGGGATGGGAAAAGGTTACGCATCTGCTTAGAAGCAGCAGTGGCGTAGGAGGTTAAGAGCTCATGTATCTAATCTAGAGGAACCGGGTTTGATTCCCAGCTCTGCCGCCGGAGCTGTGGAGGCTTATCTGGGGAATTCGGATTAGCCTGTGCACTCCCACACACGCCAGCTGGGTGACCTTGGGCTAGTCACAGCTTCTTGGAGGTCTCTCAGCCCCACCTACCTCACAGGGTGTTTGTTGTGAGGGGGGAAGGGCAAGGAGATTGTAAGGCCCTTTGAGTCTCCTGCAGGAGAGAAAGGGGGGATATAAATCCAAACTCCTCCTCCTCCTTCTCTTCTTCTTCTTCTTCTTCTTCTTCTTCTTCTTCTTCTTCTTCTTCTTCTTCTTCTTCTTAGTAAAGGGAAAGTGGTGCACAGTCCAGAGGAGCGTCTGCACTCCTGGCATTTTTTTTCTTGAGAAAGTGACCTGCCATCTGAATTGTGATTTATTACAATTTCTAAAGATAAAATGAGACTTCCCCCCTCTCCTTCCTTTTGCAGACTGTTGGATAATTGCTCCCATTTCCTGTTCACTTCTGCTCTTAGTTGAGTTGATACTGGGCTGTCCCACTTCAGACAGCAGGTGGGGCAACTGGATTTTTAAGAACTCCCTGCATGTAGTAAGCTAGCACATCAGGGAGAAAAGGTTTAGCAAGGAACCTCTGTCTGATGTGCTAACTTACTACATCTAGGCAACTTTTATGTGGGAGAGTTCTCAAAAATAAATTATGTCCCTTTGCGCATGTTTTCTGAAGTGATAGTGTAACCCCTATGCCCAGAATGGGTTGGCCCAGAATGGGTTGACCCAGTAAGGGGGTGGAGACTCGGTGCAGCAGAGAGGCTGCAAGAGCTCTTTTGCAGGAGAAGACAAGGGTACCAGACTCGGACCTTGATTTCTATAAGCCCTTAACACCTTGTTAAGGGTTTTCTTTTGTGGTTGTAATGGGTGAGAGTTCTCCTGGAAACCTTCATCATGTTGCAACCTGTTCATCAAGCCCTTGGAGTCTTCAGGAGCCAGCCAACTTGCAAGAAGAAATTGGACTTGGCAATATCAGTAGACTGTAAATAGAAGGACTTGAAATGCAACCTGAACAGGACCTTGAATTGTAACGTTAAATGTTGATGTTTAATGTTAATTGTAAAGAGAAGTAAACCATATTGTTGTTTAAAAATTGTTGTTGCAACTCATTCCAAGTACTGCCCCACAGAACTCACAAGCTGAGGTTACAATAGCACACAAGTTTCTTTCTTCCCTTTCAGTACAATATGTGCAGTTGTTTCTGAATGCATATCCAGATTATTAGAGCTGGAGCAACATATAGATTGGGTGAAACTTGACTTTGACCACATAATTTTGTTTGCCACGTACAGAAACACACCATTTCCTTTCCCCCAGTTGTATTCTTGTGGTAAGGTCAGTATTTTGACTGTCAGGCTGATTCCGCATGGGCCAAAAAAAGCAGTGTGAAACCGGTGTGAAAATGGTGTAAAAGGGTTTAAAATGGTATAAAAGAGTTTATACTGTTTTCACACCATTTTCACACTGCTGTCTTTGGCCCATGCGGAATCAGCCACAAGCTCAAGGAAATGTACTTTCTGATCTTCTTGCTGTATATGGAGTGGTCGGGGGTATCCTGTTCATGGTGAAGTCCTGGGACACGGCAGTGAAGGTGATTGCTACAGGAAGGGGGTCAAAGAAGACAGGACCAAATTGAGGGACAAAATCTGCATGGAACAGCAATCTAACCCTGGCATCTCCTTCCCAGAGGGCAGGAGCACCAGGCTTCCAGCAGTGTGGCCCAAAAGGCTTTCCCAGACAGGCGCGGAGGTACCATAGCTTGCTCACAAGTAAGAGACTGTGAGTAGGAAGGTTGAGAGTGGGACAGGAATTGGGCATTATTGAAGACCTCCATGTGAGGCTAGTATGTGCCTGTGGCATGTGCCTGTAGTCCCGTGACACTAACAATATTTATTGCAGCATAAGCTTTCATACGACAGGGATGCATTGGAGTGTACATGAGGGATATATATATGATGTGTGTATATGAGGGATGGGTCTGATGAATGTATACTTCATGTCTCTGACTCGTGCAAGAAGCTGATGTGGGAATACATTTCATTAGTCTTCATCCTGTACTCTACAGGCAGGTCCAGTCAGTGCCCTGAGGTCTCCTGTACCTTGAGCCCATTACTCCTTGTCTTAGCCTCTGAAGCAGCAGAAAACCAGCTTGCTCCCTCTTCAACATGACATCCCTTCAAATATTTAAACATGGCTATCATGTCACTCTTAACCTTCTCTTCTCCAGACTAAACATACCTAACTCTCTAAAACTGTCCTCATAGGACATGGACTCCAGATGTTCATAGTGCAAGGTACTAGAAACATCGTAAGAGCTCATCCATAAAATGTCACTTTTTTTCCTTGAAGCCTTTCAAACTCCCCTTATTGTGTCACACTGCCTTGTTTTCAGCCAATATTCCCTTTTGTTTACATTTTTGTCACTCTTGTCTTCCCTTGAACTGTGACGTTTATGAATAGTTCCTAATTGTAAGAGGACCTGTCATGCTTCAGCTATTTTGCTGTTTCTTGGGGGAGCTGACTGAGTTTTGTCAGAGTCAGCTTGCTGAGTGCTGTGACGTCATGTGAAATTTTGTGTGATAAATTGGACACCTTATTTCGAACCCCCGGTCTGTGGGAGACAGATGCCCCATATGGAGGGAAAGTTGTACCTGCACAAAGGCAAGGTCTGTACTTGCACAGAGGCACTCTATAGCATAGGTGTCAAACTCATGGCCCTCCAGATGTTATGGACAACAGTTCCCATCATCCCCTGCCAGCATCATGCTGGCAGGGGATGATGGGAACTGTAGTCCATAACATCTGGAGGGCCATGAGTTTGACACCTGTGCTCTATAGCAAGCTCAGAGCTTGAGCCATAGCACTGATGTAAGGCTCTGGTGTTGAAGTTTGGCTCAGGCAAAACTCTTGGAGATTCGGAGTGAACCTATTGTCCTAGTTCAGCAAAAATATGCTGAAGAGAAAGAAAAAAGTAGTGGAACAGCCTGGTGTGGTTGCACAGAGGGAAATCCAGAGCTAAGAGCATGGTGACGCAATCACACAGCTCTTTTACTGCATGCTGAGAAGATGGGGGAAAATAACCTTGCCCCATCCCACAGAAGCTAGAAAAGGGGAAATCTTTATGACATCGCCTTCCCAAACTTTGCATCAAATACATCATTTCGGAAAAGAGAAGTGCTAGTGCCCACACCCGTGTGGTAGGTGCCATGGCACCCCTTCCTGTTTGTTCCAGATGTGGGGCTGGCTGTGGTTGTACAGGGGAAACTAGTTGGCACATGTCTCTTTTTATTACTGCCAAGCATATTGCAGAAGCATACATGCTTGACTGTTGTTTCTTGGTTGCAACCTGGGGTTGCCAAACTCCAGGTGGTGGCTGGAGATCTGCTATTACAACTGATCTCCAGGTGAGAGAGTTCACCTGGAGAAAAGGGCCTCCCTTCTCTCTTCTCTCCTTCCTTGTTCCATTCCCAGTAGTATGAGGGATGGTATTTATTACTCGAAATTTAAGGGGTGTCAGAATTTTATTGGATTTGGTTCCACATTTTCTTGAATGTTTTTAATTAATTGCTATAAGCTGCCCTGAGCCCTTTGAGGAAGGGCGGCCTAGAAGGCCATTGAATGAACGAACGACCAAATGAATAAATGAATAAGGCATTATATCCCACTGAAATCCCTGTCTTCCCTAAACCTCACCTGCCTTAGACTCTATCTCCAAAACCTTCAGGTGTTTCCCAACCTGGAGCTGTCAACCCTGGAGCAGCAGTGGCATAGGAGGTTAAGAGCTCGCGTATCTAATCTGGAGGAACCGGGTTTGATTCCCAGCTCTGCCGCCTGAGCTGTGGAGGCTTATCTGGGGAATCCAGATTAGCCTGTACACTCCCACACACGCCAGCTGGGTGACCTTGGGCTAGTCACAGCTTCTCGGAGCTCTCTCAGCCCCACCTACCTCACAGGGTGTTTGTTGTGAGGGGGGAAGGGCAAGGAGATTGTAAGGCCCTTTGAGTCTCCTGCAGGAGAGAAAGGGGGGATATAAATCCAAACTCCTCCTCCTCCTCCTCCTCCTCCTCCTCCTCCTCCTCTTCTTCTTCTTCTTCTTCTTCTTCTTCTTCTTCTTCTTCTTCTTCTTCTTCTTCTTCTTCTTCTTCTTCTTCTTCTTCTTCTTCTTCTTCTATCTGAACCCTTGCCTACACTCCATTTTTCAAGTAAACTTTTGGCAAGGTTTTCATTTTTATTTTTTTTGTGCCATCAAGTGACAGCGGACTTTTGATGATTCTGCCTGTAGGGTCTTCAAGACAAGAGATGTTTGGGATTCCTGCTGCTAGGTCAAGACTCTGGCATTCCTTGGAAGTTGCCCATCCAAATACTGACCCTCCTTGGCTTCTAAGATCTGATGAGAACGGGCAAGCCTGGGGCTATCCAGTCAGAGCAAGGTTTTCTTTAGGTGTTTGAAATATTATTTCAGCAATAGTACAAGTTGTGAACCGAAGGCATCCTTCATTATAAACAGTACAGAGTAAGATTTCTACGACCCGAAGAGAAACCAGAGTATAAACAGTACAGTATAATGAAGAAATAAAGAAACCCAAATAATTCAAAACCAAAACAATGAGTATTATTAGCCGAAGGCTACAAACAAGCTTGTTGTGTCCAGGAACTGCCTCCCCCCTCGGAATATAGTAATGATCACTAGAAGTACTGTTATAAGAAGTATCTGAAGTTTCATTACATACACTTCACTGTGTATCTTTCAGATTTTGCCAGTCCCCAATTTGTTGTCATGCGGCAAATGTTGAAGAAAATTCTAAATTAGGGAATCCGGCAGGGGCATACCTTCAGAAAATGGCACCAAGGGCAAGTGCTGAAATTGCCTCCCACAAATTGTGTACTCCCCCCCAGGTGGGCAGCAAGTGGGTTGGGCAGGCAGTGGTGGGCCGGAGAGTAGGCGGAGCCTGGTGGGTGGGGTGCAGGGGGACAAGGGGCAGCCAAATGCAGCCCCACATGACCCTTGCAAGTGGTGCTTGGGGCCAGCTCCTTCTGCTCCCCATCTCAGGTATGCCACTGGAATCAGGTCAGGATTGCTCAATCCCTAAATGAGTAGTAGATTCATAGCTGATGAATCTGTGTATGCAGGTACTGGCATTGATCTCCTGTGGCCACCAAAATCCCTTGTTTGTCTTTGGTTGATCTGCCATCTACAGCATTATCTTGACTGACAAGATCTAGGCAGCGACTGTGTTTAAGTTGGACGGCTGCACTACAGTCTACGGTTCGGCTGTCTTTAAGGAACGTCCAAGAACTTTAGTTAGTACAAACTTTGATGACAAGATGGTGGATGGTCACAAGTTATCAGGAACAACTCTCGCTTGTATCGTTCCAATTTTAATATATGTGCAGCTCAAGTGAGCACACGCTGTCTTGTATTAAAATAGCTACACAATTCTAAACACAATTCAAAGCTTTGGTAGGAACAGGCACGAAGGCATCAGGATATTTAACCTTTGTCACGGAGACTCAAGGCCAATTAAGTCAATACGCTCAACAGTACGGGACATCCAGTAAATGATGCATATAGGATTTAAATTTAACTCTTGCCCCATCCCACCCTCAAGGAGAAGGAGCAGCAGTGGCGTAGGGAGGGTTAAGAGCCTCACATGTATCTAATCTGGAGGAACCGGGTTTTGATTCCCAGCTCTGCTCACCGAGCTGTGGAGGCTTATCTGGGGAATTCAGGATTAGCCTGCAGGATTACACTCCCACACACGCCAGCTGGGTGACCTTGGGCTAGTCACAGCTCTTCTGAGCTCTCTCAGCCCCACCCACCTCACAGGGTGCTTGTTGTGGGTGGGGGGAAAGGAAAGGAGATTGTAAACCCCCTTTAGTCTCTTTGCCGGAGAGAAAGGGGGGATATAAATCCAAACTCTTTTTCTTCTTCTTCTTCTTCTAAATTTAAGAAATCTGAAGCATAAGCAGTGATGTGACACATTAAATGATCCTGGAGTTCCATAGTAGGATCATGTATATATCAACAGACAGTGTGTAGTATTATACACAGTAGTATAATCCACAGTTCCTGTACATTTAACAAAGCATCTTTTTGAACCATTTAGTTTCATAAAATTGAGAGATGAGCAAATCTTTATTCATTTTCAAATCTTTCTCAACAACGATTTCTGGAGTTTCTATGATTTCATTTTTTTAATGTAATGGATTCTGTCTGTGTTTAAACCTTAGAAAGTCTGGTACTTAAATGAATATAAATTATTCAATGAAATCTACTTTTCAACACAATTAGCATGACTTATAAAAGGTATGTTTAACATAGTTCGAAGGCGAGGCAGGGTGAACATTATGTGGAACATCTTTGATACACCTAGGAAAATCTGTCTGTTAAATATTGAGGTTGCTTCAATATTTTACTGGTTGTTATATACTTTTATAGTATATGGTAGAGGAGGTTAAGAGCTCATGTATCTAAACTGGAGGAACCGGGTTTGATTCCCAGCTCTGCCACCTGAGCTGTGGAGGCTTATCTGGGGAATTCAGATTAGCCTGTACACTCCCACACACGCCTCAGCTGGGTGACTCTTGGGCTAGTCACAGCTTCTCAGGAGTTCTTCCTTCAGCCCCACCTTCCCACTCACATAGGGGTGTTTGGTTGTGAGGGGAGAAGGGCAGGAGGACAGTTGGTAAGCCCTTTTGAGGTTCCTCCTGCAGGAGAGAAAGGGGGGATATAAATCCAAACTCCTCCTCCCCCCCCTCCTCCTCCCTCCTCCCTCCTCCTCCCCCTCCCCCCCCCCCCCTCCTCCTCCCTCCCCCCCCCTCCTCCTCCTCCCTCACCCCTCCTCCCTCCCTCCCTCCCTCCTCCTCCTCCTCCTCCTCCTCCTCCTCCTCTTCTTCTTCTTCTTCTTCTTCTTCTTCTTCTTCTTCTTCTTCTTCTTCTTCTTCTTCTTTTTCTTTTTCTTTTTCTTCTTCTCCTTCTCCTTCTCCTTCTCCTTCTCCTTCTCCTTCTCCTTCTCCTTCTTCTTCTCCTTCTCCTTCTCCTTCTCCTTCTCCTTAAAAGCTGGGCTTGGATTGTGATGGTTTTATGAATTGAAAGTATGAACCGGGCTGACCTCAGAAGTCTCACATGCTAGGGGCTATTTTTCTTTGTAGTAATTTCTGCAGTTGAATAGCATGGACTTGGGCCCAGTGATGTGCAAGTGGAAACATAAACAGATTCAGTGCAGTTCTGCTAGCACAATAACTTACAACATTTCACTCTCTATTTATTAGATTTCCACTAAATTGGTTGCACAGGATATTGTGCAAGCAGAAAAACCAGTGGGGGTACACCTCACTTTATTATTCTGTTTATGAGCAGCAGTGGTGTAGTGGTTAAGAGCAGGTCTAATCTGGAGGAACCAGGTTTGATTCCCTGCTCTGCCACTTGAGCTGTAGAGGTTTATTTGGGGAATTCAGATTAGCCTGTGCACTCCAACACACACCAGCTGGGTGACCTTGGGCTAGTCACAGTTCTTCTGAGCTCTCTCAGTCCCACCCACCTCACAGAGTGTTTTTTGTGAGGGGGGAAGGGTAAGGAGTTTGTAATTCCCTTTGAGTCTCCTATAGGAGAGAAAAGGGGATATAAATCCAACCTCCTCCTCCTCCTCCTCCTCCTCGTCCTCCTCGTCCTCCTCCTCCTCCTTGTATGTTCTGCCAGACCCCCTTTTTCGGGAGTGCTGTCTTTGGTCTATCTTTACATTGCTAGAACATGTAAGTTTTAGGTCAATTTCAAGGGTCTATAACTCAAGGGGACCCAGACATACATCCAGCTGCAAGCAGAAAAAAGGGACTGTCAGCCCTTTACTGATCCAAGGAGTAGGGGTCGAATGCACAGCGTGCGGTTTCCTCTCAGATGTTTCAAGCCTGAGGGACCCACAGATTCCCATCAGCCATGCTGGCAGGAGCTGATGAGAATTGTAGTCCATGATCATCTGCAGAGCCACAGGTTGCAGACCCTGATCCAGAGGATCAAAGCAGAGCATGAGAAACTGTTGTTTTGTGGACGGGAAGACCAGCATGAGTGAGAAAACCCAAAGAAAGTGAAACACATGTTGATTCCCTTCGCTTTCCCTGTGAAGGGAGAGGACGGGTTGCATATTCAGAGGCTTCGGAAACCGTGGAGATTCTCTGATCTGAGATGTGGTGAGTTGGGGGGCGGGGGGATATATGCCTAACCAAGAATCCAACCTGAAGGGAATGAACACACAGTGCAAAGGAGCTCAGAAATGCATAAATGCCCTGAAGTCTCCATGTCTGCAGAAGTTTGCCAGCGATTGTTTAAGAATCTGAGTCTGTAATTCTGAGAACAAACAGCCATGTGTGCAGACTCAAGGAGGTCCCTTATATTGAGAGTAAGGTCTCCTAGGGTCAGCGTTTCCTACTCTGATGGGGGCTCTCCAGGGCTTCAGGATGAGGTCTTCAACCTCACCTTCTGCTTGCTCCTTTTAACTGGAAATGCTGGGGATTGAAACTGGGACCTTCTCCATCAGACCAGTCATTCCACCACTGAGCTGTGTGGCTTCCTGGAGCACTTTCCTTGGAGTAAGCTCTGTTGAAGGAAATGCATCTTATTTCTATAGCAATCTGTTTTTGGATTGGTTGGGATGATTTGTTGAACACCTACTTTCCCCTTTCTTTTGAATGAGACAGCTTCTCTTGAGCGAAAAATAGCTCAAAACACTGGGTGGGGCTGCTTTTTATGTTTCAGTTTTGGTTTTCTTGCTCTTTGATTTAAGAAACGGAATGGTACCCTCTGCTCAAGGCACATTTAATTGCTGCTGTAGCTTGTAAAACTTTGTCACTGCAATTCCATACCGCAGAGAACTCTGTAATTCTACATAGCACAGACAACAGGGCATAGTTATGGTTGCAAATTAGCCTGCTTTAATTAAGTACTGTGAAAGTATTTTTTTTGGTTTTGCAGTGTAGGTGCTACTCCACCATTATGGGGTGTACTAAAATTAGAGCAAAGGGTGGTAGAAGAGCCTCAAAAAGTATTACGTTGGACATACTTGAAGAATGCTTTAAAATAATGCCAGGGTTTTTTTTTCCTGTATGTGTGTGTTTCTATTTGCTGTGTTAGACCAACTCGAATGTTCTGATAGTGAGTAATGTAAATGTTTGGGTACCAAGTAGGATTGCTATAGCAGATCTCCCACTGGCAGTCCTTTGCAGGGGGGAGGGGTGAGGGGGAACTGCGCCTGGGGCACACGTGCACTCTGTACCCCCGCCATGCCCCTGCAGGGGCGAGCACCCAGTGCATTGCGCACCCCCCATTCCCTTGGCGCTACGCCATTGGCCCTTTGGATCCCACCCTGCCACTTGATAGGCAAGTAGGGATAAAATAGAGGGAAAATCAGACACATTGATGATGTGATGTCATTCCCAGAGTGAACCAGGAAGTGATATCATGCTGCTCTAAGGATTAAAAAAAACACACCCTAAGGTAAAACTATAGCATTTCTGCTGAATTCTACAGTGGTGTGACTTCACTTCCTAGGTAAATGCAGAAATAATGTTATGCCATTGCTGTGAAAGAAGTACCCCTCCCATCATCCTGGCCCCAAGTTTCCCAGCAGCTGGAAGCCTCTTGCTGGCAACTCACTTAGGACTCTTGTAAATATCCTGGATGTGTTATGTTATTTGTAGAATGCTCGTAAACTTTGGGTTTATGTTCAATGAGGAGAAGTTTGCAGAACTGGGAAGAAGAAGAAGAGCTGGGTTTGGAATCAACTGGCTGGCAAAAAGAAGGAAGGACCAAAGAAGGGCCTACATGCATAGGAGCCAAGTGGGGTAGTGGCAGGAGCCGTAGTAGGGAAGACAACTGGATGAGGAGGAGTGAAAAAGCTGGCTTCATTCAGTCTCTGAAGTTTGCACAGCTGAGCTCTGCTTTCTCTGCCTTGTTTGAGTATGGTGGGAGCAGATGCATGTTGAAGTGGCCTTAGGATCTGCAGCCTTGCCAGTCATTCCGATTGCTGAAGAGCTCTGCATATCTCTGCTTCAACAGATGCCAGTCTGAAAATTAATCCCCGCTTGTGCACATATGAATATTCAGCATTGCTTCCCGGGTGCGCTTTAATCATGCCTATCAGCTAGGTTTGAGTTGAGTGCCGTGACAAAGGAGCTGTTGGGGTCTATCCTGCCGTTTGCTTTCAGACGGGTTCTAACTGCTCTGGAGTCACCAGCAAAAACGCTCATTCTCCTTGCGTTGATGATGTGGAAACGGAACGAGTCGAGCGCGGCCCTGCCGTTGCTCGGCTCTCATGCTAAGAAAATGAGGCTCTCATGAGGCTTTCTGTTGTTGCTTTAATTTAAGCCGCTTTTATAATCCTTTTTAATTCCTGCCTTTTCTCTCGGTTGTATTCAGCCTTTGTGGCGGAGGTTTGCACCGCTAGGAGCCACATGCTAGAGGTCCTTAAGGCTTTTTAGAGACTACAAACGTCCTTGAGAAATACTTGTCTGTGACTAAGCATCATTCTTCAGTGGTCTAATGGACATAGTCTGAAACTTGTGAGTGCAGAACAAGAGCTTAAATTCTGCTTAAGCAACATATTCACATAGTGGTATTCACTTTAGCAAATCAACCAAAAAAAACCCCACATAACTTTTGCATGCTTGCCTCTTGTTCCTCCCTTGAGTTCTCTGTCTCCTCCTCTGCCACAATTTCCCTCTTTTTCCAAGTTGTTCTCTCTTTTCCTCTTCCTTTTAATGTCCTTCAGTCATCCAAGGGTTGTTGTTTTTTTTGTGCTTTTAACCCTTAACTGGTCCTGTGTTGTTTCCTGATGCATCCTTGTAGCATGTCAGAGATTCATGGCAAACCCCCAGAACCCGAAATTAGAAGAGGCACATGTGAAGGGCAAGACTTAAAGGCTTTTTAACGACGGGTTAGGTGGCAGTAAACTGTGGCTGCAACAGGATCTGTTGATTGTGCATGTGTGCGCACTCCTTTGAGCCGCCGATCAACTGCCATTAATACTACTTGCGTTTTCCTCTTCCTTGTGCACCTTTGCATAAAAACACTTGAGACTGCCCCTCATTAAAACAAATGAAAGCTAGGTTGTAGTATTTGGAACCTCTGTGATTGGGGCCGAATCCTGAGGGGTGGAGTCAGCCCAGCCATGAGGTTTGTTTCTGTAGGTTTGGTGTTAAAGTTGGATATCTGCCAGTGCCTGAATGCAGGCTCTGGGGTCGGCTGCAAGAGCTTCCCATGTCGGGTGGTCCCCAACCTGCACAGCACCAATGCAGGGTGCCTGTGTGACCGCACAGGCTACAGGGAATGTTGGGCTTTAGGTTTGCTGTTGTATGGCTTGGCAGCTTCATGGCTAGTCTGCAAACTCTTTATATTGCAAGTAGTGACTGATATGGAACTTCTGAGCTAATAGCCTGTTCTGTGCAGTTTTGAAGGTATTTATGAGCTGCTTGCACAGAGAAGAGTTTGAAGAGTTAGGATTTATATCCCACGTTTCTCAACCCCAAGGAGTCTCAAAGCGGCTTACAAACTCCTTCCCTTCCTCTCCCCACAACAAACACCTTGTGAGATAGGTGAGGCTGAGAGAGTTGTGAGAGAACTGTGGCTAGCCCAAAGTTACCCAGAAGGCTTCATGCGGAGGAGCAGAGAAACAAATCCAGTTCACCTGATAAGAATCCACCGCTCATATGGAGGAGTGGGAAATCAAACCCATTCTTCAGATTGGAGTCCACCTGCTCTTAACCACTAGTCAGTGCTGGCTATTAGAGGCAAAAACCTGCTGGATGAACTAGTAGTGATAGAGTGTTCTCTGCATACCTTTGGAACATTGGGTTGTATACACTTATTTTCTGTTATGGATTATTGATTTTTATAGGATTGATTGTCTCTGTGTTACAATTGTGTGATAACTTAATACTTACTACCTAGAAAGGGGGAAATATTCTAGTTGTATTTTTAATTAAAACATTGTGAATTGATCCATGTGTTTAAAACATTTGCTATTCCTGTTATACAGGCCTGATCCTCCACAGCCAGCACCTAGAATACTTTGTTTCTAGCTTGGCTGCTCCTCCGGCCTTCTGTTGATTTCTACAACAGTAGTGCTTGCTAGCGCCTCCCTGCTCGACAGAGTTGAAAGCTAGAAGTAGAGTTTGGATTTATCTCCTGTAAGGAGACTTAAAGGGGCTTACAATCTCCTTTCCCTTTATCCCTCACAACAAACACCCTATGAGGTAGGTGGGGCTGAGAGAGCTCAGAAGAACTGTGACTAGGCCAAGGTCACCCAGCTGGCATGTGTTGGAGTGCACAAGCTAATCTTGTTCCTCAGATAAGCCTCCACAGCTCAAGAGGCAGAGTAGGAAATCAAACCCGGTTCTCCAGATTAGAGTGCACCTGCTCTTAACCACTAAACCATGCTGGCTTTCAAGAACAAGTAGCCCAAAAGGAAAGCAGAGGGTCAGCTTGTCCAGTGGTTGACTTGGGTGGACAGATTGCCCTAGGTCAGTGGTCTGGTTTGGGTGTGTGATTCTGGGTTACTGGTTGGGCAAACTGATAGGAAATTACAACAACCACCACCTTTATTAGGCATTTAAAATAGGTTCTAGAGCGTTACCAGACATTTATGAAGTACAAATCAAGAGTACATTCAAAACGCAGACAGAAATACTGTATA